>NC_060251.1:90375802-90688495 GCF_921293095.1 Ischnura elegans | reverse complement strand
AACCTTTGCAAACTCTTCTCACTGCCGATTGATGTTCATCTCAAGACTATTGAACGTCGAATAAATTACTAGGATCCAAGCGTAATTGGATTTATTCCATTTCGAAATATTGTATAAGTATTCTAGCGATTAAGGAAGGTTTCTATGGAGTACTTAAGAAGTATTCCGGGAGCCTTCCTTTCCTTCAAGAACTTCCCCCCTTAACTCACTATAAGGCCTACTCTCATTTATTCCATCTAAGAATCCCATTCTCTTCTTTCCATCCCTCGTTTTGCTTACATTCTACCCTCTAAAACTGTTTTCAACATCCCCTCCCCGCTTAGTACTCGCTCTATCCAAGCCTTCTCTCTCCTCCATATCTCATCTAAAAGTTGCCTCTCCTCACCCACCATGTCCAGCACTTCGTCTTTTCTTCTCGTCTTCGTTCACTTCACCTTCTCCATTTTTCTCTTTACCCAAATCTCTAACGCTTCCAGTCCTCGTCCATTTTCGTCATCTTTTCCAAAGGGTCCACGTTTCCGCGTCGAAAAGCTCTACGCTCCAGATCAGACTCGTGTCTAACCTTTTCGTTCAACGTTTTGAGATAAACATTTGGAATGTCCCGCTATGATAAAATTTATAACGACCCAGGTTTCGATGTTACTACATAATCTTCAGGGTACAAACGGTGTCTAGTGCATTCAATAAATACGTTAGTGTGGTATTATTCTGAAAGTTTTCGAATTTCCTTTGATACGCCCCCCAATTTTGTTCCATTTGGTGAGAAAATAAATCATGAAAATCATTTTTGCAATCGGATACCGGGAAAACGTGCCGCATCGCACTTAAAGTTTTGAAATTTTGGTATTTTTGGGTGTTTTTCGGACAAAACTGAAGATGATGTCACTCTCGGATTATTCTATCACCTTTTTGTCTTCTACAACGACTCATTAGACATTTGCAGATTATGAACTCAAATTTCTTTCATGTATGCCATTTGGTTCCCGAGATAGCGCACCGAGAATGAGCGCGCGCCACACCAGTCAGACAATTTGAGTGGTCTCGCGGGTTGCATACTCTCAGCATATGTTGATTTTTCTGATCGTAAAAGCATAAAATTCTCTAGATAAACTTTGAACTCCGTAAATATAACCTTGAATGCTATATTTATCTCTGTTTATTGCCAAAACAAAATCAGTGGGCTTTTTATCAGTGGGTTATTCTCCATATCTAAATATCATATCTAACATTATATACATATATGTTATACTTTTTTAAGTTCAGTGGGGGAAAGTAAGGGTTGAGAGGAGGAGAAGGAGATTAGAAAAGCCGAAGAAGAAAGTGAACGGAATAGGAAGGAGAGTTAAAAGAGGTTAAGACGATGTCAAAAACAGAGAAAAAACAGAGAAAAAGGTGGTGGAAGTTAGTAGGAATAGGTTGGAATTAATTTTTGGTTTGTTGAAAAATAAGTATTTACATTGCAACTTCAATATTTTGATCTCAGTCGTAACGTATCGCCGTAACACGGATATATCGCCATTCGTTTCTTAGTCCCGCAAACTTAAAGTGCAAACATAAATAAAATCCCAAATTTATCGTCAATACTTTCCAAATCCACGTTTAACACGTCTAAAAAATCTGGCTCCAAGCAACAAAGGACTATCCAAAAGAAAATAACAGATTTATTTCAGCAGTAGGACTTCACATACTGTATTGGGCCTTTATGCTGCTTTGCTTTATGCTGCTGTGCTTTTAGCTGCCAGGTATGTGAAAGGTCGTTACGATAGTCTTGTTAGTGTAACTGACCTCTTAGATAAACTCGGATGGGAATCTCTGTCGGACCGTAGATTGAAGAAAAGACTAAACCTTTTAGATAAATTCAAGAGCAGTGTCTTTTCTAACGAAGTTAACCATATCTTACGGACGCCAACATACTACGGAAGATCAGATCATATAAATAAAATAAGAGAGATAGATTGTAGAACAGATAGGTACAGAATGCCATTTTTTCCACGATCAATAAGAGATTATAACGGCAGCGATGGAACTCATAGATAGATTGAATGACTTGTAGTGTAGCCAACTAACCTATGTAAAACTTCTTGCATGTTTTTTAATTTAATTTTTATTTTTAACAGCAAATAGTAGTATAATTTGTTAATATACGTGACGTTTTTGGACGGTGTGGTGTGCATGTGGGAGTCCAAATGCATGCTGCATGCTGGTGATTGATCACCCCCTGCCAAACACCCTAGAGGTGGCTCGCAGGGTATTTTGTAGATGTTTACTAAATCATAATTATAATACTGTATTCGTTGCATTTAAACAATTCATTTAGATGACTTTATTTTGTAAAAATTTGAATTAATACTAATTAATACCAAGTTATACCGTACTTCAATAACTAATTTATTTCGTTACAGACTCTATTGCGATTGCTGCCGGCTTTGGATTTATATTTCTTTATAAAATATTTTCAAGAATGGAGATAACTTTTGCGTTTAGTTTTAGAAATAATATAATTATTGCACATTGTATGAACTTAGAGGGAGAAAGTATCTTTTGAGGACCATTGGAGGATTGTATAGGGAGAACTCGAAGAAATTCATGGAAAAAGCACTCGTCATTTCAAAATCATTAGTGGCGGATCCATATTACTATCGTCAGGCAGAAAATTACCATTTTAACCAATTAACTATGGATAAAATGCTAATTTTGTCCGGACCCTCACGGCTGCTAGGAGGTTGACCCCCAAGCCCCTCACCTAGCCCATCCCTCATCCGCCCAAGATCCGCCAGTGCCAAGCGTGCATCATCTTGATCATGATTTTTTTTAATACTGGATGTTTTCAAGACGAACTAAGATGGCAAGAATAAAGAAATGAAGATGAAAAACGAGTAAAAACGTTATTGGCATGGCTCCAAAATAAATGCATGAGGGAAATTTTTGAGCCATGAATTTGTTAGTATGAAAAAAATTTCAGACAAAAAGAATAGTTAAAATAGAGTCACTTTAAAAATAATGCACAAGAATGACACCACAATTGTTACTCTAGGAACTTCCAATTGATAGAGTGCATAGAAGCGTCCTTCCCAATTCCATTGAAATTAATTTGTTCACAATAGATAGCTTGGCGTGGTAATGGCAGTTCTATAAGATGGCGAATGTATTTGACGTCTATCAAAAGCAACTCCCTGTAATTCACGAAGCATTCACGAAAGATTGAAAGGGTGTATAGAGGTGATGATGACGATCGAAGTACTACAGTTTGTCAGTGTGCACAGCTAGTATCTGGTGAGAACGGGCACGGTAATATTGAAAATCATGGGCGCTGCGGTAGACCCCGTATGGTGGGATTCGATGGCGCGTTTTGCCACCGCGGATTTGTTCGGTTGGCAGAGCCTGAGGTGCCTCCAATGTTCCTTGATTCTGGTGGCGATGGTTCTCCCCGCTTCCCCAACGTACACTTGCCCGCAGTCAAACGGAATTGGGTATACTCCTAGAGTTTCGAAACCACTAGGATCCTTGGCTTTGATAAGTTGGTCTCTGAGTTTGGAGCCTGGTCGGAAGACGGTGTCAATTCCGTGTTTCTGGAGGATCTTTAAATTTTCCCGGACACCGTAGACACATGAAGATTGGTTGTAGCGATAGGTATCGGTCTTTCTTCTTCCTTTGAAGAGTCTCGTTGTTTAAAGGTACTTTTTAGGGCCGAGTGTATCTCCTTGCTCTTCCTCTCGCCATCAGCCCTGAGGATGGAACACTACTTGAGCTCCGAAACGTCGGCAGAATGGAGAGAGACCACCCGGCTGGAAGCCCGAATAGTCTCCTTTGACTATATTCGCCGGGAAAGCATCAGATCTTACTTCAAAATTAGTTATGATTTAGCGTGAAACAAGTCAACAGAAATTTTGCTCATAGTCAAAGCAAACGCAGTGATTATTCAATTCTCTAGTTACCAAATAGTGCAGAAAATCCATCTGTATACCGAGACAAACTTTACGCAACGGCATGTGTGAGGATCCAACGTATTCGCTACTCTCCAAGGCGTAGTAATTCATTTTTCCTTTCTAACTTACTTGTACGATGTCTGATCTAATAAGGATATTTAGTTATTCTTTTATTAGTAGTAATTATACGGCAAAAAATCCCTTGCAAAAAGGAATTCTTCCTTGTTATCGTGAGAGAGATAGAAAGCAAGGGAGTAGGTCTTAATGCGAATTGGAGAGGGAAGCTTTTGAAGGAAGGGAGGGCTCCCAATATGCTTTCCAAGCACTCCTTGGAAAACTTACTTAATCGGCAGAATACTTTTAAAAAATCGCCGTTTGGAATGTCATGAAAAATTCTTAAATTACTAGTCATCCTAATGCTTACCCAATTAAGTAATGTTGAATCTAATTGTATTCTCGTTATTTTGCCAATCGACCATGTTCTTTTTTGAAATAATGATCCATTGTGTTCTTTCCTCTCCCAGTCAACCGCATAACTACTTATTTCTCCCTCCATTAAACCAATCTTTGGCATCGTCCTCCATCACCAGCCTTCGAAGTCCTTTATTCTTTTCCTTCAGTTTATGTTATTACATGTCTGTTGATTTCGTTCTGACTCATCTGCATTCGAATGGAAACATTTCGCTTATACATATAGAAGCTTTCGCTACGGCATGTTTGAGTTTCCAACAGCCTTTCGGTGTTCTTCAAAAAAGAACACGGTGTATTATTTTGACGAACACGATGTATATAGTATTATTTTTCCCCTAGTCTTTCGTGTACCTCCTCACATGACCCTCTATCTGACTATTAAATCTTCTGCAGCCTCCACCAACACTAGGCCCCGAATTCTTTTCATGTTTTTCCATGCTTGCTGATTTCGTTCTGAAGCCTCATCTGCATACTAATATCATTATGTGGCCAGTCCACAGTGTTCTTTTTTGGTGAACTATGTGATCCACAGTGATCTTTCGTCTCCCACTGTTTCATATACCTCATTTTTCCCCCATTCCTCCATTTAATCAATGTTTGGCATCATCCTCCAACACCAGGTGTCGTAGGTCCCTATTATTTTCATTAGTTACATGTTCTTCTTCGCTTGTTGATGTCGTTCTGAAAATTCTTCTGCATTCTAATCTCATTACGAGGCCAATGCGCGGTGTTCTTTTTAGAAGAACAGTGATCCATATTATCTTTCTTCTCCTATTCTTCCGTATACCTCCTCATTTTGTCCCCATTCATCTCCATAAAATCAATATATTAGCACCGTCCTCTAACACCAGCCCTCGAAGGATTCCGTTCTTTTCATGTGTTTCATGTTCTTCCATGTTTGTGGATTTCGTTCTGAAAACTTATCTGCATTATAATCTCATTATATTGCCAATATAACGTGTTCTTTTTGAAGACCATTAAACCATAGAATCTTTCCTCTCCTAGTCTACCGTCTTTCTCCTCATTTCTTCCCCTGTGCATTCATTAAATCTTGAGATCTTTTCATGTGTTTCATGTTCTTCCATGCTTGTTGATTACGTTCTGAAAACCCATCTGCATTGTAATCTCAGCATGTTTCCAATCCATGGTGTTCTGTTTTGAATCCATAGTATTTTTTCGTCTCCTAGTCTACCCTATAACTCCTCATCTCTCCATCTATTCGTAGTTCTATTTTTTTACCAAATTAAATAATGTTGCATCTAATTCTAGTCTCGTTACGTTGCCAATCCACCGTGCTCTTTTTTGAAGAACACTGATCCATAGTGGCTAAACTCTTTTTGGGATTCACACCGTGTTAATTTGTCCATAATGGCCAATATTTCAAACTCCGGGGTCGGAGCTTGAAACGTTGACCGTCATGAATAAATAAACCCGATGGGAATCCTAAGGAGAGTGTACCCACATTATTCGCCGGGAAAGCATAAAATCATATTTCACTGGTTCATAGTATTTTTGTCCCCTAATCTACATAATACCTCCTAATTTCTACCCAAATGCATTCATTTAATCTTTAGAAACCTCCTCCTACGCTATGCATCGAATACCTCTATTATTTTATGCATTTAATGCTTCCAAGCTAGTTGATTCGTTATCCATGGTGTTTTACTTCCCCTTGTCTACCGTATACCTCTTCATTTTTCCCCCTATATAAAACTCAGCGTCCTCCTCTGACACCATGCCTCGAAGGCATGGTGTCAGAGGAGACAAGGAGGAGGTCTATTCTTTTCATATGTTTCATCTTTTTCCATGCGTAAGGATTTCGTTCGTCGATTGAAATCTTAGCTGCATTCTAATCTCATTATATTGCCAATCCACAGTGTTCTTTTTTGAAGAGCAGTGATCCATAGAATCTTTCGTCTCGTAGTCTCCCGTATATCTCCTCCTTTCTCCCCCTAGGCATTCATTAAGCATTCAGCATTCTACTCCAGTACAGGGCTCTGAAGGTCTCTATACTTTTCATGCGTCTCATATTCTTCCATTTTTGTTGATTCCATTCAGAAAACTCATCTTTAATCTAATCTCATTATGTGCCCAATTTGAGTGTTGCTCTTTTTTGAAGTACAGTCATCCCTAGTATCTTTTGCCTTAGAGTCAACCGTATACTACCTCATTTCTCCTTCTATCCATATCGTAATGTTTACGAAATTTGGTAATATTGTTTCTAATTCTATTCTCATACAATAAGGCCAATAAACCTTGTTCTTTTTTGAAGAAAAATGTTTCATTGTATCCTTCGAGGCCAAGACTTACGTATTAATCATTTCCACCCCTATACATCAATGTAATCTTCAGCATTCTCCTCCAACACCGGGCCTCGAAGTCCTCTATTCTTTTCGTGCGTTTCATGTTCCGCCATGCCCGTTGATTTCGTTCTGAAAACTCATCTGCATTGGGATAGAAACATTTTTCTTCCGCGCATCGAAGCTTTCGATCGACCTGTACCCTGCTTCCTGCCGTCAGGCCTCATTCGTTCGGGTGTATCACCACCCCCTTTGCACCTCTGGTCTCGTTCGCCTATAATTCACCCTTCCCGGAAACGCGAGAAAAATAAAGAGCGGGGAAGTTGGGGGAAGGGGAGCGGCTCGAGGAGTTTTTAATATCCTCTACCCCTCTCTCCATCCAAGGAGAAGGAAGAGGGAAAAAAAAGAAAAGCTAAAGTAAATGAAAACCATTTTGTGGGGCCATCTCCGGGCCTTTCATTTCCTCACCTTTTTTTCCAGCAGTACTAGATTCATTCCGTGCCCGTGGAAAGATATAGAACACATTTTTCGCGAGTCATTCTTCGACACGTGGGTTTATTATACACGTTTCGTGGTTTCTGTTTGTCTGTTCCATTTTGTTTTATTACATTTCCAGTCGGATGTTTCTGCACGGGCGGATAAAGGTTATTTTTCTGTAGATCATACTCCCTTGTCAACGGTTCTGGGCCTTCGTCACGGTTCGTCACCGACTGAAGGTTTATTGAGGTCGCTCATAATTTAAAAGCAACTCGGAAAGAATGGTTTCGGGCGACCTATTTAAAATTTTCGAGGAGCGCTCACTTAATGTGTTGATGAAGATGTACAATGCAAGGAAAAGTTTGGAGAGGTTTCACTCAGGTAGTTTTAGCGCCAAGTATACAGGGCAAGTGTTACTCATGATAATATGATTGTTTTCGAGAAGGTTTTTGACTTTCCCGGTGGAGATAATGTAGATAGACTTATGTTTTCACTCAAGGGAGCTCTCTCTTCTCTGATATGTAGCGATATTTTTATTTTTTAGGCAGTAGTAATTCTGGTGCGAGGGAGGATGAATTTCGTGTATTCACGTAAAAGAAAAAAGTGGGAATAATATAGACTAGTAATCCCAAAGCATGAGTCTCATACAGTTTCTGGAATGTAATTTAGGTCAGTCTCAGTGAAAATTTTTAGAGCTTGCGAAAGTGAATTTTCCATCGTTTTCTTTGGGGATTCTCAGTGTATCAACTGCTCAGCGTATCTTTCCCCAAAAATATATTTTATGCCGCCATGAAATGTTTTTACATAAAATAACTCACGTTATACCTATTTATATTTTTTATCGCTGTTCCATTTGACATATCTATTGAGTTTGTGGTAAAACACAGAATCAATTTAGTAAGGATTAGTGGCCAGCATGTTTTTCGGTTTGTGGCCTAGGAGTATCGATTAGTGAGGAAGCACTCCTATTAAGCCATGAGATTCTTTGGTATCTGAATGAGAGAAGATCTTTGAAAAATTTGACTATGCTATGTTTTCCAACAGGAGTGAACGTGTTAAGTGATATGCTAGTGTTTTTTCACTGAGAGATTAATATTCTTTCTACCAATGAAATAAAATGTTAAAACAACTGTGCATTTGAACCAGTTATCTATTTTTGAGGAAAAAATTAAACATACGTTTGAGGATGTAATAAACATTACTTAGTAATAATTTTATCCTTTATGTGTGGCATAAATAATTTAATGAGCCCTTCATCAATTCAACAAGAATTAATGAAGAGTAAATAAAGAATAAAATGGTGTTTGGGGTCAAATTGGTGAGGTGTCTAGAATGCTGGATTCACATCCCGTCCGTCTGTACGTGAATACCGGCGATCGCAATGAATTTTCTGAGGTCAACTTGAGTGTTGCGTGGAGAATACTTCAAGCGCAAACTCCGCCCGTCAGATGTGACGCTAAACTGTGGTCTGCGAGACGCCTTTCGACGAGAGCACGCAAATGCCGACGCTGGGTTTCTCTCCACCCAACATTTCTTGCCCTTTCCATATGGCGAAAATTATCTCAACGATTGGTCGTCCCATGCAAATACTGTGCCAAGTCATATTCGTGAAAACGTATTTGAAACGCGATTACGGCCATTGAGAACCTCTTTTGAATCACTTATCGCAACTTTATTTATGGAAAGGAATTTTTGTTTAGAAAATACAATATATATCGCCAATATTTTTCTCAGTTAACTGAAAGTACGTCTAATAAAATGCGACGTGAAGCCGTGGTCTCCTTGGCGCTTTTCAATAAGAGCAGGTAGTCGACGCCAGGATTCTCTCCACTCTATATACCCTGGCCTTCCCACATGGCGCAAATGACCTCAACGGTCCTTCGTCTATGAAAAATACCGTGCCATGCCAAATTTGCATAAACGTGCTTGAAAATGCAATTTTATGTATATGGTTCCAAACTGGTTCCCAACCGTTGGTTCGTGTACCCCTCGGGGGTACGGAACGAACCAGTCGGGAATACGCCGAGATTAATCGCTAATGGTGGACGCCAGGAACTATGTATCTCTTAACCAAGATATAATTATACATACTTTATGAGGTATTTGAAACAATGTATCTATTAATAACATTATAAATAACTAAAAATGTCACCTACCCGTGGTGAGATTATGTAATAAAATGTGCACTATACATTTTTGGGGTACAATATTAGTTATGTACATATAGAGGTGTACGGGAGGAAAAAAAGATAGGCTTCTGTAGAGGAATATTTTGTTTTGGAATTCACTCCAAATTTTTACTCAGATAACTAGAAGTACTTCTACTAGACCGTGGGTTATTTTGAAAATTTCTTGAAAGCTTGTCCGCTGCGCCAATCTCTCGCATTGATCCACCATTTTATCATTTTTTCCTGAATTCCTTTCCATTTCAAACTGGTTGCTGGAGAGGGTTGATATGGAGATGAGAGTGTCAGGTGAGATTCTGAGAGACAGGGGAGCAGAAGGAAGTTCCTCAGAGGGCGGGAGAGGTTGGCAGTAACGATAAGTTTTAGATGGGGATTATATAAACATATCATGAAGAGAGGGTTCTTTGGGGAGGAATGCAAACGAAATGAGGATGAAAGTGACGGGGAGATAGAAACGCGGAGAGGAAAAAATTAGAAAGGACCCGGAGTGGCTTGGATATTAGAAATAAAATGAAAATAAAGACGGAAATTTTCAGGTAACTGTAGCGCAAGGAGGAAAAAAAGTATCGCAGAAAATTGCAAATTGAAAATTAATGTCTCCAGACAGTTGGATGGGCCATGAGAAGGGCACCATGTCCCTAAATATAAACCTTCCAGAAAGAGTGAGATTCGAAATGGGATGAAATACTATGCAAGCCTTTCAAGGAAATATTATTTGAACAGCTACACCTCATGATATATTGTGCATTTCGGGTGACTCCGTAAATTTATCACCGTGGCTAGTCCAGGTATACTTAAATTACTCAAAAAAGGTACCTATTACGCAAATATTATTCTTTTTTATTATTTCACAGCCCAATTTATTTTCATAATTTTACTTGTTTGACCGTTTCGTACAAACCATTTCTCTGCTTGCATTTAAAACCATGCTCCCCCTCTTTGACTCAATATCATAATTTTTAACCTAAAAGTTTTGAATTACTTGGGTTATTTTACAAATTACACTTTCCTCTCTCACCTCCGACATTTCCCTTCCTCATCGATCCACAGTAAGACCTCTTTAATGTATATCATATTCTTTCCCATCCTTCGCATAACGGACATTCATCCCTCGGAAACTGTTATTTAAACCCTATTCTCGCTCAGCACTTCCTTCATCCAAACCGTGTATCCCCTATTATTAAGAGTATCGTATCATGATGAAATGTCCTCCCCTACCATATCCAGCACTTCATCGTTCCACTCTCTGTCCCATTTACCTTCTCCACCCTCCCCTGCACCCACATGCATTACGGCCTTTTTTCCTCTTCCTCCAGATATGTTCACATTGCCGTCCCGTAACGCGCTACACGCCAGATCGTACTCTTCTCAAGCATCTCCCTTAAACTCTAGTAAAGCAATTCTCTCATCAGTGGTTCCCTCTTCATGAACGTGTTACTTACGCGACTTTCTTTCACATAATTTTGTCGGCATTATCATACATTTACCCATGCTTAATTTCATCATTATAAGTCAACAATCCTAAGATCGATTTGGCGCAGCTCTATTCTACTAAGCTATCCGTTAGTGTTTTCACAGTAAAAAATTTCCTCTCTTTATCATCCTTTATAACTGTCCTTTGCAACTCATTTGGGGCCAACCCTTCCTCTTCTTCCCTTCCAAAAGTCGTTCTACCATTATTTTCATAAGGCTATCATAACTTACCATGTGGCCAACAAAGTTGTCCCGTTTTCTCCTCAAGACTTTTATAAGACTTCTCTTCTCCTACACTTCTTAGCACTTCCTCATTACTTACAGGGTCAATCCATTTTATTTTCATCATTCTTCTGTAGAACCACATTTCAAATGCTTCCAATTATGACTTTTCTGCTGCAGTCAATGTCCAAGCTTTGCTCACACAGAGAAACATGTTCCATATGTATCACCAGATGAATTGTTTCCTTACTTCTATGCGTCTACTCTCAGCTGTAGGAAGATTCTTCTTTTTGTAGAAACCCCTCTTCGCCTGGACTATTCTACTGACTATTTCTTCCTGGCTCCGTCTATCGTTGGTAATTCGGCTTCGAAGGTAAGAAAACTCTTTTACCTCTTCAAGATTTCGTTTTCCTTGTTTAATTTTTGCCCCAACCTCCTCTCTTTTGATGCATATTAATACCTTTGCCTTCTTATTCTTGATTTTCAGCTGTTATCTGGACATTTTCCTCTCCATATTTGTCCACGTCTTCTTTATCTCGTTTTCTGTACCTGATTTGTAAGCTGTATCGTCAGCAAATTGCAGGATAATAATTATTTTTTGGTGGATATTGACATCCATAGCCCTCTTGGTTTTATTGATGGCTTTCTAGATGTAAAAATTCAAAATTACGGGGGACAATGCACACTAGGGCGGATCGCAAAAATCGATTTTTTTCAAATCCATCTGGCCCAGTGAAAAAAAGTTGTAGGACCGATCAAAAATAAGGCCTGAAAAATTTGAGACCTGTACGTGAACCCCTGACCCTCGCTCAAATGCAATTTAGGGGGGGAGGGTCAAAATTCGAAAAATATAATATTTTATGGTCATTCTTTATAGATTTTGCCGAGTTACTGCCCTTACAGGGCAAAAATTTCGTGCATTTTGACGCATCTGCTACTGTTTAGCCACAAAATGCCTACTTTGAGTCCGCGTCCGCGAAGAAAATATTCCAACGCCCACGCAGCGTCGCGGATACCAGAGCCGTAGGCCGATCCCTTCCCCTCCACGCTCGCTTCTTCCCCTCCCACGCCTCTAATACAGCAAAATTCATCCTGCGCATGCTGCTAGGAGGTCGTTTATCTTTGATAATATAAATCAGAAGATGGTAGAAGGTAAAAAACGATGCGTAGTTAGACGACTTGTCCCTTATTTTTCGCCTCGTCGGCGTTAAACAAATCGATGTTACCAACTTTCAGAGAAGTGATGAAATATTTTTAGATCTGCGCACGCAGGAAAGGAGACTACGGTCTATGAAGACGCCTCTCGAGTGGCTATGAAGGTTTGGGAACTTAGGTTATGCACTTCTATTCCGGTATTGTCCGACAGCTGTGACTAAATGGATGAATAAGGGTGAAGGCCGCCGGCGTACCCTCCCCGCCCCCCTCTCGAACGCCCCAGATGCACCAAAATTCACACCAAGAGCGTCTTTCTTCGTTAGTCTTACTAATATTTGATGTATCAGCATCGTCCAGTGAGGAACAATCACGAAAGAATTACTCAATTACCTGCTTTCCAGTCTGTATTTCTTATGTAAGTGTCATTCCTCGTCTATTGCTGCTGTCAACAAAGTTTTGGTAAATTATTTCGCGAATCTCTCGTCCGTATGTATAATAAAAGGAATATTGAAATTCAAATTTGAACTTTCATCAATAGAGTTTTTAATTCCACAGCGCTAAGCTCAGATATAGCCGAAGGAACCGGAGTCTCTCTCTAGTATATCATCAGCGGGTAGTCCTTTACGACGATATTAAAATCCAGCAATTAAAAAAATCTCGGATTGGTCGCCAAACGCATCCTTGAAGAAACGCAAATTGGGTCCCTAGATTACCCTCCCAACGTTTATGTCGCAAATCCAAGTCAACATAGTGCAATTAGCAAATAGACCACTGTAAGGGATGAAATAAGACTTGATGTTTTCCCGGTGAATGATGTGGGTAAACTCTTTTCGGGTTCAACAAAATTTATCCCTTAGGATGAGCCCCCAGTCGGAGCTTGAAATGTTGGCCATTATGGAAAAATTAACCCGGTGGGAATCCCGAGAAGAGTCCACCCACACTGCAAGGGTGTTGGAATTATGCTTATAGCAAAGGTATGATGCCTCCTTTTTGGGCGGTATTCGCTTGGTACCATCATAATCAAATCCTTTTTAATTCTGCGTATCTAATTTTCACTCGGAAAGGAATCGATAATAGCATATTTTATAACTTTTGCTAATCCTCCGACGGGGGAGGCAAACCTCCAAAAGTGGGACCCTGTTTCTTCAACTAACACCACACATTCCCTTCTAAACTTGTATTGATAAGTCCTCTTCCCTTTTTTAATCAGACAAGAGTATTGTCTTTCATTCCAATAAAATAAGGCCCTTTGATGACACCTCTCTTTTCTTATTCACAGTAATTAGAATCTTTTTCTGTCTACGTAAGTAATTCTGGTACACTAGCTTTGATATATCTTACGAAGTTATGACTTTTGCGTCAGCTAAAGTTGCGGGAAAGGTCATTGCTGTTTCTTGGTTCTTGCACATACCTCTATCACAGTTGGCAGACGCATTTTCCCCGAAGAAGTTCCAATTTGAGTTTATAATCCTTAATGTTTATTTCAAGCGGAAAGTAGAGATACAAATCGGCTAATTTCTCGCCAGTTTAATTTTCTTCGGATGAATTGATGAAGAAAATTTTTGATACTATTTTCCCGTAAGAGTTTTGACGATGATGACTCAACGCTCTCCTACGATTCCCTTTTTTCCTCAGTTGTCGAGTTTCTTTAGGGTTCAATCCAACAGCCATCATCTTTCTTTTCGTCAGATTATTTCTCAAAATATTTCTTCATTGGGGGAACCTTATGCTCCTCCATGCACTTAAAAAAATGCACGCAAAAATATCGCGTAATTTAAAATGTTCCTTTAAAATTGTTTGAGTCTTATACTTCAATACGTAAAACCCTACTTTTGGCCTATTACGATTTACCGTAAGTTTTAGTACTTCCTGTGGTACCGCTAAATCCATTTAGTCACATTCATTAATGGAAGAGAAGCGCGTCACCATAGTTCGCACACCTTCATAGCCACTCGAGAGGCGTCTTCATAGACCGTAGTCTCCTTTCCTGCGTGCGCAGATCTAAAAATATTTCATCACTTCTCTGAAAGTTGGTAACATCGATTTGTTTAACGCCGACGAGGCGAAAAATAAGGGACAAGTCGTCTAACTACGCATCGTTTTTTACCTTCTACCATCTTCTGATTTATATTATCAAAGATAAACGACCTCCTAGCAGCATGCGCAGGATGAATTTTGCTGTATTAGAGGCGTGGGAGGGGAAGAAGCGAGCGTGGAGGGGAAGGGATCGGCCTACGGCTCTGGTATCCGCGACGCTGCGTGGGCGTTGGAATATTTTCTTCGCGGACGCGGACTCAAAGTAGGCATTTTGTGGCTAAACAGTAGCAGATGCGTCAAAATGCACGAAATTTTTGCCCTGTAAGGGCAGTAACTCGGCAAAATCTATAAAGAATGACCATAAAATATTATATTTTTCGAATTTTGACCCTCCCCCCCCTAAATTGCATTTGAGCGAGGGTCAGGGGTTCACGTACAGGTCTCAAATTTTTCAGGCCTTATTTTTGATCGGTCCTACAACTTTTTTTCATTGGGCCAGATGGATTTGAAAAAAATCGATTTTTGCGATCCGCCCTAATGCACACCTTTGTCTTACTGCTTTTCCTATTCTTGCCTCTGCACATTTGAGTCCAAATTTTATCACAGTTACTTGGTTTTTGTACAGACTGTGCAGAATTCTACGATAATTATAGAGTACTCTGATTTATTTCATAATTCTTTACGTTGGATTCCAATCCAATTCATCAAAGGCCTTCTCACAATCGACAATTTCTATGGAAATATCTGATGTAAATACTTTAATTACTAGCTATATTAACTTTGAATAGTATCCAGTAGGAATTAGTTCTGCACAACGGTGGAAGAAGACGCAGACATAAAGACTCCTAGCAAATGTACTACAGTAGAATTCTGAGCTATATGGCATGACGGGCTGTGAAAATTACTGCGCCTCTGGCTTGAGAGCAGTTAGCGGAGTCTGAAGCTGCGATTATTCCATCAAGACTCCCTCTTCCACTGTAGATTACTCCCACTAATGAGTCGAGAGAGCTTCAATTTGGCACCCCAATTTTCCCTAGCGTCAAATACGTCATGTAAGGTCACATTTCACTGGTATTATGGCCCCATGGATGTTACTTAATTGACAGCTCTCGTGAGTTACTCTAGGGAAAATATGGAGTGCAGATTCTCTGCTGCATTCTTTCATATTTGTAAAGTGTATTCGTGGAATGATTTTGAGCTACATAAAATGCGCTTGTTGTGATTTGTACACAAGAACCGCTGGGGATTTTTGTATTTGTTGTAGATATAACCCTTCTCTTAAGAAGTTAAAATATTTGTTAAGTGTAATATTTCATTTAATAAAGAAAAGAATTTTTGAGTGAAGGCGTAACGCTGGCCTTTAGCCACAGCAGCGTCTGGCTCTACATATTAAACACCTTATAGTCATCGATAAGCAAGATAAATATACATGCAATTGCTCATTTTAAAGGTCTTGAATTGAGAAAGATAATTAGTATATAAGTTTTTGGCCCATATATAGACCATTAATTTTCCCTGAATCGTAGTGTGCCCTAATTATTTTTTTTGCTCCTTTAGTTTCAGTTTCTGTGAAGGCTTACTTGATTCACAAGAAAATTAGAAATTTTGCAGCCAGTGATTTTGGAACTTTGACTGCCTGAGAATGAATACATAATTTGTTTATCTTTGGATAATCTCATAGCTTTAGTCGAAGTTATCGCCACGGGAAGGGTTCGGAGAACATTACAAGAATATTGTAATCAGAAAGATAATTAAATCTATTTAAGTAAGTCATTTTAAGTAAATTGTTGTCATAAATTCGTGGATATATAGGGAAATAGACGTGACAAAAATAATATATTGATTCAGCATGGCTACTAAGATCACTTGCGATAACTAGATAACAGTAGTCGGCAGAAATATAGATTTGAACTAAGCCTATCAAAATTACTTCTGTATTTAATCATATTTCGTTAATTGAATTTAGACTAAAACACACAAAAATGATTTTATATGATTCTGGTTAATGGAGGTTGAGTTTTTCATTTCAGTATCCTCTGCGTCAATATGAACTAACAGCTGCATATCATCCATCTAGCATCGTTATATACCCAATATCATTACATAGGAACCCAAAGTGCTGCAATTTTAGCAGGGTGTGAACTCAAAGAATTCTAATCTATTTTTATTTATTATTCGCACAATCTTTATTTAAAATGTTAAATAGTTACTAAAGTAGAAATTCAACTTCTTCTAAGCAATTTTTTTTCACTCCCACAACCTTTACTCATAGCAGCTACCTTTCTTCTTTCTGACTGATAAAATGATGCACGTGGACCATCTTCATTTCCATTTCTTCTTCTTCTTGCTTTTACTCATCAAAATGTCATTTATTTTCAAATGTGACCACTTAGCTGACAATGGGCGCAATAATGACTCACAAGATGTAAGGTCTCAATATAGCCGAGCTATCATATTTCAACTAATTTGGAATTTGAGGGAAAAAGCTCCATTTTATTTCTCTTATACCTTTGTGTGGGATGTGATAATAAATCAAAATGACGAATATCAATAGCCTCGAAATATAAAATGAGATATTCTGACAATTTCTAGTTATTTCCATTGGTAATTCGGCGAAAAAACACCACCATCATGAATCTCACGATGACTTGTGACGATAAGACTCACGATGTCCTGAAAGAGGCGTTAGTGTTGCAGTTCTCTTTAATCATCTCTATTCTGCTTGTCTTATATCCTCGTACTATTACTCAGTATATTATCATTAACAAATTACTGAATCAATAAATGCATGAGGAAGTATGAAGGAAATATTTTCCAGAAATTGCAGCGTATGTAGAAGTTCATGGGTCAGACTATTCAACCGTCAACACTCTTTATCGATTACTGTGACTCTATTTTATCGGAGCAGTGGGTCATAAATAGTATTTTCAAAAATTAAAAACACGTTTATTAAGGTTGGTAGTTAGTTTTGTAGCTCAAGAGGATTTCACAACCATTGTGGTAAACAGTAGTATTAATCGATGTAACCCTCGATGAAACCAGTTTCTACGCAGCACTGCGGTTCTGTTAAAACATGCACTAGTGGATTTTCAGTGTAATTTCATATGATCTGACTGAAATTAGGGGTAGAGTTTTTGATTTTGACAAATAGTTAGATGAAGTCGAAAAAACTGATCAAAAATATTGGCAAACTCAAAAATGAGATAAGATACAGCGAGGAACTTCAGAAAAACTGAAATATCTACTCATGGATAGCAGGACGTGATTGAGAACATATTTAGGACGTGATTGAGGACATATTTTGGAGAAAAATCTTATCATTCAAGTCACCTCTTTTGCAAAGTTGATATGCAATTGCATTAACCGGATGATAACACTCAAATGGATTGGTAAGCGGAGTGCCAAAATCATAGGAAATGTCAAATCTCTTGGCATTGTAGTGTCATCGGCTAATTGGTGGGACCGCGCCGGTTCAAACTGCATTCATGAGTGTTGCAGATTGCCGCCCTCAATTAGATTCAAACGACCTCTGGTACTGAACCTCGCAGATTTTATATTTCAGGGTAAAATTACGAGGACCGTAGCCTTTTCCATTGATCCCACCTCTAACTTACAATTAGATAATACCAAGTATTACATTTTTTCTTTAAATCTATTGCAACCGTGGATAAAAGTTTGCGAAGCAAAAAAGAAGAATTGGAGATCCCGAATAATGCGTTCTGCGGCTCATTATCGCATGATATTTTGCCTGTTTATTGAAATGAAATATTCGCGGGAAACATAAACCACTTTTGAATTAGTAATGGGTTTGTTCTGATACAGGTATCAATATTGTTGTTCACGTTAAGCATCTCTATTCTGTTTGGCCTCATGTCCATCGTTGGATGAATAAATCAATTTATCGGGCAACATTCCGTGTCAAACGAATGTAAAGACTTGTGAATGTCCAAAATGACTGTTATTGGTGAGTATGCAAGCATTGATACATCACATTAGTTTTTTAAATTACATATTATTTAAAAGAAATAAGGTTATGTAGAGGCAAATGCCGAGTATTTCAAATGAATATTTTCACGGAGGAGTATTTTTTAAGATATATTAGAGGAATAAAAGATTCGTTGAAGGTGATATTTTGCTACGTTTAATCACTCATCGTCCTAACATTTATTGTCAGTTCATTCAGTGTTATCTGATGAAAGCGTTTTGACAAATTATCTTCCGCACCTTGAATATTTCTTGAACAAGTGCATCCGTTTAGTGGGAATGAGCTGGAGAAAAAGTATGTGAAAAATTACTGAATGGACAAATCTGTTGTTAAAAGGATTATAAGATCAATATTTAAACTGGGAGAGTGTTTTATGAGGCTAAAAAGGTAATTTTTCTGTATTTTATGAATGACTTCAACAAGTAAGATAATAATATGAATCAAGAAGAATGTTTAAACAATTTAAGATACGTTTTATTGTGGTTTAATGACAGGGAAACAATCTTCATTACAGATACTCTTGTTCTCCGGAACGATTATTGCTAGAGTCATCCCATATGTTCTCTCAAGTTAATGTATTTGTCTAGTTTGCGGCGTAGATTGGGCGTATAGCTAAAGAAGCTCGAAAGATACCAGTGGAAACTATTGCCATCATGCTGTTATCTACGGGTGGAAATGCGAAAATAGGTCTGGTACAAAAATTGGTCGGTTTACTGACCCTTATTGGTTTGTTTTCTTTACCCTTTCATGTCTATCTTAGAACCTGTGTGCTTTATATTTTTCCAAGTCATTTTGATTGCATTATTTGGGGATTGAAAAAAAAAACAATCCGCAGGAATGACGAATTTTTCATCGGCGGTACTCGTGTTCTCAGAAACGATCACGCCAACGACCAGCTGATAGTTTTGCGCAAGTCCGAAATTGTTTTTTTTAATACGTACCTCTAAATTCTTGATAGTCTACGATGTCATTTCAGTCAGTCGCATCGTTTTATGCAGGAATCAAAACTCGCTGAAATGAGGCCAAAATTTCCATGCGTGGTGAGGAAATCGATGGAAAATATTCAGCGGAGGTGGTCGTGTTATCAGGAACGATGATCCCGACAAGGATTCATGCAAAGGTGGCGTGGATGTTCGGCGGATGAGCGGGCTCTTAAGAGAGGAATTCCGGCACATAGCGCGACACGGGAAGGCAAACATGAGTCGGATATCGACGGGAAACGCGTCATCAGCGCGGTGGCGTTATCGAGAGAAAATAATCGGAGGTGATACGACCCGGTCCTTTGTGACTCCAAAATGCCTACTCTGCCCTTTCCGACATGAAGCTCACGACTAGGCTCGTTCTAGGATTTAAGATAGGCTCTTCGCTTGCCTATTTTTTTCGTGCTTTCTTATACAAACAGCATGAATTTGATTCTTCTCTAACTTTCGACAGGCCGCATTTTGTCTATTTTTTCGAGAATAATGCTTGTTTATAACTTACCTTATCATGCTTAAATCCTCAAAATGCATGTAGTTCACATTTATCAGCATATACTTCAATCTCAACTATAAAAGATAAATGAGAAATTAAGAAAGTAAATAATTTAATTTTGAGATGGTGGCAAATTTTGGAATGAGTGCAGCATACTTTGCATGATTCATATATTTCGTGATAAAGATGTGCGTTACATTGTTAATGTAACCGTAGCAATACCCGTCATAACGAGATATTGGGTCTTACTTAAGGATATCACGAAGATCATTGAGTTACCAAATGAAGCTTCCTTGCATGAGGAAGAACTGATAGGACGATTGCTATCAAACACTGTATGTAAAGCAATAGGGAAAGGGTCGATTTATGTTAGTGGTGCTCGGGAGTTGCGTGATTGCTGAAATGGGAGGCTGAAAACAAGACGGAGACATTTGAGTTAAATGTATTGCACAGAGCTGAGAGGTCAAGATTCGCGGAAAGGAAAAGGAGCGAGAAAATGCACGACATGGTGGGCGGGACTCGGAATCTTCTGGAGAAGATAAGGAGAGAACGGAGGCTTTGCATGGAGTGAATATAGGCGGGGAGGCTACGCTGAAAGAGGGTACAGTTATTGAATGGAATTATCTATCAGTAAATCGATTTAAACCTATAGGTTCACCCTTTTCACCGGGAATAATCCTGCCCTATGAAAATTTCTTTATTTCTTCTACACCTAACGATCTATCAAAAACGTATTTAGTTGAAGTCAATTGAAAATTATCTAATACACAATTAATTTATTATAATATTCTACCGATTAAGTTAGGTTTCCATGGAGTGCTTAAGAAGAATTCCGTGAGCCTCCCCTTCCATTATGCACTTCCCTCTTCAATGCACAATAAGACCTGATCCCTTTCATTCTAACTAAAAATTCCATTCTCTTCCTTCCTCTCCCTCGTTTACCTATCATTCTTCCCTCTAACACTGTTTTCAATGTTCCCTTCCCGCTAAGCTCTCGCTCCATCCATACCTTCTGTCTCCTCCGCATCTCGTCTAAAAGCTGCCTCTCCTCACCCACCATGTCCACCACTTCTTCGTTCCTCCTCCTCTCCGTCCACTTCACCTACTCCATTCTTCTCAAAACCTTGAAAGCCTCCTGTCTTCTTTCGCCCTCCTTCCTAATTCTCCATGTTTCCGAGCCGTAAAAGGCTTTACTTCAGGTAAGACCCTTCACTATCCTTTTTTAGGTAATAGAATGAAAGGAAATATTTTTATTACTAATTAAAAGGAGTACTTTAATTTGGGAAGGAGGAAATGTGGGTTAGTAAAGATTTACTCGTAAACTAGATGTACGTTAGGATTTCATGTATTGTAGCATCAAATGCAATGCTTGAGGAAGACTTATTGAACATATGCCACGACCCTTCGAAAGCCTAAAAATTATCGTAAAAACATATTTTATTTAACTTGAAGCGAGTCTGACACAGTTTTAGGGGGTTTAAAGTGAAATTGCGGCAGAAAAATGCAAGAATTTTTGTAAACTTTTCGGCCGTCCTCCGTATCGTGAAGCTGCCCACTCAACGCTATTTAAAACGTGAAAGCACGATTGTTAGGTCACATATTCTTTTCTTTGAAGGGGAGTGAACTGAAGCTGTCGTTAATATTGCTATATATTTTTCCTATTTCGGAGTCTTTGGTATCAAATATTAGCAATCGATTGTGTCATAGTTATATTTACGCGAAAAACACGATGTATCACGCCGTCGCGTTGTTTAGTTTTCATAATTACCAATGCATTGTCTCCCAATCAACGCTTAAAAGAAAATTCAGCTAGTATTTAATTAATTAATACTTTCTGCATAATACCCTTAGTTTTATTCTTCCAGTCGTATATGCATTCATACTGGCTATTCTTTTAATTTACCCTTCCCGGGGATTAAAAAATTAGCGATATTTCATTTTTCATCCATAATTAAAAAAATGTTAATAATGAAATAGCAAGAACAATTTTCACACTTGTAGAAGATGATTTATTTTACCCAGCCAGCTGATGAATGAAATCTGGTATTACGAGAGGCTTCGAGCATATCGGAATGGGAAAGGTTTTAACTTATTTAGATTCTTGAATGAAAATCAGTATAATTGGGTAAGGGTTACCAAAATCGACAAAGTTCGTCAGGTTGACCTACTTTTTTCTTCAACGGATAACTTCTCAATTTTGGAATTCGGGACCCGTTTTTCACTACTGCGGAAGTGCAAAAAATCCTTCTTTTAGATTCAACATGATTTATTGATTCCATCAGTAACCCCAGATACTTATTAAATCGCAAAAATAATATTTTACTGTTTATTTTCTCACCAATTGGAACAGAATTGGGGGGCGTCCCAAAAGAAATTCGAAAACCTTAAAAATAAGGACCGCACTATTACTGCACTCATTCCAACATTAGTCACCAACTCAAAATTTAATTATTCACATTCTTAACTTCTCAATTGTAAAACTTTTATATTTGAGATTGAAGTGTATGCTGAAAAAGGTGAACTTCATTTATGCTGAGGTTTTAAACATGATTAGGTAAGATTATAAACAAGTTATTATTCTCGATATCTTATTACTAGAAAAAGATGAAAGCCCTCAATATTCGCTTATCTTTATGAGTCAGCTATTAGCTGTTTTATTTCTATTGTTCTTTGCGTAATTATATTAATGGACACCCTTAAATTTTATAACATGCTTCACCGATTCTATCGTGGTAGTACGAAACAGTTTTACTGCACCAAGTTACTTCAGGAGTGAGTAATCATGTCATCGTTGTTTTAAATAAGTAAATACTTATTTAAATTTCTGATTCCTCGATTTTTATGGAATTAAGTGAAACTATGGGAGGTCAATAAATTCCAGTGATTGAAAAAGCATGCATGAAACTTTTATTTTCTTTATTTCTTCTTCTTCTTCCTAGCGTTTGTCCCGCGCTATTGCAGGGTCCGCTTTTCTGCAAAGCCTTCTCCACTTGGCTCGATCCAGGGCGTCTACTGACGTGGCGTTGATGGTCTTCATGTCCGCCTTAATTTTGTCGAGCCAGCGCATCTTTGGTCGTCCTCGTGGTCGGCGTCCTTCAGTACTCAGCCGCATTGCTGTTTTGGCCACGGAGTTCTCATCACTACGCACCACATGCCCATACCACCGCAGTCGAGCCTCCCGCATCTTGTCTGTGATCGATGCAACTCCCATTCTTTTCCGAATGTCTTCATTCCTGATGTGATCCAGGCGGGAGATGCCTAGGATCCATCGCAGCATCCTCATTTCCATGACATGCATGGCCTGTTCTTGATTTGCTGTGGCTGGCCAACATTCTGCTCCATATAGGGCCACTGGGCGGACTACGGTCTTGTATACTTTGGCCCTGAATCGTTCAGGCATTCGACGGTCGCACAATACGCCAGTCACTTGGCGCCATTTCAGCCATGTTGCATTGATTCGAGCTCGTGTGTTGGCGGTTGTGCTTCCATCGTTGCTGATGACAGAGCCCAAATATTTAAACTTCTCGACCTTTTCAAGGTCGTCGCCGTCAATGCTGATCGTGCCATCGGTTTGAGGCCCACACTCCATGTACTCAGTCTTCTTGATGTTTAATCGCAACCCATAGTTGTCGAGTCGTACCTTCCATAGTAGAGTTCGCTGCTGTAATTCGGGTCTGGTGGTGCTGGCAAGGAAGACATCATCGGCGAACAGTAGTGACCAAGGATGCGATTCTTGGAGACAGGCCGTGATTGTGTCCATGCACAGGATGAAAAGGAGCGGAGAGAGGGCCGATCCTTGGTGGACGCCAACAGTGATTGGGAAAGGCGGTGATATTCCTGATGGGCAACGGACGGAGCTGGTGACGTTGGTGTAGAGAAGCTTCACCCATGACACGTAGACTTCAGGGACGTCGTGAGATCTGAGGGCATGCCAGATAAGGTCGTGTCTTTATTTACCTTTATTGATTCCCATACCACCGAGTGCAGCTTATATTGGCCATTTTATATTGGGGTGTGCAACAAATTTAACAACTACACGTGCTCGAAAATCCACAATCCGGATTGGGGAAAATTAACCCGTGGGGAATCGAGCTCGAGACCTCTTTTTTTGGCAAAGGAGGACTTAACCCCATCGCACACCGAGTCCTGCAATAACAGTATAATAATATATCAACCCTTAACCGGTGACGTGCGGTCTGAGAGACCGCTGCGTTTCTAAAATTATGATAATTTCAAAATTAAGATTTCAAAATATCTATAATTCTCGTTAGCTTCATATTTTTGCATAAAAAGGACGTCCCACTCTTAAAATTTAACGTTCCTTTTATTAATTTCTGTAAATTTGCAATTGAACTCGATTAGCGGTCTGTGAGACCGCACGTCACTTACTAGGAATGCATCAAGAAAAGGAAAAGGCGGGATAAATTTCATGGCTAGTTACTACTTAGCCTTCCAACTTTAACATTTAAGGCCTTTTTTGAATCTGGCGAAATATTGATACATAAATATAATAATTATAACACAAGTGTTTTTGGCATCAGTTTTTGATCCTGCTTCAAATCACAATTTTTTTATGAAAAATTGGTTCGTATTGGGAGTGTAAAAATTTTAATATAAGTTTTGAAATAGTTAAGCATTCAAAGAAAAATTAAACAAAGCAATAAAAATGGCGTAGAAATATTTTATGAATTTTTTATTTATTGCGGTCTCCCAGACCGCACGTCACTGGTAGTGTAACAAGAATTGCACGTCACTGGTTAAGGGTTAAGTAGAATGGAAGAAAAAATAGAAATGTAGTTGAGTGGTAGATGAGAGAGTGTTAGGGATATGTCTTAATTACCACTCGATAATGAGGAAGCTAGATGATTGATGGAACCTGCCATTAATGAGAGGTTTGGGAAAAGTTGTCAAACAGTGAGATGCATGAAATGGGTAGGGGTTATCAAAATCAACAATTTTCGTCTGGTTGGCCTACTTTTCTCCACAATGGATAACTTCCCTTAAATGTAGCTCAGCTGGACGACGATTCTCAGCCCATGCTCTCCAAAAAATTCTAGTCCTAAGGATATTGAAAAAAGTGATGGAGTTGCTCTATTGACCCATAAACTTACTTTTCCGTGATTGACATTATTGATGAGAAAAATGAAATCAATTTTACTCTGTAGAGGTCCACTTTAACCTTTCCTATCGATTTCAAAGCAGAAAAATATTTTCATGTTGCAAAGGATCCTGTTAACATAGCATAGCTAGCGTGATAACTGATGCTTTGAAACGGTTCATAAATAGCAGGGTACTAACGCAAATTACTTATTTGTTACTTTACTTTGCATGCCTTCATTAGCGATGTAGTTCATTTTCTCTTTCAATTATTTCTTTGTATTTTTATCATAATGCGTAAACCAAAATATCGCTTCGTGTAACGATATAGTACCAGTCAGCAGTATGTATTTCATATCTTACGTTTTTAAGTGTTACTAAAAATAGCGTGGTGAAAAATAAAATGACTCAGTCTGGTTCAAAAACTGAAAATATATTTTCTTATAATCCGCATTAAGGCTTACAGGTTTGGCAGCATAATAATTTAGCTAATGCATTGCGGATGGGGCAGAAAGTATGTGTGGTAGTTAATGGTATTTTTCTCCAAGCATTATGAGTACGCAAACCTCAATCGGTCCTTTTTTGCGCCGATTTACTGGTTTAAAACACATGCTTTCATTTTGAAAATTTCAGGGTACAAAAAGTAAATCGTTATCAACATTAGTTCCTGTCTAAAATTTGATAGGCTTACCTTTAACCTTTTGTTAAATTGTAAGTCATTAATATAAGCGATGCAGGTAAATTTTGAACAGGATATATTCCGCTTGCTCTGAACATTTAAAGGTGGGAGAATCAGATGCACGTAATTCATTTGTCTCAAAAAAAAAGCAGATGGGATGTATTCCCTTCTGCATTAATATTCTCGTAAATAGATTGAGGATATATTTTCCCCCATGTTTTTTGTTGAGAAAAAGCAGTACATACTGATGTTATCTTATTTTTTTAAACTAACGTGAAAATCTATTATAGTTTTTTTATTTAAAGTATAATTGGGTCAGGCAGCATGTTAGATTCTGGAATCGTTTGCAAATAACTTAGTAGGTACTTAACTTCCTAGAGCCACCTCAAGGTTGTGTGGCTGGGGATGATTTATCACCAGCATGTGGCAATGCTGTAGCATTTATGTGGATTCCCACATGCACACCACACGGTCATATAATGTTACCCACTCCATCAAATTATACTTCCACATTGATGCAAAGGAAAAACTTGGGAACAATTCATGAAGGCAATCGGATCATAAAAGTAGGACTTATCATACATGCTCTTAGAAATACTTAGAAAATTCAGAAACATGCATTGGGGTATACCGAAGTTATTAGGACACACTAGAAGTCAAATTAAGTATTAGTAAGCCCTCACGCTGACGTTCAAGTCTCTTAGTTAGTTACTTTTTTTTCGACGCTGTAAAATTTCTTTCCATAATTGGATGCTATAGTACCCTCAGAAAATCTCGCGCAGTGGTTGAGTGCTTGCTGAGTTTGGTACTGAACTAAGTGTAATGAAAAGTGACCTTCACCTCTATTCCTCCGTGCAACATGACGTACTCTGGCCTCCTTTAGAGCGACCACCCGTTGCTTCCCCTAATGCCGGCCAAGTTCATCTGCCGCCCTCATTTCACCATCCATCTACAACCTTAGGTTCTTCAATTCTATTTCCTTGTGCCCTCGGAAGGACTCCGAGTGAATATAAATTATAAGTTAAATCCGATCGACCCATAAGTCTCAAGTACCTCTTTCATGAATATTCTTTTCAAAGCATTTATTTTACTGCAATAGGAAATGCGAGACATAATAGATGAATAGGCACAGCAATATCAACATAATATTATTATGTACACTAAAATAAAATTTCAGAAAAATGGCTTCAGCCTAGTATTTACTGTTAGAATTTTTGTGGATTCCAATACTTAAACATATAACACGTTGAGTAACTATCCCAGTAAAATTACTTGGTCATTGAAGAGAATTTTCTGTTCTATTCCCTACAAAAGGAGTCCGACTGTCCGTAAACCTCTTCTTCATTATTGAAAGAGATCAGTATCTTATTTTGAGAATTCGCATTTATGAATTCCCAAAAAATCTAACAGCGAATTCCAGGTTAATGCAATTTTTATGAAATTTTATTTTAATGTGCACGTATTACATGCTATGTTGATGCTGCTGTGCCAATTTATCCATTATGTCTCACATTAACTTTAACTGTAAAGTGTTCTAAAAAGGGAATTTATGATTGGATATTTCAAGGTATACAGTCGTCAAATTTTATGCAGCCATACATCATGCCGTAAAATTTCACACAAAGGTCAACGTGCTTACTCTTTCACTGGATAGCATTGAATCATAATAGAAGTATTTTTTTAAATACTTTAAATATGATCTTTCCATTCTATTCGGTTTTTTTTTCACCGCGTTTGTTGTATTTTAAAATACAACAAACGTGGTGAAAAAAACCCGAATAGAATGGAAAGATCACCTAACCAACGCCGCGAAAATCTTCGAACATACTTTAAATATGTTAATTATTTTTAAATATTGAATTAGAAGCTGCTCGTCTTATGAAAGTACTTCAAAGGTAGAAAAGAAGCATGCAAATGAGAATCGATCAGCGACCTCGAAAAGAAGGATTGCAACCATTACCTTAAAAAGGCTCAAAAACTTCAGGCTTAGTCTTGATTACTTTCTTAATTTGCAATCCTTCAAATGGTAACTGTTTTCATAGGCGTATTAGCTTTAAACTAATTTTGATGATTGTCTATTTTGAACTAATTGATATAACAAAGTAAATTAATTTACGGAGGTGCAAAGGAAGGTGCCTTAGGAGGAAGACAAAAAAAGCGCATATTATCGTTCTTTGATTGAAAATGAGGGTTTAAGAAGTGATACTCTTTCGTTTAAGTAGTAGAGATTCGATTTATTATTTGAACGTGCGATTTCAGTACGTTTTACTACATAAAAAACGTCATCCACTCTTTACACTTTATCCACTTTTTATTTTTATATTACCAGCATTGATTTCTTTCATCCCTTCATTTTTTCAGATATTTCGCAAATTCCTTCACCTGCCTATCGATCGATGAAGCAGAGAAGCTAGGCTAGGAGTTGAAAATTCAGGCAGAAGTAATGTGTACAACCCCAAATGCTGTGATTGCTCTGAAAGGCTTCACTACCTTGATTGAATAGAAATTTTTTAGAGGAAATGAGTAACTAATAACTGGAAACCATTTGCTGATACGCAAGGTTTCTATTAGGGTTTAATTAAGCACTCCGATGGTAAAAGGGTGATACCTCAATTTAAGATTATTCAAACAAGAATGTCTCTGCGTAAATCTTGTCTGGTTTTCATGTTTGGTGACGAGACGGTAAGAGCATGAAAAAGTGGAGGTAATTAATGATTGATTCATTATCTCACCATTAGGAATCAAGCGTGATGATTTCGTACTTTTGTATTGACTCTACTATCCATCTAATTCCAAGCAGTCGTTCTTAATCGACAAACTGCTAAGAAAAATTAAACTCACCATCTATTAAGCCTTAAATCGCATGATGTTCCTCAAGAAGAGAATATATTATCGTCATAAACAGCATTTTCTTCACTGAAAGGCTATGGTAAATAAATTATAATGTATCGAATGGGTGTATTCAACGGTGTTCGGCGAGATGTTGTGGAACATAATGATACAATGGCAAATGAAGAGCAAACTTAGGGCATGTCCACAGTAATTTTATTTGGTACGACGCGTTTCAGCGACCTTACTTCGCTATCATCAGGCATTTTGTACCTGATGATAGCGAAGTAAGGTCGCTGAAACGCGTCGTACCAAATAAAATTACTGTGGACATGCACTAAGTTTGCTCTTCATTTACCATTGTATCGAATGGGGTTGATTTTTCTGCTCGTACGCAGCGGTTGATTTTGGGTGTAGGCTGGTGAATATATCTTATATCATAACCAAAATATATTTTATTGTTCTCTATTTTGAATCCTATTGTCCTGTTCTCCTATTTTCGACTTAATGCTGACCTGCTGACACCTAAGTGATTCTGTGATGCGAGTCATGGGTTTTGAGTTTAAAATATATTGCTTTTTATGACTAGTTCTTTATCCGCTGCTCTTTTTCAGTCCAAGGAATTCAAAGATATTTGCCAATTCTATTTAAAGACATTGATTTCGTGAGAACGATAGTGGGAAAATATAGATGACCAAGCATGCGTTTTATGGCCTAAAATAGGAGTTCACTTGCGCTGATTAAAACGCAAAATATTAGTTTGTGACTTGCAAAATGTCTATGCTGAACCATAACTAAACTATGCTAAACTGCAAAATGTATATGCTAAACTTGGATAAAATATTATAAAAAAAATATTATTATCATCACTGGTCAACCATCCTAAGATTGGTTTGACGCAGCTCTCCACTCAATACTTATATCAGATCTTTTCCTGCATACGTAATTGTCCCTTTCACGTCCGTATTTACCAGTTCCTTATATTTAGTTCGAGATCCACCTTTTGCGTCTTGCCATCTACTTGTCCCTCGACAGTTGTCTTCATCAGTCAAAATAAGGTAAAAGTTGTAAAGGTACAAAGTTGTTGCGTCTTCTTATCAAGGTTTCCATTAGGCTTATCTTCTTTCCTTCTCTTCTTAGGACCTCTAAATGTAAATGACCTCTGGTTGAAAATTAATCTTACTAAAATTCTAAAACCGAAAGCAGTACGAATCAATCCATTCTTGCTTTAAACATCTAGTAGTTTCTAAGAGAAAAGCAACCCGGTATTTCAAGATTCAATTCATTGAAATTCAATGTGATGTATTGGAATTAGAAGTATCAGTATTTAGAAATGCCAAAAAATCATCTTGACAACGAATATGATACAAGTGGGAGAAACGTAGGATGTGGAAGGCAGGTCTTTGAAGTACGCATAAAGAAATATTAAATCCTGTGAGAATCACGGAATCAAGTTTGAGGGCTGGAGATGAGAGCGGAATTTTAAAGAAACAATGTATGCAAGAATGCTCACTTTTGAAAAAGAGATGTTACGTAAAAAAATCGTCTTCCATTGTACTTTCTTTTCTGGATCGACGCTTCTCGTCATTATGGCGCTGTAACGGCTACGTTTGGGAGAGACAAAAGAGGTTCAAAAGAACCCTTAATGGCATCCGGACGAAAATAGAATCTCAAAGTAATGGAAATCGAAGGCGGAGTGAGGAAATGCTAAGCATGAAAAGGAAAAGAATCGATTTCTCGAGTAAAACTCTTTCGGGTGTGAAAATAATTTTGGCGAGTCATTTCGGCGTGAAGACGAGGAAGGAATGGAGGAAACAGTCACGAATGACGTTAAACAGAGCAAATTCGAACCGAAAGAGAGGTTTTGTAGATCAACCTAAAAGGATGAATCACCGAAATGAGCAAGCCATGAACGACCGAAGAAATATGGGAGATGTGTTAAAAACGAAAATGAAATGTACGAAACTCCCTCCAAAAAGTTTCATATCATGTAAGGGAACCCGTTTGGGAGTGAACTGGTGAGAAAATCTTGATGTAGGAGTTTAAAGAGAAGGCAAGTGAAGAGACTGATGTCAAGTGTAGTGCTTTACGGTGCGGAAACTAGGACAAATGGGAAGGAAGACGAGAGAAGACTGGAGGCGTGGGAGATGTGGGTGTTGAGAAGAATGGAGATGGTGAAGTGGACGGAGTGGAGGAAGAAGAACGACGAAGTACTGGACATGGTGGGTAAGGAGTGGCAACTTCTAGTTGAGATACGAAGGAGACATAAGGTATAGATGGAGTAAGTTCTGAGCGGGGAGGGGATGTTGAAAGAGGTGTTAGAAGGTAGAATGTTAGGTAAACGAGGGAGAGGAAGAGAAAGAATAGAGTTTTCAGATAGAATAAAAGGGAGTTGGAATTAATGTGAATTGAAGAGGGAAGTCCATGAAGTGAGCGGAGACTGTCAGAATACTACTTTAATACTCCAAGCGAGCTTACTGTAATCGTCATGTGAGAGTTTAAAGAAAAGGTTTGTAAAGAGTCTGAAGTTAAAATGAGTTCAACGGATTTAGTCGTTATATTTTGATGAAAGTTCGGCATATTGAAATAAAATTGAAATCTAACTTTTCCACAAGCATATGGGATGAGAATTGATCACCGGTAGACCAAGGTGATGCGGTTTTTTAAAGCATCGCGAGCGAGGAATGTGAGACTCAAGATAAAATTAGGTGGGAAACCTTGAGCAGGTGGAGCAATTCAACTATTTAGGCTGCAAATTAGAGGAAAACGAATACCATAGATCGTCAGAAAGCGTATTGCATTAGCAAAGGAGCTTCTGAGAGGATCGTCATGCATGAGTTTAAAGAAAAGCATATTAAAGAGTCTGACCTGTACTGTAGCGCTTTACGGTGAGGAAACTTGTACACTTATGGATGGAAGACGATAAAATACTATGGGCCATAGAGAACTTGGTATGGAGAAGAAATGAGAATGTGAAAGAGACGGAGGGTAAGAGGAGCGGCGAAGTCTTGGACATGGTGCGTGAGAAGGTGACTTTTAGGCCAGATTTGGATGAGGCAAAAGGCTTGGATAGATCGCATACGAAAAGCGAGCGAATGCTGAAAATCACGTTAGACGGAAGACTTTTAGGCATTTGTGGAATTCGGAGGAAGGAAATGGTATTAGTTATGACATGGCGTGGGATTTACATCGAATTAAAATGGGAAGCCGTTTGGGACAGAAGACTGCAAAGGGCAGTTAACAGTTTGGTCTGTATAAACCAACCTTGTCCGGTAGTGTACTGATATAAATATGTAGCACTGGAATTAAATACATGCATCTGCATGTATTACTCGGGAAGAGCGTAGTGCTAATTAAATAACTGGATACAGAAGGCTCCATTGGTTAGATCCATGGACACCGCTAAAAGTACAGTCCAAGAAAATAGCACTGCATGTACTTAAAGTCTGTAGATTTCGAGTTCAATCGAAATCCACATACTACCTCGTAAGCCAACTCCAAAGGCGTGTGACGAGTTGGATCAGATGTAACTAATGTATACATCAACACTGAGCGTTTGAGCTACAGTCGTTTTTTGATCAGTCAGAGATAAGCTCTACTCACTTAAATTTTTATTACCAATCGCCAGGACGCGTTACCCCTGAGTCATAAGTGAATAGTCGTTTTTGCTATATCATAGTATTGCAGTCTTTCGCGGTAGTCACCATGTTGTGAGAAAATCTGATATTCATTTCTTTAGATGAGAACACACCATTTTTATTAATCATGGCGGTAATTGAATACCTCAGGCTGCACAAAAATAGCATATGACAAAATGTATGGTGTCTCCTTATGTAGATGGTGGATAGAAGGCAGAAATATCATCCATGGATGATGTTTTAATTTCTATATGTATATTCCAGTACTTAGGTTGAGGAGGTGATTGACTATGGTACTTCTTGAATGCTTCTAAGCATCTTATTTTCCAACTTACTATTCTACGAGGTTCAAGCAATTAGGATCTCCTTGAACAACGGTATCAGCACAATTTCGGTGAATAACAGCATGGAAATATTGTAAATTAGTTATCTAAAGATGGGTTAGCGAGAGTGCTAAAAAATCCTTTAATTGTAAGCAAAAAAGAGATGATTTGCAATTATATGACAAATATTAAAGTCCACAAGCCGAGTATATTCAAGAATGATAAATGCTTACAAAGAAATATTCGCGGTACATTATGTCCAATATAGTAGGGAGGGGATGTTGGAAATGGTGTTAGAGGGTAGAATGTTAGGTAAAAGGAAGAGAATAGGATTTTTAGATAACTTGAAAGGGTGTAGGCCTTACATTGAATGGAAGATAGAAGTGCTGGGAGGAAAGGGAGGCTCCCTGATTTCTTCTTTGGTACTCCATGGAAACCTACCTTAATCGGTAGAATACTATTATAATAATGATAACCAATATTTTTTGATTATATTGTGAAATTAAGGATTTAAGATGGGTTGAAATTTCCTGGTAAGTTATAAGCAAGAGAGTTTCTGCCCGTTCTTATCCTAAAATACATCAACGAGAGTACTTTTTTATCTACGATGAGTCGAACTTTTCACGAATCCTAAGCGAGCTGCCACTGGTCACCCAAAATTTTGCGAACTTTAGGGATCAAGCTTGGTATCTTAATGAAATGGGACAGAAAGGGTCCCAAAATGAAGACGAATTGAGCAGCCAAAATGAGACACTGACCAAATCTTTCCCAACCAGAATGAGAAAGACAAGGTTGAGAATTAAGGTCCAGAAGGACAGAGAGACGATATGTCTTCCCACAGTTCTCTCTTCCCCTTTATTGTGGCACTTTTCGCCCCAAGATTCTTGTCCCCTTTAAATGGGCGACTCCCTGTTAGTAAGGATCCGACCTTTTTCGCTGCCCACTCCCTCTAGAACACGGACCAAGTGGACTTTTTAGAAGGGGTGACTATTTTTTTCCGTGTGGTTTTATCCTTTACCCGTTCCTCTCGGGTTAATTGGAGAAGCCTTGATATTCTTCTTTATCTATACCTACACATTACCCCGCAAGACTCCTCATTAGGAGTGTGGAGAGGGGTGTTACGACGCCAGTCGTTAACGACCAAAAAAATAAATGTGCTAAATAATTATTAGCTATTATAATTATTATTAATCACTTATCATTTATTGAAGTCCTTTATGGTTCGAGCGAAAAATGAATTACCATACTTATCAGTTATGCAAAATATCTAACTTCATTTATTTTTCTGTCGCCTCTGAAAATATTGTGGGGTTCTCCGTGTCTTTCTGAAAATTATCTAATCTCGATTGCTTCAGCAATCTAAGCCTGGCGCGCAGCCTCCGGGTCTCTAAAGGCTCCCAATCTAATTCGTTATACATCTGTGGAACGCTCTCTGCACTTACGTATCAGTTTTTTTACGCATCGCGCAGTTTTCCTTTTAATATTTTCTTAAGATCATGGATTAAGTCTATCTTCGTCGGATACCAAATCCTCTCTGTATATTTAACGTGTGGCTGGACGAGTAAGAGATAGTAGCTCACTTTTTCTTATTATCCGAGAAGCTTCCTTCAACACGCTTGAAGAATCATAGCTTCTTCAGGGCTCACCCACAAATATTTCTCACGTGTGTTCTTCACATTAGGTTCGAAGTTATCATAACTTCCCGAAGCTTCACTTCACTTGTCGCCATTATGTTAACGCCATCCGCAACATATACATGGGGATAGATGGACGAAATGCACCGCTATGCGTCTTCTCAGATTAACTTATAGTCTCCACATATGAAATTTGTTTAAATTTGATGACAGAATTTCAAAGTCAGATTGATCACCAATTTTGCGATAGATGACAGCGTCACCAGCAAAGAAACGTATTTCACTGCTAATTCGGGAGCAGAGGTCATATGTAAATATAGTGAACAAAAGGGGCCCGATTACGCTTCCTTGTGGGGCAAATGATGCCCCTTCACTGCATCAGAGCTAATTCCGTCAAGCCTTTTGTATGTTTTTTCCTTAAGATTACTCAGACGGTTACGTATTTAGCTTACTACTATTTCGTTTAACCCGCATGACTGTAATTAGCATAAAAGATTTTTGTGAGGATCCGAATGGAAAGCTTTCTTAGTCTCCCTCCCTCCCTTAGTCTTGTCTTTTTTTGGAACGCTATTTTTCGCGTGGCGTCTTACAGACACCATTTTGGAATGGTTAAACAAAGTTCTTTAAAGTAGAAATAACTTTTTTTAACTACAATGAATCATTTATTGAATACTTATTTTTATGAATGTCCAACAAATTTATGCATAGTAAGGATGGAGATATTTGTATTAAACAAAGACTGAATACTACTTACATCGACGTTTCTTACAGTTTTTCTTTCATCGAATATGTATTGAAGTGGTTACAATAAAAAATTCTTAACATTTAGGCAAAAAACCAAAATTTAATGGCATAAATAGTTGCTAGTTTAAATTATAAACGTTGTTAAAAAAATTTCGATGAAAAGACGAAGGTATTACCATGTAACTAAATTGTAACTAAAGTTGTCAAGTGGCGTCTACCGGACTCCAAAAACAACAAAATATCAAAACTTATTCCATGAATGTGACAGAAAATAGTGTAATCATATTGTTGACTATTTCAGAGACATTAAATAATGAGATACATGGAATATGAGTTTCCTAAGCATTAAAATACGATTTGGGCGAAATAAATAAAATGGCCTGGCGTCTGGTAGACGCCACGCGACCAACGGAGGGTTACCATCTAGAAATAGGGCGTCAACTTGTCTTTTAGATTCAACAGATTTGACAACGTCGTGAATAAAGGCCTCAAGCTGCGTTTCAATGCGATGCGGCAAAAGGGTTTGGATGGATAGAATTAAGCCGGGAGTGGAAGAATTAAAACCGTGCAAGGTTAATTGGTCATATTTTAACTAAAGGGGTAGTTAATTGGAAGAGCCGGACTGGTATGATTCGCACTATGCTCCATGTTAACCTAGAGCCATCGAATACCTTACAAAAAAATGTTACTCCACTTCGGATTACTTAGAAATAATAACCTTGCAATCACTTCTGTGTGCGCTAGTGATGCTTGAGAGTCACAGTGAATATTTCGAGAAAAGTCAATGCAGATCTGCACTGGATTCAAATTCACAACGATCCTTCGGGCTTTATGAGATTTATCTTGGTTGCAGGTTTGAATAGAAGGATTTAGAGACCAAGAAGATACCAATTAGGTCGTATTATCTGTGATAGAGTGGTTTGAAGGCATTGCTAAATAAACTCGCATATCCTCCTTCATTGTGAATGGGAATTTGGATCACAAATTGGTGCTCTTGTAAATCGGGGTCCGAAACAAAAGGGTTTACCTGCAGCGGAAATGGATGTAAATCTTGAAATCTTTTCATGAGGTGAAAGCAATGATGCATCTGAGGCAAATTGAATTTAGGCAACAACGTGGAAGATATTTAATAGGATAGGATCGTTGTATAGCATTTATTGATGAACAAAGGAGGGAGAATTTGTAAACAAGAGTGTTTATTGGAATGATGGGTTAAAAAATTATAAAGTTGTTCAAGGGAAACGATTGAGAAATCGAGAATTACGATTGTGAATCTGCTGAAGCTTACATTTCAGTTAAAATTCGTAAATAATGGGCGAAAGAAGACTGGATAACACTATGGCTATGTAACAGAGGCGTAGGTCGTTTTTGAATAAGTGACATCTAATGTCAAGAGAATTGCTTTCACTTAGTTTTTTTAACGAGAAATGTTCAAAATTACTAAATGATTCACGCTAGAAACTCTTGGATGAAGTGAACTATCAACACAACAATGCATAAATTATGAGATAATCGAGAACCAGCATGGGAGAAATATACTTGAAAAAGTAAAGATATTGGACTGAGATTACGTGAGATTGGAGAGATACGTACTGAAAATATGTCAGCTGAAGAAACTGAGAGGCAAGGGAGAATTTGTAATGATGAGCTTTAAACCAATGGATTTTTGATAGGTATATTGTGAGGTAGCAGAGTCAGTAGGCTTAATAAAGGCATAATAATATCCTCCTCAAAAGAAAAGCGGGCAATAATTTGTAGGCTTAGTAGTAATTTTTTATGAAATAAGGTTATTTTAAAACGTTTTAAATGCAATTATCACGTTGAAATGCAGAAGATATGAAAAAAAATACTAATTGAAAAAAACTCAGTTTTGGAAGAGCAAATGCATCGTCTTCCATTAATACCTTGAGCGCTGTTATGCCAAAATTTAATTTTAATCCTTCGTTGATGGATAAATAATCATTATATAGTGTATGAAAGGAGAGATATAGGTGCAAAAGATTAAAATATCACCTACATTTTCATCTACATTTACACTGGTATAGAGTGCATTAAAGAGGGTGACCATCACACAATGCAATTGATGCACGAAAGCAAAACAAGTGCGAGAGTAGAATTTTGCGATGCATGGTGAAATTTTTAGGTGTAGTATTCAATTAGTGTGCCATTCACGCCGCTTTGGAGGACACCTGACTCATGACCACTCAGGTTTCGATGAAATATGGAACAAGTTTTTTCCTCGATAAATAATAAATGATTAGAAAACAGTAAAAAGAACATTTGAAGGATGGTTGCTATATTTAACCCATTAATGCCCAGAAGATTTTTTTCTAAAAATTTTACTTTTTTTGCTTAAATTATGATTAGGCATCATACCTGATGCGGGAAAAAATATTTTTAAAAATCTCTAACATTTGCATAGTACTTAATCCTACACGTATCTTAAGATACATCTGGGCACTTAAGGGGTCAAAAATGCACATTATCAATTAATTGTGTTTATGCACGTTTTTACTATATAATTCATTACCCATGCCTTCATCAGTAGTTTTTAATACTTGAATTTGAATTATTATGCATCAAATAATATACTTTTGAGTATTATTATAGTATTATAACGTGAACAATTTACATTTGCATTTTGAAATTTAACAGCAGTGTGATACTGTATCCGAGTTTTTTATACCGTATCCATCCCTGTACAACTGATACATCCAAGTCTCATCTGAAATATTTGAACCACCATTTTTATTCCTAATTGTTGTCCGGTAATTTGCCAGGAATTGATCACACAGATACACTCCCCCCATGTGAGAATTGTAGTCCGCGATCGCCACTGGCATTTCGGAAACAGAATAACAAACAAGAGTTTTCATTTTTTTATGTATGCTAATAGTAATCAATTCTGATATGAATAAGTTGTCAGCAAATATGTTTGTACCTGGTGGTAATTTTCACTCATCCACTAGTCCTAAAAGTACATCTCCTTGGCCAAGATCTGTTCTCTGAAGGTTGGCTATAGCATGATAAAGGTTGCCTTGATTCGAAAATACACCATAATTTTAACCATAATCTTACTCGTTTCCCTCGCTATACATTACATACAATATACATACATTATATACAATACATTGCTTGCAGCCATATCTACCATAGTAGAGGTTGGATGATTCATCCACCAAACAGTATTCTCCAGCGCTTACAATTTTGAAAGTCTAGTTCAAAACCTCAAACTAAGGTTGAACTTTATGTAGCCTATCCTTGCCATCATTCTTCCCATTATAATAATTATCTGCCAGATGCAGAAACCTTAACATTTCTTCAAACCTGTTCCTTCGCATTAACTGAGACACTATTTCGATGGTGCAGTCTGGAGATGACCTCCGATAAAGCCATCAACTAAGTAGACGGTGACCTGAGAGAAGCAATATTCCAAACACTTCATAAATCACTTCGATTTGTACGTACTAAGAATGTACTAACATTTTTTAACAAATGTTCATAAAATTTGTCTTGAATTTTATCTGCTGACAGCACTGATGTTAGAGCTATTTCAGATTTGTTTCACCTCTGCTCCATCACTAAGGTACGTCTTCTCTTCTCAGCGGTAAATGGGAGCCCCTATGCTGTTTTCTTGACTTATATAGCAAGCGGTGTGCAACAAAAGTATCCAAAAAGTATTTACAGAAGAGACGGTTGAAAAGTCTTTAAAGCGCAGATTCCTCCATATGTCAGGTATATCTTTCGGAGACTCGAATTTGAATACAAAGTACAGAGTTTTTGGTGATGGAGCGTAGTACAAAGTATCTTTATCAATGTTCACCAAAGTTGCTTATTTCGTACACTGATTCCGGCTTGCAAATTGGATTTTATTGCCAGGGGAATGTTGATCGAGAAACAAAGTAATCAATCCATTCCACCGTCGGCGATTCAGAATGCCATGACAGTGGCAGATACATATGGGGGGCGAAGGGGGAGCGCGCCCCCCTCTTACGTGGCCGCCCACATTGCCTAACAGGGCAGAACTACAATTGTAACTCTTTCATATCATAAGATGGCATTGCCTTGTAAATATAATAATTATATAATGTATATATAATAATAATAATGCCTTGTTTATAATCATTTTAAATAAAACTTTCCTAAACTTTGCACGTGACTTGATTACTTTTCATTACGATACAAGTAAAGATAGCTCAAGATATCTTTTGTGCCCCCCTTGAATTCTTTTCTGTATCCGCTACTGTGCCAGGATAGGCAACTTGATATTGCGAGTTTTTGCATTTCCAGAAATCCAATACAGACTCATTTTCTGCTTCCAATGAAGGTACTTTATCACAATTCAAATGAGGATGCACAACAATTCTGAGAAAATTCCTGTTTTGCTGTATATACCTAATTGTTCAATATTATGCTTCATGAAATGGCAGGAATATAAAACTGTCTTCGATCTATCACATAATTAGGATTATAAAATTATTACTTATTCATCTAATCAGTAATCAATAAATAGAATGAAACATACCTATATGTCAAAACTTGAATTTTTAGTACCACAAGTGCCCAGACGTATCTTTAGATACGTCAAAAATTTACTGATTAGTTTTGTGATGAGCTTGAAAGAAAAATGAATAACTTTAAAAAGATAATATTCCTTATACATTTAAAATAAAACAGGTAAAAACTGGATTCAGATAACTCAATGGTTTATGTGAAAAGTTAATTTTCACATGACCATAGCGTAGCGATTTCTGAGTAGTTCATGACCAGCCATGAGTAAGTAAGCATAAAAATAGCAAATATTGGCTTAAATAATCTAAATCTCTTGTATACCATTTGAAGACTTAATTCTGTCATATTACGTAAAGAAATTGCATTAACAACAAACCACAGAGTATTTAGGAATTTTTAAAGTGTGACGTATCTAAAGATACGTCTGGGCATTAATGGGTTAAAATTGCTGTTTTCAATTGTGAAACATTTTTAATTTGTATATCATGCACCAACATAATTAAGTATATGAAAGAATGTTCATGGTGAAACAAAACCCTGTACTATTCCACAAACTTTTTATTATTAGCTGTCAACTAGTTTCGACGTTTATACCGTCATTATCAAGACTAACTTCATTATTTTCATAAAGAAATCTTCATTATTATTCGTCTGGATTATGACGGTATAAACGTCGAAACTAGTTGACAACTAATAACAAAAAGTTTGTGGAATAGTACTGGGGTTTGTTTCACCATGAACATTTCATCGTTCCACCAAGTAACGCCCAAATCAGTTGATTTAAATGAATGAAGTTAACTTTTTCTTTGATCTAAATTGTTTCTCAATTTATTTTTTCTTAAAGTAGGAAAGAATTGCACACGCAGTCATTAAAATTGATTTACGCCTTATTTAAAGGAAGAGTGAACGACCTTGACCGGTTTCTTGGTAACCTTTTCATATTGTTTACATTACTCCAATGTTTGTTCTCGATAATTATTCGCTTTCTTTCTTTTCATTTAAGTTCATCGGGAAGTTAATTATGTTCGCCTTGACTTACTACATCGTAACGTTTGCACTTGCACTTTTTTTTTCATTTATCGTGCTGCAGCGGAAGTATGATGAATATTAGATTAGATGTGTTTAAAATCTGAGAATACAAATAGGTTTTTGGAAAAAAAATATGATAGAAAAAATTATTCATACTTTGAAATCTTTTCAGGAATTCTTTACATAGCATTAAGAAATCAAGAAATGTTTAAAGGAAGCACTTCTAATATAGCTCTAATCCTCACTCTAAAAATATGAAAACCACCATTGGAAAAAAATATTTTCTCTTCATTAATTCTTCGGTGTGGTCTTTTTTGAACTCCCTGAAAATATTGTAAGCAACCTGAAGTTTTCTAGAATTGCTTGCTTCTTGTGGTTTGAGGATTGTTTCAGTCATTCATACTGTTTCCTGAGTATATTGCTGCTGAGCAGAACTCTACCTGCTCGTTTTCACCGTGAGGTCACCTTTAACTGGAGCAGCAAAATAATTAAGTTCCAACTTAAATTTTCCACCTTTGTGGGGTATCGGCTCAGGGTCATTAATTTCACAATAGTCCTGCGATGAATTCTCGCAAAAGGGTAAGCACTAACAGTGCGTAAAGGGAATGCCGTGGAATATAAATAAAATTTACACCTCGTTAGAAATTTCCCTTAAAATACTAAAATAATAATAGAATTAAAGTAATGTAAAAGTGGGCTAATGATAAGTTCGTAATATTGCGTATAAAAATGTTTTCTGTTCACTTATGCGATGAAACTTATGGAAATGAGTCGTTAAAGTCCTTTTGGTGAGCTTCTACATTTTGTTTATTAAGATATATTTGACCATCTCATGTTTAAATCGCTGTTTCTGTTAGCTGAGACTAGATCAGTATTAATAGTGGTCAGTGACCAAGTTGACATATTCCTAAATAAACCCAACACCAAACGCTACATTAGTGGTGGCGGTCAATTTAGCACAAAATTAATTCTTGCTGGCACATATTCCGACGTATTAGATACCTCACCGTGCAATTAATGCAAAAGGCAAACTTTTGTCACCAACTTGGACTTATACATGGGCCGTTTTATTGAGGCTAGTTAAACTAAAAGGGAATAAATCACCCAAATTTCCCTGCTATAATTTTGCTTTTTTCCATTAAGGATTTGGTAGAATGTTTCTGATTATAAATTACTAAAGTTTTACCCCAGAGATAATACTGAAGCCTGTTTTTTCAGATTTACACTATGTCACATTTTTTTGGGAGTGCCTACTTCAAGGGTAGTGATATTTTTGAAATTCTACCTTGGTTTATGAAGTGTGAGTGCATTTGCTTGACTTACCCGCAAACCGATCGAGTGGTATCCGAAAGTTGTTGTAGTAGTACCGTAGTGTTGTTAAGTAGATAGAGGTGCTGTACCTGCTCTACATGCTAAAATAAATGATGCGCGTGCCTTTTTGGCCACGCATTAATTTCACAATAGTCCCTGCGATGAATTATCGGAAAAGGGTAAGCCCTCACAGTGCGCAAAGGGAACGCCGTGGAATATAAATAAAATTTACTCCTCGTTAGAAATTTCTTTAATGATGTGAAAAATAGCAAATGATGATTTGTGTTAAAAGTGAATAATGAAACTAACTAGTCAAAATATTATCTCGAACCGTAAATTTATCAAATATTAAAATATCATATTACTTTAATTAGGCATTTAGTGATATTGTACTATCGTTTTCGTCTGTAATATATTAACCTTATAGCCATTTACTGTTTTTTTCAGGATGTACTTCCTCTTGAGCGATTTTTCTTATATATCTTGGAATGTATCTGCAGTATTAATGTATACGCTGGCTCTGCATTTCATTATTATCCGGTTAATGAATAAGCTCCTTCTCTTGCGCGGTTATTGGAAGGAAAGAAAATATAAACACCCAGTATATTATTATCCCGGTTTGGTTCATGAAATGACCTCCCGTTTAAGGAAAATATTTTGATATTTATTAATGACCAAAAACGATTTGAAAGGGCGGAAGAAATGGATTGAAAAGCGATACCTATTTTCAAAAGTTACATAAGATAATTACTACTCGACAAGGTACATCTTTGAACTCCTATCCAACATCTATCTCATTTTATCGCTTATGTTGGATCTAAAAACATAGTGAGTTTCTTAGGTGATGATATCTGTATCAATGAAAAAGATAGAAAGTGTTCTTAATAGCTCAAGGTGTGAACAATCTACTTTCTCGCAGATCCCATCCTAGTGCGTATTAAAGTTAAGTATTACTCTCAGATCCCTCTGTAATCAGTGGTTTGCTGTATTACTTTGTAAAATATTGACATGGTAGATTAAAAATTAAACTTCGTTGTATTCCACACAGATTATTAATCTCGACCGGTTTCTAACTTTCCAGGTCATTATCAAGAGGTATCTTTTTTTGATAGTGCTAGATTAAAAATTTAACATGCGTGGAATAAAAAAAGTTTAAATTTTAATCCATCACTCTTTTACCATTTATGAGGAATCACCCAGGCATTTCATATTATTTAATTAATGTAACAACAGATTAAAATATTTCCACGCCAGCTCCCATGCTTTTGCCGTAGGTTCGATTTGCAGCCTTATGATTTCAAAGTAGCACCTCTCCAAGATAAATATAAACAAAAAATGTTGACTTCCACGCTTTAATATAGAACTACCAGTTGCGCAGCGAGGGGGGTGGTTCGGTAGATAAAATCTTCCCAGAGCTCAGAGAATTTTCTATTTATCAACATATATCAATGTGTAAAATTTTGTAACTAATATTATGGGAACGGATGATTCGTAGACAAATCATCATGCTATTCACCAAACCAAATCTCTTAAAACGTTCTTTATATTGTTATTACTAAAAAATGCTCTGTCTAATCCATTTTACTAAATTAGATTAATATTACTTATAGACTAGTCTGAGGATGAATACAATATCCCTCAGAATGCTGTAAAACTCACCATTCTGAACCAATTATCTTAAAAATTTCTAAGGAAGGGCCCCCGCACCTCCCGCTCACTCTGGTGGGTATTCAAAACCCCCCAGAGCCTCAGTGTTAGTTGCTCCAGAAAACCCCCTAGCCTTAATTCCTAGCTGCGCCCCTGAACTCCACTACCGAACATGGTTTCAGCACTATTTGTCATTTTCGAGGTCTCTCACAATTTTTGTGGCCTTTAAGATGGCATAGAGTGACGAAACTATGGTTTGGAGAAATTATATACGGTGTGGAAATATCCATTCGTTTTTTATATTTAATTATGGATATATCGTATTTTCACCACGTTAAGCCTGGAGCGATTTCATAAGTTAGCACTTTACCCTTAAAATTTTCATCCAAAAATCTTCCCAGTGCATGCCTAACGGATTCTAGCTTCTTCATACTCTAAAATTATGTTTTCATATCTGCTTCCCATAAGAGGTATCAGGTTATCGGTGTAAAACTCCAAGGCATTTCACTTCTCCTCGCACTTTTACGTTTAACACCGACTACTCAGGAATATCGCCCTAAGTACGGCGCACAATGGGCTGGAATCGAAAAATGCTCGCCAAAAATGATTTTTTACTTGTAATTTTATAAAATAACGATTATAATTTCTAATCATAAAATAATCGGTGACCACACTACTGAAATAATATTATTGCTAAGTATTTTTATTCATGTGGGATGCATCCATCAAGTTAATATAAAATAATCTCACATCTTGCTACGCAAAGTCTTTTATTCCATATTATAAAAAAGTGTCAATTTTAATCCTCAAAAGTAAAATCCTGCTCCAGCCTGCCACCCCTCCTCTCCTATCAAGTTATGTGCGTGAGTGTCCAAACACCCGACGCGAGATGTTTGCGAATTGTTTAAATGTTTGTTCCCCCAGCAGTTGAACATAATTAATAATTGGGAATATAAGGACATTTATTGATAAAAATATTCTTTTACTTAACTTCGCGCAAGATTTTGTTATAGTAAATCCTTTTTCATAACCTATTAATTTGTTCAAAACATAACCGTTTTTCGCTAATTTTTACCTAATGCTAGGATTAAAGTAGTCACCGCCACTTACCGCTCCTGAGATGCACACTAGGTGTTAGACCTAGATCTAAATGATTAGAAGGAAAAGAAAAATCTTGCTCCAACATGCACCCCTCCGATTTTTTCGTGTTAAATCAAAATGATGTCGGACGGCTCTTGCGCCCCGTGACCCGCAATACACGGGGTAGTCACTCTATATAAACGTAACTGTTCGTTTAATTAACAGACTGGATTTTTCCTAGTTCTTGAGCGCATTGTACTCAATGACTTATTATTTGCGTTGTCTTCATGGTCTACCGCCGTAGCAGGAGAATCGTCCGTCGCGTCGCCGTGATGCGAGAGGCTATGTGATCGGTCTGGTCTGTCGGGAGATCGTTCTCAGCATACGGGGAGAGAGAGGGGTGCGTTGGGGATAGATAGGGGGTGCTTGGACCTGCGCGCTGTGCACCCCCTCGGCTTGAAAACACTGCACAAAACCCCCTCCATCCCTTCCGTCGAGTACCTACGCCTCCCTCGCCCCAAGCCTCCACGCGGACCACACTTCCACAAGTTCCCTTTCGCGAGATCTCGTCGCACACTCCTCTCCGATCCCCGATCTGCTTGCACCGTGTGCCAGCCGCCGCCGCGATATCCCGCCGATATACGTTTCGCTCCCAACCGAGCGCGTGCCCTTCGGCGGAAAAGTAAAAACTGCTTAAAAAGGCAGAGAGAAAGATTTCTCACAGTCGACAATTCTCACTTAACCTACCGTGATCGGTTGGACTTTTCTGCAAGAAGTTTTATTGTGTGAAGTGTATTGTTGCTTGAGATTGTAGAGTGAGTTTATTTAAATTTCCATTTATATTTTCGAGGAATCCGTCAACTGTCTCTTTTTTTCGTCCGTCAACTCTCTACTTTTCTCTAACTGTCTCGATACTTTTGCATCTATTTAAGTACGAGAACTAATATGATTGTTGTGGTACGAGGAGAAGAGCTCTAGCTATAGATGTAAACGTATAATAAGTTGGAGAAATATTGTTTCCGATATCAAAATTTTAATTGATTGCCATTGTGATTGCCTTCGACGTTCTTGGCGCAAAAGAAAGCGTCATTTTTACGGCATTATAGTGTTGTACTTGAGATACGAGTTCAAGATGGAACGTTAAAGGTGGATAAAAACTTCTCTGTGAAATTGAAAAAAAGTTGTAGCACTTAAATATCATCACCGTGATTAATTCATTCTTCTTATTGGAAATATATTTTTTATCGTTACAGGTTAGGACCAGTGGTTCAGTGTTCGTGGAGGAGAAGGTATTTTTAAAGATGGAACATTTGTGAGAGATGAAAAGTTAAAGAAACATGAGACCAAGAATTCGAGGTGTCGGCCCCTTTAGGAAATAGACAGTAAACCTTCCAAAGTTTCTGAACAGGGGCTGAGCACGTTTTTTTCTTTGATATAGCGTCTTGAACAGCGAGACGTGATGTCGGAGTTGGAGGACGCGGCCCTTTTCGGGAACGTGACCGGTCCATTTGACCCACAGCAGCCCGAATCGGCCTGCGACGCGGTCGGGGTGAACTGCAGCCTCCCTCTGGGGAACTCATCCTCTCTGGACGAGACGCTCAACTGCTCCGCCACCCAAGGCTCCGGCCGCATGATCTACAACACGTACTTCCAGGCGGCCATCTACTTCAGCTACTGCTCCATCTTCGTGGCCGCACTCTGCGGCAACGGCCTGGTCTGCTACGTGGTCCACGCTTCCCCTCGCATGAGGACCGTCACGAACTACTTCATAGCCAACCTCGCGGTCGGGGACGTCCTCATGACTCTGTTCTGCGTCCCCTTTTCCTTCGTCCCAGTCCTGGTGTTGCAATATTGGCCGTTCGGGGACTCGATGTGCCGGATGGTCAGCTATTCCCAAGGTGTGTCCGTTCTCGTCTCTGCCTACACTCTGGTGGCCATATCCCTGGACCGATACATGGCCATAATGAGGCCACTGAGACCCAGGCTGTCGAAAAAGGGTGCGGCGGGTGCAGTGGCTGGTGTTTGGGTGTTCGCTTTGGCCACGGCGTCCCCGATACCGATAGTCTCCCAGCTGACTCAGCCCATACCGTGGTACCAGCACTGTTCCCTGTACCTCTGCACAGAGGAGTGGCCCTCGCACGATCTCAGTTACCGCTATTCCATGGCCCTTATGTCGCTGCAGTACATCACGCCGCTCACCGTGTTGGTGGCCACGTACGCTAGGATAGCGGCGGCCGTCTGGGGCAAGAGGACTCCGGGGGAGGCCGAGAATTCCCGGGACCAGAGGATGGCCAGATCAAAGCGGAAGGTGAGTGTTTACATTATTTCATTATTTTAAAGTGATTTATTTCGCGCGTTCTTGTCAGCTTATGGATTATTGCTAGGGGGCGAGATTTTGGCGATTTTTCGATAACTTCTAAAATAAAACCCCTGCCCCTGGGTAAGATATCGTAAGATTTGGCTCGACTTCTAATCTCTCTAATCTCACGTGAGATGGTTCAAAATGCTTATTTTCAGTATTAAAATTGGCTTCATTGCGTTGGATTTGTTGTTGGTTGTTTAATTATTTTTATTTTAGATTAGGTAAGGCTAGTATTTAAAATTACTAATATGGTAATTTTACACTTTTTCTTTCGGAAAAAATTACGTGATTTTTGCCCGGACCTGAGATTGGATGAGAATCGGCTCAACCCCTTTCCCCAAAGCGTCTCCCGTAAGTAATTAATGCCCCCATCCCTTGCGAGATAGTGGATTTGGTAAATCTACAAGTGGAAAGACTAACCTCTTAAGAAATTTGAACTGATTCAGGCGTGATATAGTACGAGTTCGACATATTGAAATGAAAAGGTAGTTTACAAGAGGTCTAATATCAGAGGATGGCCCTGCGAGCCGAAACGTGTCGTACGCATTAAATTATTTTGGAATTGTGCAACTACCTTTCATTTCAATCATGAAGAAATTATTGCGAAATTGTACCAAAATGTCGACAGTTGTTTCTACTGGTGCTCATATTACAGCGAGAGAGAAGAATGATAATATTGCCTTACTTAAGATGATGTCAGAAAGGAGCGTCGTTTAGGGAGAATAGCGAGATATATTAAGTCAGAAATATCATTAATTAGCTGTATTAATATGAAGCAAGGGATGTGATATTATTTTAGAAGTTATCAAAAACATTATGAGAAATATAGCTAAGGCATGAAAACTTTGCGTTCTGGATATTTCAAGCTCAGAAACTCTAAGAATAGTGCAATGGATTATCTAGGTAGTAAAATCGAGCAATGCTTTTTTTGCAGTAAACACTGAGAGCTCAACATCAATAACGGACGGAAAACACTACTTTACCGGTCACGGTAAAATTTGGTGTATTAATATATTTTTTAGAAGAAGGTTATCGTACTGTTAACTCTACTCTAATTGGCCATTAACGCCTCCTTGTAGTTCACATGTTAAGCATTGGATTTATGGCAACTGTTTCACTTTTTTATTTACAGAAGTACTTTCAGATCAAACTATAGGACTTTTTTGAATAGGGATGTTTAGTGCACGGGGACTAACATGCTTTACATCCGTTTCCTATTACACTTTTTACGTGTGTGAAATTCAAGCGTCTAGCAGAAACTTTACGTTTTATTGCCAAGTCATCCATCATATATGTTTACTTAAAATTAGAGATGAAAATGATAAATTCCGATAGTGACTATGAGTGTTATTGGTGGGTGGGTTTTAAATATGAAGCAATTTCCAATCGATTAAATTTTTGATGTTCCAATGAATAGCTAACTAACTAGCGGAAAATTGCAAAGTTTCATTACTTCGTATCCTATAAAAGAAAATACAGGGTTTGCTTGATGTTTTTCAACGAACTCCTTTTCCAGCGCGAACATATCAACAACAGGAGTCAGATATTAGAATTATTAGGATTTATTATCAAGATTTATTCTCAGTGTCCCAGCAAATATATCAAAGCGTGATCGAAGATAGAACATCCTGCGCTCTGATTCAGAGAATCTTTAATCCTTCAACGTTTTGCAAGTTTGCTCCACCATTGTGTGAATTTACTTAAAATTCTCATATTCAGCTGATCTATCCACTTAACATTACCGCACAAAATGCTTGTTTTCGTTATTATTCCTCTTTAATTGGAAATAATATTGTTTAAGCGTTAATTAGGGAATGCGAGTGTTAGTTTTCCTGCAGGCTCGTATTCAACAGTCGAATAAAGAAAATGATCAACCTCATATGGTCTCTACTTAAGTATTGTATGTGCTCCAAAATCTCGTCAGTTTCTGGCCTTCACTTGCGCAAATGGGTGTCAGATGAGCAAGCCTTTGCCTATTTATCGTATTAATTCCTTCAACGAAAACATTACAGTTACGCAAGTATTGATAAAAAAGTGTATTTACGTTCTTTAATGAAGGAGGTCCTCCTTAAAATAGTTAAAGATTAAGCATCCTTAGAACTTTGTCATATCATTGCTGCAAAACATCTCATTCTGATTGTCCTCCGTATTTTAATTATCATACATCTAGGGAAAATGTTTCAGTAATTCTTAGGATATTGTCATTTTAAGTTGTGAAACGGATTATTAAGTTAAATATGCAGATATAAGAGGATCATCATCATATTTAGTCAGTAATCCGAAGATTGGTTTGACGTAGCTCTCATTCCTCTCTCATATAAGCTAGCAGCATATTTTATCGCTTTTAATCCAGTATAACCTGTCCTATGTAACTCATTTAAGGCCATCCATTGCCCTTCTTCCCTTCCACCTGTACCTCTGCGATTGTTTTCATCTGGCCATAATGCCTCATGATGTGACCAACTAAGCTGTCCCGTCTCCTTCCTAACGTGTTTGGAATACTTCTTTTTTCTCCCACCTTCTTAGCACTTCCTAGTTACTTATACGGTTGATCGATTTTATCTTTATCATTCTTCGGTATCACAACATTTCGAATAGTAGCAATTTCAACTTCTCTACTGCTGTCAATGTCCCAGCTTCGCTCCTATTGAGAAAAACATTCAATATGTATCACCTGATGAATTGTTTCCATGATTATTTGCGTCTACTATCAGCAGCTAGGAAGATTCTTCTTTTTGTAGAAAGCCCTCTTCGCTTGTGCTATTTTATTGACTATTTCTATCTTGCTTAGGGTGGAGTGTCGCAGAGTTTAAGAAAGTATAAAGTTTCCTTTCCTTATGCAGCCATGGAATTTGAAAAGAATTTTTGAGTATTTCACGTGGTTAAAAGAGAGATGAAAATAAAATTTTTGTTGCTTTTCATAGAAAGGGTTTCTTATTTCAGGCAGCCTATTGTTGGCAACAAACTGAAGTGAAGTCGGATTATCCCTACCGGCAAGTCTTAGTTGAGTAATGTTCAGAACACCAATCCAAACATCATAATGATGATCCAGACAATAGTCTATTGTACATAGAATTTTAATTCATATTGAATTTCGCTGCTTCCACTTATTAAACTGTGATAATACACCAAAAGTAGATAAATCCGCTATTCCAAATTTTTATTCAAGTTTCAAATTCGTTTTTTTTGTGTTGAGTACTTGCGAAGTGCCATGCGAAAAGCGATGAACTTCACAGTAATGTATGCCCAAATGTCAATTTAAAAAAAATATTTTGCAGAAATGTAAAAAAAAACTTCTCATAGCTGCGTTGCGAGAAGCTAACTATTATTTCATAGAATTTTTGCTTGTGAAGCCTTAGAAATAGATCACTGAGAGACGTAAGGAGATAATTCTGCTTAGGAGTGGAGTATGGAACTCTTCTTTTTCGAGAAAAGTGAAGTAGTAGACTGTATTTGGGTTTAATTAGTCTGTTAGGAAAGGAGAATTCCATAGCCGAATTTTGCGCACAATTTTCTGTAATTAGAGTTTTAAAATTCTTCTTTTAGCATCGTTTTGATGCATATATATATTCATAAGTTTGCTTGTATTACACTGTTTTTGAGATGTTCTCGACTTTCAATTAGGAACTTTGTGGAAAAAGCTTTGTTTCGAACACTCTTTGAGATGGACAGCTTCCTTTTCAGGTAAATTAATGAAAGCTGGTGCACCTAGAAAAATCCGGAGTAGTAATATCAATTAGCTAGTGGAAAATGACAAAATTATTTTAAGGTTTCTTGGTTAACTAAGTGTTACTTATACCATTGGCCAATTAAAAAATGATGCCATTTTTAAGGATATAGATTTTAGGGGCTGGACTTTAGATCGTCGTAGAAAGATAAGAGTTTTATTTCTTCGTATTACAATTTTATAGAATTTGCTTATTTTAAAACTCTGCATGCATAGTTCTTGTACATACTTGTTAGTTCGTGGTACAGAAGTTAACCATATTTTTCCCTTCTTTAACCATGAATAAATTTATCTGAATTAAACCACCGTATAAAATGAAAGAATTTATCATTTTCTGTTGGAAGTATTTATAAATTTCTAAATCAAATAGGGGTATCAAACCATCGCATTTCCAGATTTAACCCTTTACTTAAATAATGTTTGTTCTACAAGTCCTGGGCACGAAATTTTTCCCAAAGTAGAACATTTCCGACGTATAATTGGCGGTGATAATACCACTAAATACATATTTCATGATTATATACTCAATAAAATATTTATTAGTTTTTCTTTTTGAACTTTTTGGTTTCGTGACGCTTCAGGTTAATTCTTTTGAGTTATCATCAAACTTGTAGCCCCGTGAGATATTATAAGATTGCATTGAAAAGAATGGTGTAAGGACATGAGTGATGAAGGAAAATTCAAGCGAAAGAGGGAATGTGAAAATTTTGGATGCTTCCAGTTCGGTCTAGTTTTCTTTTGCTCAGATCTCTACGTGGGGGGAAACTTTGACTCGGTTTTACGAAGCGGTGGATCTCGTTCCTACACCGAGAATAATTTCTAGAACGGTGGAAGGGATCTCGAATGGCAGGGCTTGTTGACTTTCTACAAACAAAATATTTAGCTTTAATTTCCCACGTAACGAAACTATGTCATTTACGGAAGTGCTTCCTTTCCTGAAAAAAAACTTTATCTTGACGATCGATATTTTTTCACTCCGGGTTGGAGACATTCGTTGGAGTAAAGAGAAATGCAAGGTGGCAAGACAAGGAGTTTAAAGCTGCAAAACTTATTAAAAGGTGTTTATTTTAAAAGTAAAACTGAAAGGAGAATATATGTTATTTAAAAAAATATTGTTCAGGGTAAAATAACTTCATAAGGCTCTAATTCGTCTATCAAATGAAATTTTATGACCGGACATATGAAGCTAATTCAAGATATTTTATGTGTGGGAATATATAATTTTGGGATACACTCTGTGCGTTTTTTATTTTAGTTTAGTTTTTTGAAAAAGCAAACATCATCAGAGATGTCCGTGCACAAGTAACAATTAGTAAAAGTAAAATCCTTTACTAATTACGATTGGGGTGTTTTTTTACAGCTATAAAGTGCAAGTTCAATTAGGTAAGGTCAGTGTCCTTCCTTATTGTCAATCTCAACTATAACTTAATTTAGAGGAAATCGTCATGTCCTCGGACTTCATATTCGTGAACTCCGCAGTTCATGGACACGACAGATGGTTACGGACTGTGACTAGTTACAGAATGTCCAATGACGATTAAAATTAACTTTTTCTCGCAAGTGAACACAATATTCACCTTATGCTGTGTCCGTGGACATATGTAACGTGTCAGCAAAAAAAAGTAAAAATATAAAAAAAAACAATATGAATATTACAAACAATCTCTGCTACTTACGTCATTAGATTGTATGATTGACAAACTGTGATGCCTCACGTACTTGTTGATCATACTCTTCCGATGTATTTGACTCCACTGCGCTCACCACATAAGTTACATGGCTATAGACGCAAAAATGTGATAACGAGGTCATTTCTATCTTGAGTCATCTTTTCGATTGAATTGCCTTTTGGATAAAATTGAGGGTCGCTCACTTTCATTGAATAACCATGGAAGTTAGTAGTAATAGGTGAGGGTAGAAGTCACTCTAAATCACTGGTAAGTAAATTTTATTCTAGGTTAGAGGTTCTTTTCCCTATGCTCCCTCACACTTCAACATTCACATGAGGATACCCGGAAGATTCTATCTGTATTTAAACTCGAAGCCATCCGCATAGAAGGCTTCATTCTCAAGGCTACCATTTCCCTAGAAACACGGAGTTAGAATGCTAAGTTAAAATTTGGCTCCTTCAACAATTTACCCTACCATACTTTAACTATCGTTACATGGTTGATTGAATTTGCCAACAATTTTTTTCCACGAAATAAAATGGCCGTGGTCCATCGTGTCTTAAGTCAAGAAGTCATATCAAGCCACTATTGCTCATTTCAAGATGGTGACACTATACACGCAGGGCATTGTGGCCCAGTGGGTTGAGCTCTCTGATAAAGGTCTTTAGAAGTCTTCTTTTTTCTCCCACCTTCTTAGCACTTCCTCATCACTCATTCGGTTGATCCATTTATTATCATCAGTCCTCGGTAGCGCCACATTTCGAATGCTCAACATGGAAATATTGGAAAGTAAAATTGTTGCAGAAGTACTGAATTCCTAACCTGTTGTCAGCAATTAATGGTGCACAGAATTGTTGAGATTTAACCTTTTAGAATACCATTTTAAGCTGAGAGAGAAGAACAGACTTCGCATTCTACAACTTAACATTTAATCGTCGACTAGTTGCGATACACTATCATACTAAAAACTCTGATTTTTTTGTATAGTACTCTACTCTCACCTAGATTTTCAGAACTCAAAGTCAAATTGCAGTTGGAGTTTCAAAGTCCAGTTGCAGAAAGCAAAGTTAGTTATTTTTCCTGACCCAATACTAGCTGGCTTTAGGATTTCATTATTTGTTTTGCTAACGTATAGAGCGGGGAGAGTGGTTACCTTGGTATTGAGCTTGGTTGCAAACCGAAGGGTCTTTGTTTCAAACCCTGGGTGAAGCCATCAGACACCTCAAAGCAAAATCTCGATTGCGAGGTGACCCAGGAAAATAAACTTGTTTCCTAATCCTTTTTCGTGAAATCATAATCTCTTGATTAAGTCTGGGATGAGCTTCCTCCGCACTCATTCAGTCCAATCTTTGGATGGAAATACATAATGAAAGAATAATTTTCTCCACACTCCTGCTCTAATGTATTTTGTGAGGGGAGAGCATTTCAGTGATGATATGGTCTTTTTCCGTGATTAAGATTGAAATGTTGCCTGGGTGCGTCTTAAAACTTTGAATGAGGGGCCTTTAATCTCCAAACGAAGTTCCACTGCCAGTTTCATACAGGTGTCTAGGAGGCTAATTAATCTTACAGCGTGTTTCCTATGCATTGATATCACTTGGCACCTTGCGTTTTCTCGTGGACTACCGGTTTCTTTGAGATGAATACGCGCTATGCAACTTGTGTTTACACTTGAAGATTAAGGAATGGCAAAACTGCAGCGCGAGTACCCTGCTTCGAGTTCCTGGAAATTCGCAGCTGACTGAACAACGTCTGTTACTAGGGATTTAGAGATGTGATTCTGCGTAAGTCCTAGGATTCCTAATAGCGGTACACGTTCTTGTTTAATCCTGCCAGACGGAAGGATTCTGTTCGAAGACACTCGTTAAATTCTGCTCGCATTTTTGAATGCTATCTTGTGACTGGAAATAACGAGCTTTTCCTAAGATGAGTGCCTAAATATGTCCGAAAAAATACCAAACTAAGAGTCTTAAACCCTTCACTGCATGAATTTCTAAATGAGTGCCGAAAAAGTTTTTTCTTCGTCAAATCTATCCAGAAACGCTCACATTACTATACTATAAACATCTTTTTGCAATTTTTTATTTTTTAGGAATTTTTTTTGTATGTATCATGTATGATACATTATGGTTATTGGAAACTTTTGTATTAAATTGGTACGTAGCGCAGATTTAGAAATTTTCTACCGAAGGTTTTCATTTCAAATACTCATTGAAAACTCCTCATTGGCACCTGTACCTTCACTATTTACACATATAGATATCAGTTGGGTAAATCCTCTTACTTTTTACTGATGCGGGGAGCTGACTTCCTTGAACACAATTAGAAGCTGATCACCTTTGGCACCTACTGACTGCTTCAAGAATATAGTAAAAGGACGAGGTGTATCATAACTGATACACCATGCGTTAGAGAGGAAGAGTTGTGCCATTCAGAAATAACCAGCAATGAGTGTAGTGTATCTACTAGGATACATAATGCAGTGAAGGGTTAACGAATATGCTTTTAGGAGTACATATGACAATTATCACTGCTGATAGAAATGCTGAATTTAGTGGACAGTTTAATATCTATATGCACATTCAGCAGGATGCATAAAATAAAAACTTGACGTACAATTGATGCAAACTCTACAGAGACCGAAGATTATGATTAAATATGACCCTTTAAGTGTAAAAAGTCATTTCTGTCCTTTGGTGTAAACCTATTCATAGATAACATCGATCGTCGGCAATTGAACTTTGCATAATTCAGATATCATTATTGCAATTAAATATTCTATTCGCAGACTCGTATAATTTTGACTAGACCCGTTTTGACCATTTCATGATAACTAGAAGAGACACCTGGCTAAACGAAAATGACTGGGATGGGTCGAGTAATAGAATTTATGATTACTTGAGACACCTGAATAAACGAATATGATTGGGATTACTCGAGTAATATAAGTACTAGTGCTTGGAACTAAAACATTTAGGTGCACATTATAATATCTTCGAGAGATATTTCTTATTTTTATTATGCCTCTCTATCACCTGATTTTAGTTTCATGTCTTTGGCGATCAAGTTATACTCATTTATAGTATATTTAGTATATATAGTTTGGCCCCAAATTATCCATTCTATAAACAAATCTCACCATGGATTCCACATTTTTCCACGATAGTACTCAATGATAAGATATTTTCTTGGTTTAGGGTTTATTGATATTATTATTCCCCGGACTTAACTAATTAAACATACCTGATTTAATTAAAATTGTATCAATTAAAGAGGATCCATTATGAGAAGGCAATATGAAAGTAAATGTAGAATGGAGAGGAAAAAGATAGATATAGGAAGGTAGGTATACATAGGAAGATAGGTATATATAGGAAGATAAGTACAATATGGGAGGGTAGGCAGGCAAGAGTTTTTCGTAAAAAATGCCTCATATTATAGACCTACTTTAGTGGTAGGATACATTAAAAAATAGTTACAAATTGTGACGTATTTATTTACTTCGACGTAACAATCCTTAGAAGTTATCAATATGGAAGAGGGACCCGTAGTGGTAAACAATGAAAAAACTTCACTTCAAAAAGTGAAATGAAAACATATCAACATGGGAGAAAGTTTTTTTTTTCTTTTTTGACATGTTTACTAGTTCAAAAAATGTTATAATGAGCAATCGCAGTGAGGGCAAAAGTTCCATGTAACAAGGAAGCTGAGTTTGGCATCCATATTTTTAGCTTTTCTTTGCGTCTCTGTAGAAATCGTAATATTTTATCCTCTTTGAAGGGGTAGTGGAGTGTGCCTGTTTCTTTTTTTGTGATTTTATACCCTGTGGCATCGAGCGAATTTGTTTAGAAGCGAATTGGACGGATTTTATATGCTGGGAGTCGTGGATATTTAGGCTGTCTGGCGTAGCGTGCATCCTTCGGAAGTCTAAAGGAAGCCAAAGAACGTTCAACTGGCTTCATGCACTCGCAGTTGCTGGAATCTGATCTCTCATCTATAACATTCAAATCGACGATAACTCAGACAGATATTACGTGCAGTGGTCTTTGCTTTCGTTTGAATCCGTTGCGTTCCTTGATTATATGAAGCAAACTGACGTAGGTCAAATGCGCTTTGAAAGAGCTTCTGAGTGAATGTGTTCAAAGGGTGTCCAATCGGTTTTGAGCATTTTGTGATTACTAGAGACGCCTGATTCTAAACAAAAATGATTGGGATCAGTCGATAAATAGAAATAACAGAGCCTGATGCTAAAAAATTTCTATGTTGTTATATCTTCGTGAAATATTTACTCATTCATGAGCCACTATATTTCCTAGATTTTTTTTCTTCTGCGATAAAGTCATACTCGATTGTTGCATGGTAAGTTTGAGTTTGATCAAAAATTGTGCATTTTATAAAAAATTCCTTCCGTAGATGACTAATTTATCAATATTAATTGACAATAACAATATATTTTCTTTGTATAGGGTTAATCTAATCAATTATTCTCGGAACTTGCCAAATTAAAAATACCGAATTAGTGGAAAAATGAGAGAAAATATTGAAATTTAACAAATTCTATTTCATTTTGTGCAATCAGTAAGTCATATTAAGGTGTAATTGATGGATTTCTGTCTAAATTAGTTAATATAATTTATGTGTCGTATCTTTGTTACCCTGTATTGTAAAAAAATGATAACTTATAGAAAATTGCTTTTCAGTAATCTTTAGTGCCGTTACAACAACCGGAATATGAGGCCAACTTTCTGAATCCAACTGCCGTATTTTTATGGTAAATAGAAACGAGAAGAAATAATAAGTCATTCATAGGTATAATTAAAATTTTGATCTTTCTTCTCATTCGTAGCATTCAGTTGAAAGGAAGTAAAGGTTTAGATATAGGATTACAACATGAAAACAAGCGCTTTCTTCGCAATCAGCCAGTCAGACCCATCACATATGTTTTTTAGTGATCTTGAATTTCACCATTTCAATCTGAATATCACGAGAAGAAGACGAAATCCCGCCTTGTCTATATTTAATTTTTTGGGTAAATCCGAAGCACATTTATTATCCAATACAAAGAGAATTCCTATATATAACTCAGTGAATATGATTCCTATTTTTCTTACAAAACGTTTTGCAGCTCCAGCGGAAAATATTACACTGGCACTTGAATGCCCTTGAAGATACGCCATGAGGACATTTTTCCCCAACTTGTATTGTACTTATTTGATGGGTACATACAAAGGATCTCAAATGTCTCTGATCATGATATTGAAAGATTGTCATACAGTGTGGAGAAATGTAGTTCTTTCATTTCTTAAGCTGGCAAACGAAAAATGTCTTTATAGTGTAGATCAATGGCAATTACTCGGCCTAAAGGCTCATATTGCGTGGATAGAGTTAATCGTTGGTTAAAGTTTTTCTAATGTATTTTTATATGCATTTAAATTTTATATCTCCTGAATTATTTATAGATAGAATAAGATTAGTACAATGGTTCTGCCGGCATCAAGAATCAAAGCATTGCAGTGAATCTTGCGGGGAAAATTATGAGTTGTGGCTAATTATGTTAGTTTTACATGCTTTAGTTACGGTTCTCATTTACATGTGATTCACTGAAGTTTCCATATTTTGCTTCCCTGCCGCCTACTGTCTTCCATCGTGCATAATTTGTAACGCAAGACTTTACTTAACGCAAGACTTAACGCAATTTTTTTAAAGCCCTATATCCCTATCACATCTTTTACATTAGCTTCATTCGCCGTAGGTTAAGTATTTTAAAGCATGATTAACGCCGCAAATCGTAAATGGTCCAAAGGACCTTTTAGATTTATTTCCTCAAATCGTCTATCACATTCCTAATCATATTTCAATTTATAAAAATCATCTCTTTTACTGCATTAAAGCCAAATACGGGTATGAATCTTATCCTTCCATAATCTTTAAAATAATTTTACCACTTAAATTTTAGGTCAGTACGTTGTAGCAATTATACAATGACTATTTCTCAGGAAATACTTTTAATTTAAATGAATAAAGCAGGCGTACGCGTTTGTTTCACTGATAATCTTGGAGAATATATAATTTAAAAAAATATAATGTATCATGTTTGAAGTGATGGATTTTTTTCTGTTGCCATTGTTATTCAAAAACTCTTGTGGTAATGAAAGAATATTGAATTAAGTATTAGTAAATATCAATAGGGAAAAAGAATTGGTCTCTTAAAGGTGGATTGGGACTAGGTTTTTCTCCTATAACCATCAACAAAAGGCGAGGATCAAATGGAAAGTTCCCCTATTGATGCGGAAATATTGCACGGCTCGGAGTTCAGCGAGCTTGAGAGAAGTTGATTTATGTGAGCAAAAGGCATTCAAAAGGTGGATTTGGGAAAGGAGCACGGGAGAGTCCAGTTGGGAAGAAATGAAACAGCGTCCTGAAACTCGTGGAACTAGTACTCCTGGGTGATATAGAAAGCATTGATTTTGAAAGATTTATGTAAAGGTATTAGGATCGAGAAGGAAAGGTAGAAATTGGATTGCCAATTTTTTGTTTTAAATAAATTGATGTAGCTAAAAGAGACATTTATCATGTTTAATATAAAAAGTACTAAATTGTACGTCACAATATTGTGCGTTGAAGCTGATTAGACAAATATGCAACAGTAAAATTGAAATGCGAAATGTGTGACATTTTTTATGCCGATACTTTCTTTTATATATGTCATTATAAATTATTATCTTGTAGTTCTGTATTGAACTTTACATTATCAGTCAGTATCTTTAGCCCTCGAGTGGGCACGCCTGATATTTTTACACGTCCGGGCGCGTGGCGTACTTTGCTCACGATATAAGCATTTATATGAGAACATTCGATTTTTGTTAAAATTTATGGGTGATACAGATATAAAGGTACTCAGGTGGTACACGTAATAAACGGCCGGGCGCTTGGCGTAATTTATACACCACGGTGGTCGGGTGCCTCTTGCCGATCTAAATAAAAGTTGCTACTATACTTTGTGCTTTGAAAATTCACGCTATCTAGACTGTCAAAAGACATTGTAAGAATGCACGAGGCCTTTCAAGAAAAGCAAAGCACGAGGTACACAGCCGGTCGCTTGGTGTGCTTCATACGCCACGGGTGTCGGTTCTTCTTGCCGATCTGAAAATAAATTAGCTACAATACCTCGAGCTTTGAAAACTCGCATTATAGACTCTCAAACTGCATTGTAAGAACACACGAGGTCATTACAGGCCAGAATGTAAGTGTGAATTTTACAAATGCCATGAAGCATAACTTGTTGAATTCTAAACATTTTCTTCGAATTATTTTCAGTAAATTTCTTGATATGAACGTTAAATGTAGAAAATTCCTCATTATACGATTCAAATTAGCGTATTTAAGTGCATCAGATAAATGAACTTGTCTATTTAAGTGTTTAACTGAAATGTGAATAGTGTGAAGTTTTTTTAGCGGTCTGCGTATGCTTTCTCTTATATATATCATTATAAATTATTATATGGAAATTCTATTATCGAACTTGATATTATCAGTTGGCTTTAATAGGTTGGCATCAAATATAATGAAGTATAACTATTCAAATTCTAAGCATGTTCTACAAAATATTTTCAGTAAAATTTCTTGCATTCTTTATGCAAATTATTATCTCCGTTGGATCCCATATCTGGCAGAAAGTGATAATTATCACTATTTTATTCTCAAATCAAAATAAAATAGTTTCCTATGTCCACATTCGTTAAGCCTTAAGCACTGTTAACTGTATGAATGATATTTGTTTAATTATACTGCTGAGTGAAGAACATTTGGAGGTATGTGAAATGTCGTCTTGTATAGCTGTCCTAAAACACTCTTCCGAGGTTCCAAGAAAGTGTTTGTGTTATATATATATCCAGCCGTGTGACTATTTAGCTTTATTTTATTTGCAAAAATTCCTTTAATCCATTCTTGGTGTGCAAAATCGTTATATCGTTCCTTCTCGTTGCAAAATATCTCCTTTTCCTCTTCTTTTTACGAAAGTTATGCCTTCGATTTCGGATGGATTTTTTCGTTGGCTGTTTTCGATTTACAGCATGGAAATCAGGAGCCTATGGGGTCCTAACCCCCTCCTCCGAAACATAAAAACATAGCAATTTTCCTTCATACAAGAAAACAAAATATTGTAAAATCGTAAATTTGCAAAAGATTACTTCGAAAAATGATTTTTTTCGATTACGAAATGTTTTAAAATTAGTTTTAAAAACCTCTACTTGGTACCTTGTTTTTCAAAAAGTTTTCTCCTGTTTTTGGACCCGTTCGAACAAGATTCCTGGCTACCCAAATGATGGAAATGTGCCTTACAAGTCGGCTCCTTCTCAGACAGATAGTTACCTTGTTAGCTATATTGTGACTACTCACATGCGTAACATAATGTAGCAGGAAAATATAGTATGGTATGGAAAAACATGTTAATATTATTCAAACGAGCAGTCTTGTTGAACAACTATATCATTTTCTCCCCTATAGGTCCCTTTTTTGTAGACAAATAATTAGGGATGTGCGAGTAGCACTTTTTGATCTTGAGTCGAGTATCGAGTCGAGATCAAAAAGTGCTGCTCGCAGTATCGAGATTAGATATATTAACAATACATTAAATATGGCGGAGTCTTAACTCCATAAAAAAGCTTAGGTACCCACTAGCCATTTTTTGTGAAAGGCATTGGTTCGGATTCTTTTTAGGCGTAAATTAAAAGGAGACTTCGCTGATATCCACTGATTTATTTCGTCCGTACGACATGTTTCGAACCATAGAGGTCATTATCAAGTACAACAAATTTGAATGGTAAGCAAACATATATTTTCCTCGAAGGGGATGGGGGAGAGTGTAGAAGGAGTGGGTGTCAGGAGGGGGAGGGGAAGGTGTTGGGTTGGAAACCCCAAGTGGAGGTTGTATTGAGAATTGAAAAAACAACCGTTGGAGGACGGCGCTGGTGAGACGGAGGGATGAGGGGAGAGGCTGGTGGACTCGAAAGGGTTTTCCCGTGAATTGGGGTTAAGGAAGAGGTAGGTAATTAGTGGGTGTAGAGTGGGGTGTTAGGGTTCTGGATTTTTGTCCATCCGTGATGTTAACGGACACTTGTAGGAGTGGGGAAAAACTATCAAAAAGGATTTCGTCCGTTTGTAATTGACCGTTGGTCATATTACTCCATACTTTTAGCTCCTCCATTTTGTCCCTCTTCCTCCATTTCTTCTTTAAATGTAGCATCTCCGGTACGAAGTTGCTTTCATGATTTTTCTTCCCAAAGATGTTTCGAGAAATGGGACTGCTCCAGACTGCAATTTAGGTAGCACCTCTTAAGGCCGTTTTACACGATACGCGGAATTGCGCAATCAGACGTACGTGCGAAGGCGCAATCAAAATTGCGTCTTGTAAAGCGGTGAATTGCTAGAACACATGCGAGAATGCGTGGATACGAGACGGCAAAATAGCCCCTGTTTTAATTTCGTTCATGCATTCGCGCAATTCCACGCCATTTTAGAAATTAATGCAGCTCTAACCTGCGCAATTCCGTGCCCCGTGTAAAACGGCCTTTATGATCTGCTACTCTTCTCACGAACGTGCGCCACGTCTGACCAACATATGTCACACGGCAGTTGTTCCTCTTTGCTCATTGTTGATCATTTATAAACTCCACTCCTTTTCAAAGGTTGCATTTTGTCTTTCGTATTCCCCAGTAATTTGTTGAGGAGGAATGTTACATTTTAGAATTGGTTACATGGGGACCTCTGTGAAAATTGGAACACCTGACCCTCTACTCTAAGGGGAAGAGAGAGAGAGGGAGAGAGAGAGAAAGAGAGGCGTGGGGTAAAATAAAAATGAGCCGTTGATTCTTCATCCGAGAATTATCGATTTTCTCTGTCGCCGTGGGTTGGACTCCGGAGTCCTCCTCACGGCTTCGAACAGTAATATACCGCGTGGCGCGAAATTTTTAATTTCGCAATCGAGGGTACGATGCTTTGTAGGTGGAAATGAAAGAAGGTCTTCGGGACCCATTCATCGATCTCACAACGGAGAAATATTTCATATCTTTCCATTCGTCCTTTCGGTATTCTCATATTCGCGATTATTTTCGATTTTACTTCAAATCTCGGGCTGTCTTTCATGTGGTTTGATTGGAAATTTTTCGCTGGAACATCGGTACTTGCAAAATCACACAAAGCACTCTAGAATTTAATGACTCAGAATAAGTCAAGTGGAGGAGTACTACTCAAGACTGAGGATTTCACCATTTTTGTCGTATTTCAATACTTGCGTCGGGAGGCATTATGCCCTGACTCTTGCTTGTTACAAATAAGACATTTGATAGAATGGATCACGGTTCATTGAAAAGCCAATGCTTTTTAATTTTTCTTTCACGTTGATTGCTCATTTTAATGCGAACCTCTCCTCTCTTGTCCATTTGTTACACCTGCACTGCACCACTCATTACACGATGAATATAAAAAATACTCCAGTTATTACGTCATGAAATATCATTAACTCTTCCTTGACTGTCAGGGATAACTCAGTTACCCTAAATTATATTAATGTTGCATGAGTTTTTTATTTTTCATTTTGTACCTTTGATATTTTTTATATTTGAGCTCAACCACTTTTTTGTTGATTAGGTGACGAATGATTTTTTTTTAATTTGAATTGTTTTTGAAAAATTGAATTATTATTGGTGGGGTAACAGTGTTACTCCGCACAATTGTTGGCGGGAAGAAATAATAACCTTGCTGGTTATTTGAGTGCAGGGATAAAAGTAGAATGCAACAAATTTTATTACATTATAACTTCTTTAACGCCAACATTCTACATGATGGCACCTTATGTGCTTTTTTTTCATAGCACGTTTGTCAATGTACAGATACAATTGCAAAATATGAAAGATTCTTGCCATTTCGCACGTAATCAATGTAAAAATCTGAATGTTGTCTACAATATATTTGTAGATTAAACAAAACAAGATATTATGTCATTAAAAAAGAGCCATGGTGTTGAATTACAAGAAAGACTAAAATGCAACATATTATTTAGGTATCAATTATAAATGGGGTACCTGAGATACCTCACACAAGTTCACCTAATTTTTCTTGGCACAGTCACGGAAAGGTTGAACACAGGGCACAGTCAAGAAACAGTTTTGCAAATATTTAAAGGCAAAATCTCTATACATTGAATCAATAAGCAATGATTGATCAGTAAAAGATGATGTGACGATGTGACGGAGCCGACACTTTGCCGCCCATTAATTTTATAATTATAAAACACTTACCTAACGGAACTAATTAAGAATTAACTTGAAGAAAGGGCACAACTTCACGTTGGCTCATTTTTTGAACGACTGTATCACCAGCATTGCTGCTGGCATCTATTTCTTAAACCTGGAAGGCCTGTATCTCCATATTCATCCGCCTGCGGAACTCATTAATTGTTCTTTGAGAATATCCTATCCTCCGTTGGCTTCTTAACTCAGTACGGGCTGATTCGTACAGAGTCACGATAACCCCTTGGAGATAATTACTGCCTTCGTTCAAGTTAATTCTTAATTAGTTCCGTTGGGTAGCTTCTTTTTTAAAATTATAAAATTAATGGGCGGCAAATTGTCGGTTCCGTCACACTGTCACATCATCTTTTATTGATCAATCATTGTTTATTGATTCAATCTATAGAGATTTTGCCTTTAAATATTTGCAAAACTGTTTCTTGGCTCTATCTCGTAAATATGGGAACAATTATAAATTACGCTCATTAACTTATACAAAAAAATAATTGTTGGTAACATCCATGTATTCAATTAGTTGTAAAATTTTGAGTGCACATACATAGTCTTTGCCTAAACGACACTGTTCTAAAAAATTCTCACATCTTTAAATATACTTAAACTTACATGGAAAATGAATAACCGAGAGATATTCTAAATTTCAAATGCGTCGTTTACATCAAAAGGCCAAACGGTAAACTTGCTTGTGTAGCTATTTTGGGAAATATTCAATACTCTCATATTATTAACATTTCCATGGATATAAATTTATGTAGTATCATAATTTTATTGTTGATGAAATAAGAGAACTTTTTTCTTGCTCACTTCCATCGTAAAAATGGACAATTAGTGTGTATTGCTGCTGTTTATATGTCACCGATGAGTTCTGTTGGAAAAATTGCAAAGTAAGATATTATTTTTTTAAACTTCTCTCAATTTTTGTAGCCACTCCTAACTCGAAGAGGGTTTTGAGAACGCGACGCTAAAGGAGTTGAAACGAAAAAATTTCCGTCAGATGGCGCGTTTTCCCACCCTACGGTTATAACGTTACTGGCCAATTGTTTCTCTTTTCAATTTCCCACTAAAACATTCAACAAGCCCGGTTTTGATCAGGAACAAGGGATATGGAATCCAACGAGGCAACCGTACGAAATGTTTGCCTCAGATGATTGGACGCATATTGGTATTGAGTAATCAATTCTCTTGTGGAGCGTCGTTGTCGCTAAAGTTGCAGTATTGTTAACTTCATTCGCTACACGTGTGAATTGAATAATTGCGAGAGTGGCCTGGAGAATGAACGCATCTGGATAGATGGATTCGAGAGAATGAAGTGAAGGACGTAAACAAAAAAAGCAGAAATTTGTATTTTGTCTGAAATGGCTAGAGAAAAATTTAAGTTCTTTCCTGTTCAAAGGTAACGAGATTATGATACGTGTAGGTTTCATGGGACATATTATGAATGAAGATTGTTAAAACTTAGTTCCAGCCCTTAATATCAAATCCCTTAGGTACTCCACTGCTGGGCATTTTTCCCTAATTTTAGATTTTTTTTGTAATTTTACAACAGTACACAGAAAAATGAAATAAAACTTCTATGACTCTATCATCTACTATCGGCTTTTACAACAGTACACAGAAAAAGGAAATAAAACTTCCATATATATGACTCTATCATCTACTATCGGCGAAAAAAAGGAAGACCATTGAATTTTAAGCATTTGAATGAAATTATTCTGCTGCTCCATAGATTCGCGTAATATATCGTTTTAGTTATTGTATATCCGACTACAGCAATATTTCATTAAACATTGTTTTAACGTAAACTTTTAGCTTCAACGGTCGAAAGGGTGAAGACAAACAGGCGAAAAATTACGAAAACGGCGACAAGGTCGTATTCTTCATCTGGTTACGGGCTAAATATTTGATTAGTACATTCCATTGTATTTTTTATGGAGTGAGCTACATCACTGCATTATAGATAGCTTTTTAAAATTAAATTTTACCCATTTTTTTATTTTTTAAATGGCCGAAAGGTAGATTTAAATTTCCGAGGTGTGGAAAAGTACACGAATATCGAAGAAAACGTATGCCATCTAAAAAAATATTTCCAAACTTTTCATGTAAGGAAATTTTTATGTCGTTCCTCTTACTTAATGACCCACAAAGAGGAAAATCCCCCGTGGCAATGCATACTATTTAAATGACGGGTGACTACAAAATTTTGTCATGGTGATGGAGAAAAGCATCCAAAGAGTATGAAAACTTTCATAATGTAAGCAAGCAATATTTTTCTTCATTCAAATAAATTTAAAAAATAAGTTGCTAGTATACCGATTGTTCCTTATGATATGCCCTAAAAATGCTTGTTTACGTAGAGAGAAAAATGTCCTCATTACAAAAATCTCTATAGCCAACTCTCTAAAAATATTTTACTTATTTTATTTATGTAAACAAGTCCCAAATGCTCAATCATGCTAAACAAAATAATTAAGTAAATTATATCATCATCAGTCAACAATCCTAAGATTGGTTTGACTCAGCTCTCCATTTCTCTCTCCTATCCGCTAATCTCTTCATAGCTACATATTTATTCTCTTTTACATCCTTTATAACCTGTCCGATATAGCTGATTCGGGGCCGTCCCTTGCCCTTTTTCCCTTCCACTTGTCCTTCAACGATTGTCTTCATCAGACCATCGTGCCTCAAAATGTGGCCAACTAAGTTGTCCCTTCTTCTGCTTAATGTTTTTAGGAGGCTTCTCTTTTCTCCTACTCTCCTTAGCACTTCATGGTTACTCACACGGTCAATCCATTTTATCTTCATCATTCTTCGGTAGCACCACATTTCGAATGCTTCCACTCTTGGTGGTAAATTATATATTTGGTGAATATGGGTTTACTGGGTTTTTTCTCTCCCCGGTAAAGTTAGCCAAATTGGACTTGATGGCTTTCTGCAGTTAGTGGTTTACATATTTTGCCATTAATATTTACGCCAAAAAAGAACACGTAGCTAAAACTCTATCCTAAATAGAGCTAATAATGCATAAACTTTCGATCGTTGGATTTCAGTGGGTTAAAACATTGAATTTAAACTAAAATTATGATAGAGTAAACACATGAATTTCAGTTGAAAGAATTATAATGTAACTATCCCTTGATTACTCATGGGTAGGAAATCTGTTCGTATATGGAATGGTGTGGTAAAAAAGATCTACTTCAGTATTTTGATTATTGTTTATTGGTTTGGATCTTTGTTACGAGGATAATATTTGTGTTTAATCCCTTTGTAAGAAAGAAGGTTATGGTTTTGTAAAAAAACTGATGCTTAAAAAATTACACTAACCTTCTTTACTAAGAAACAATAGAGTTGCCATAGACCATATAAAATTGATCTCGTGCCTCTAGAGAAGCCGATTAAGCCAAAGCCGATAACCCTCTGGCTCGGTTTACTTGGGTGTTGAGTTGAGCAAAAGGTCCCGAACTCAGATCTAGGAGAAACCGTTGGGCTCCCCGCTTAAAGTCCTCCACAATTTATCTGAGGAAATAAAGTGAGCCCAGTCTACCCAGTCTTCTCGTTTAAGCTTAATTAGATGCAAACTTGGAGTGAATTTGCATCGATAACCGTCGACTCGTGATATTATTTAACTGTAATAATCCAGAGTGAAATTTTTAAGTTCTCTTGACTGGATATATGTTGCGATGGCAACTATTGAGTTAATACCCTGCCTATATAACTCGTCAAGAAAATGAGCGTTTATTTTGTAAAAAAATACATTTTAATTGAACGAAATGGCTTCGAATCATTCATATATTCATTAATGTGCCACTTCGTTGTAGTGTATGAGAGAGTATAAAAAGATAATAATTTAATAAATATTAAAAAATCGAAGACGCAAGGCTGGAACAGGTATTCTAAATTTATCGTACCATTAAGGGATTTCACAGTTAAATAAGTTTACTTGAACGAGTGCTTACGGAAAAGACCTGAGGTTACATCTCTATCTACCTGTGATATCTGTATTACATATTTAATAGTAATTCATATTTCAAAGTTGTAAAATGATGATGAAATCAAGGAGGTACACTTTTGTCGAACTGGGAGCAATGCTAAATAAATTTAAATTTAGTCATTGGATTTAAAACCACTTGAAGTGTTAATTTCATGCATATTCATTCATGAAAGAATTTATTTTTTCCTTTCAAGCTGGCCATTTAAATTTCTAAAGGTTCTCTTTCATTGGCCCAAGGCATTTTTCTCCCTCTCATAACTCGGCAATTTATGAAAATTCCTAACGGTTTTTCTTCTCAGTTAGTATCTCCATGCTGGCATTGTTTCAAACCTGACATAAATTTTTCCAACCTATCCGCTAAGAAATCCTGAAACTATACACATATTTCGTTCAGTCAACCTGGTACACCTCCATAAAAAATGTCCTCTTGGTTTTTTAATGTGCATAAGCGATGTATTCTGCTTAGATATATAATACATGAATTTGCATAGAATCAGTGTTATCATGGTGCCGGAACGAGCAAGAACGCCGTTCCGGTAGTGGTTAATAAAAGACATAATTGTCAAATAATACTTTTATCAATTTTGATGCCTAAAAAGTTCTAATGTAGACATTCGTAACCAAAATGAAAATAAAATTGCAATTAAAAATAAATATTAACTGTTAATAAAAAGCATACTCACTTCTTCAAAAAAGTTAAAAAAGTGCGTTCAGGCACTTCTAATTTTGCCATGACGTCACTGTATAGTAAATGAATTTTTTTACGTAGGGAACATATTGTCGTATCCGTGTGACTAAAATTCTAATGCCTTAACAATTGATGTTTGACATTTTCGGACAAAATGTTTCCTTGTATGGAATATCGTGTATTGAATTCCACGACAGAGCCATAATCTGCTATTTAGAATATCCTAAGTCCTTTTTTGCTACGAATTGTTAAAAGTTCTAAATGTGATACTTCTATTATTTGTTTTAAAAGTTATATCCGGAATGTTTCCATTATCTGAAGGTGGGAGGATCGTATCGCCGCATTAAATATAAATTGAAAATGTCTTCATTCATGCAAATTTACCCAAGTGTTTCGATTTAATCATTATTGCTTACCTGCGTCAGTCGATTCTTAAACACTTGAAAATTGCTGACCTCTTTGACGTCGGGGTAAAGTCCTCTCCTGCCAAACAGGAGGTGGTGGGTTCGAGTCCCGCCTGGCTTAGTTACCCCTATCCAGGGCATTTCTTTCGAGTACGTTAAATAATTAACATGTTAGTAACCCCGATGTAAAAGGCTGACGTATTGAGCTGTTTTAGGTGGTATGAAAATAAACAAATATTCGGATATTAGTGATAAGTTGGAGTTTTTCAACAGGATAAAATCAAGTCTATGTGGAAAATAAATGATTAAGTAAAAATAATCATGAATCGGATTTAGTCTTTTTGGCTATCGGATAGACTCTTTTTGGCTGTCAAAATTTTTATGCGTCAATGGAATGATAGAACTGATGCCAAATTCATCTGGGAAAAATGATTAAAAGTGCTTGTAACATTTTGTAATATGCGACGATCGCAGTGAAAAAAATATAATTGACCATTAGATGGAGATCCATTCATTGGTAGAATGATCGTCTCTTCGAAAAGTGGGAGCTCTGTACGCATTTGCAGAAATCGGAGCTTAAATTAACTCGGTTTAATGATACCAGCGTAAGATATGTTATTATGGGGTAGTGATGTAAGTATAAATGGAAAGAGAAAACTATTGATCATTCATTTTTAGTGGGTAATAAAACGGAAGAATTAAAATGATAACCTACTCGTAAGAATATCCTTCAAAACGTGAAGAGAGAACGGGGAATATCCAACGCTTGCGTTGAAAATACCGCTGACTAATAATTATTTTAGTGAAGCCAAGAATTGTACAGGCTACGAAAAATCATTTCTCTGAACCAAATCTCTTAATTGCTAAGTATGTTGCTACAGTCACAACTATAGTAAATCATTTTTCTTTCTTTCAAGTTAGGTTTTACGAACGATATGAACAATAACAATGAAGATTTTAATTATATTTTATACCCACCGTATACTTAATTGAAGTTGGCCGTCGTCATTTTTTATAAATATGAACCCATATCATTATATCTTAAAGTGTGTTTTAAGGAGAATCTGGAGTTTTCGTGAGATCAAGAGTTGTTTAGGGGAACCTAGTGAAGATAAGATTAAATTTTTAGGAATAATATTTTAATTAGTTGTACCCATCTTATACTTTAACTTTGGTGTTTTAACCATAGTTAAAAATGTTGGTCTAAATATGATCTCGCCTCAATAGATATAAAGTTTTGTAAGAATATATTGTTTTGGTCATTCTATTAAAAATATTACTTCATATCAATAGCATTTAGGATGAGTTTTTTACTTAATGAGGAAGAAAGTAGTTCAAAAATCAGTAAATTTTCATCTGTTTCACGAATTCTGGTGGGATACGAAGACTTAGATCAATAATTACATGCCAAATAAATGTTTATGTTGACATAAAATAATTTTCTCGTCGCACATCACTTATGCCCCGTTCACATTACGATCGTCCGAGCCGTCGTCCTAACGATAGTTGACCGAACTAGCCGTGTGAATGCAAGTCCTGACTATAGTTGACGTAGCTCCGAACGTTGCCACTTTACGATGGTTAGGCGCTGGGAGACCGGATACGGAAGCGACAAGAGAAAGACGAAAAGCTCGTGAAGCTCTATTTTTTTCATGGATTTGTCCCAGGAAGGAAGAATATGGGCGGAAGAAAAATTATTCGGTGAATACACGTTGAACACAGTAATATCTTGTCCATGCATACCTCAACAGCTTTGCTAACCGTCAATTTCCTGTTCACTTTAGATGTCAGCACTAGAGCGCAGCACAGGTTTTAACCATCGTAATGTGAATGCACGATAGTTCCGACGACGGCTCGGACGATCGTAATGTGAACGAGGCATTAGCAAACTAGAGCTCAATATCTTGATTTAGTTGATTCCCTTTGTTTTTAGCCACGAGTTATTTGCTGCCCGAGTTGTGTAAAATGCGGGCGGAATATAACGATGGCTGCTACCTAATTGCTCATGGCACTGTTCGTAAGATCCAACAGATCCAGTGAGGAGACAATTGGCCAATCTGGGTTTCCTTTGAGATACGTAAGACCCAGTAGTATTAGGCTTGATTTATGGGGCTCTTGACGAAATAGGTCATATAGATCCGTCGCTCTCTCGTCGCTACTTACTTAATCTATTTTTCGCCTCCAACTTTGCGGTATATCCCGCGAAGAATTAATTATTTATCATATTTTCGAAGACTATTTACAGTACAAGGATTGGTGCAAAAGTGGAAACCCTGTTTTAAATTATGTTACAACTTGCTTGTTTTCTAATGGAATTTTTCTAAAATCATGAAAAAAAACGCAATAAGGTGCTAGTCTTTGCAATCACTTTTGATTTTATGCTAAATTTATCGTTTACTTCAAAAAAAATAATAGTAAATTATAAATTGACACTTTGATTAGATTTTCAAAATTTGCCGGTAATGTGGAAACGTTTGTATTCTGGCTAGAATACTAGAGCAAAGTGAAATATCAGATCATCTACTTATTACTCATTGAAAGATCAACGAAAATGCTTAAAGAATAAAATGTTCACCAGCAAAAGTCACAACTGTAGTTCTCATTTTCACAACTGGTGAGCAAAGTTTATTCTTCTTTTCTTTTACGGATACAATCGCTTTTATCATAAATTGGACAACCCAATTTTCCCATTTACACTTGGGCTTGGGGCCAATAATCTTCATCGGTTTCTGAAACTGGCAAAAAGGTGATGTAGTAGACCGAGCACATTTAGGTGACGGAAATGTGGAAACGTTTCCACATTTACCCAAGTTTTGTGCTTCCACATTACCAGCATCGGCATATTGAACAATGACCCTTTGAAGGCGTGTGATACCATTGTCTTTACGGTGGGAAACCGAGAGCTGTTTCTCCTGGGCAGTGGCGCAGCGAGGGGGGAGGGTTTGGGGGATAAACTTCCCCCCCCCCCCCAAAGCTCTGAGAAATTTTTAAGTTTAATCCATTTGACGTATTTGGATTGGTATTACTTATATATTAGTGTTAGGATTGATCAAATATCAAGCCGTAAAACTCGCTATTTTGAACCATTATTCTTAAAAATTTTCTGGAGGAGAGCTCCCGCAACTCCTGCTTACCCTGGTGGGTATGCAATACCCCCACACCCGTAGGTATTAGTTGTGCCTAAAACCCTCCCTGGCCTTAATTCTTAGCTGCGCCCCTGCTCCTGGGGAATATCTAGCTGAAAAAGTCTGAGATCGAGAATGCCTCTTACATAGTCTCAAGTCCCATTTTATCAGCAATGGCCTTTGTTATTTATTTTGGCAAAATTATTTGAAGTATTTCAACGCAATATTTGTTATTAAAAATTCTAGCATCCTGTATATTGCAGAAGATTTCTCGGGCTTCCATCCGGGTGACGTGGTTTATGGCAACCAATGTTTCCACGTGACAGGTATTTATCGTCACCAGGGCTTCTTGACGCCGCAGAGAAGTCCTGAAGTAGAAGCAAGCCATCAGGCGGACGTGATGCGCGTCGTGGGGTTGGCCAACCAAAATATAAAACCAAAGCGCACAATAAATTTTACAAAAGGTGTAAGGAGTGAACATTATCACCATTGGTCGAAATTGGCATTAGAAAATGTAGCTTATCGTTACTTTGCGTCTAATATTCATTTAGTATTTATTTAGGGCGTCAATAATCACAATAACGCTCTTTATGGAGTCTCAATTAAGAGCGTACATTAAATTGTATTTAATTATTTCACTATAGTTGCACAGTCACTCAAAAATATCAACCATTGTCATAGATTAAACTAAAGAGAATCACCATTACAAAGGCTAGCTGGTTTCTCGTCTTGATTTTCTCAGCAACACCTCGGAAAGCTGCACCAGCTGTACTCCACCATCTCCAAATTATTTCTAAGGACTGCCTTTGCACTCTCGCCACCCTAACTAGGGTAACTCCCAATACCCGAACGCAGCTCCCCGTTTCTGTAAGCCGTTGCCTTTCCCGGCCAAGAATGTTGAAGGCAATTGCGCCTGCGAATGTGTCACGGCGCAGATGGAAGCTCGAGTATTCGAAATCTGCGTAACAATCCGCCTCGAAAAATTCTCGTCTTAGAATCCGCTCGCTTTAATTTTCATTATGCCACCGACTTATTTCGTTTATTACTATTTTGCTGACATGGTGCCATTAAAGCTCGTTACGTGAAATACATGACATATTATAGTTCCTTTTTTATCAAATATCGGTACCGATATAGTCACCGATTCGTCTATTATTGGAATTCATTAGTTTCTCATGAGTATGACTATCAGTGAATCCTAGCGATTAACTCAGATTTCTAGTCTATCATGGTTAAAATTTGATTTGAACCATATAAAGTGCTCGGGGGTAACTGGGAACAGAGGGTAACTGGGGCATGGGTAGATCATATGCATAATTATGGGAAATATGCATGTTTTCCGCTTTGGCGCTATTATTTATTTTTCGTTTGTTCCTTGAACAGCATGACTTACCTCAATTGGAGCTATTTTGTGAGTTTGGGAAGTTGTGTAATTTTAGGTTTGAGATTTTTCAGAGCAACGAACTGCCTCAATAAGATTTGATGGTTGTCATTGTAATGTGGTGTGTAATTACAACCTTTTGACTGCATTACGATATGCATGAAGCTTGATTTTATTCACGTTTATGGTTTTTCTCTCCCTTATAATATGTATAGGTTTTGTAATAGGGATGTTCCAGTTACCCTAAAAGTTTTTAATAGATGGGGTAACTGGGACATGGGGTTGGGATAACTGGGTCATGACGGACCCAGTTACCCCAATATTTAATTTGAATGAAAATTACGCAGATATAATTATTATGTAGCTTAATCTAGCTAATAAATAACTTAAAAATTCTTTCGATGTCACTTTTTATCTCAGATAATGGTGCGAATATATGAGGAAAACAATAAAGGGTGCTGGACTAACTCACTCAACTGAAGACCTTGAAAATTCTTTAAATGATGTGAAAAATAGGGATAAAATTACTCGTGGAGCTGCATTGTTTTACCGCATTCCTAGGAGTGCTGTGTAACATCATGTCGCTGGAACTCGGAGTGAAGGACATATATTTCAACGCCCAAGTAAGGGTAGTTGGGTGTGACCTCTTATTTCTCTGGCGCTGAGGAAGAGGAATTTGCCCTTACAATAAAATTTATGGAAAAAACGACTTTGACCTGACGGGCGAAGAAGCATTAGACATTTCACAGTGCTGCGTTGCTCTAAACAAACTCGATAGAAATCAAAAATCAGCACCTTGCCCAGACTGACTTTTCTAGTTTCGAAAAAATCGCCTATCCATTAATTTTCCTCAAAGCATTCAGCACTCTCGCCGTGAACAATCTAATCATTGGGTCATTTATGACTTTTTTGAAAAATTAACGGATATTGTTCTGAAAGGGAAACAAAAAAAATTCTGTTTGTAAGACTTCCTTCGAACACGATTCCTCCAAAACCAAGAGTTATGGGGGAAATTAATCGGTATATCCAACACGAAACAAGCACCTCTAGAAGAGAAAACGCAGCAACATTGGTTAGTGTTTCTGCTGATCGTAAGATGCTTCCTCTATCATGTGTTTTTAAAGAAAAATCCGTGAGGTCTCAGTAACTGTCCTAATACAACGGCCTTAGCATGCAAATTAAAAAAATAATTCGCGTAAACCAATATTTTTCCTGATCATTTGATAGTACTAAGATAGATCCAGTTACCCCAGATAGATGTGGCAGTGCTCTAATGGGATTTGCCATGGGGTAACCCAATTACCATGACGTTAATGAGGCCAACTGAGACGTGGAAATAATATTAATTTATAAAAAAATTAAACTGATACAAATTATATTCAAGCCACATGATGCACTTGTCCGATTGCTGATAAATCATTATTTTTTCAGTGTTATTTCATAGCCCTCCGCCGATGTTATCTCTCAAAAAAAATATTTGAGAATGATGTTGTACTATCACATTGAAAAATTATGCCACAGTTACCCCCGAGCACCTTATACCATCTGACTGCTTTCCAAAAGAATTGCTAATAATAAGAGATAATTTACAGAACATTTTTCCTTAGTTTATTTACTAGTTCGGACGTAAAGCACGTTCTTCCACCAATAATTGCACGGAAATTTCTATTGCCAGCTCTCATTATTAAATTTACCTTTGCTAATTCATGCATAAAATACTTTAAACTATTGATGCATATTCTGTTAACATCTTTTCTTTAACGTATCCAGTGAACGCTGATATGTTCTATGAGAATTGTTTGAGCGTGATTTTAATACGAGTCTCACTTTCCGAGAAAAGAACGGACAGCAAATGAAAAGTATCCTGATGAAACATAACCGTTGATTATATATTTTCGTAGAAATTCTCTCTACTCTATGATAAATTATAAGTTTAATTAAAATGAGGAACATAGCCCTAGGTGAGCTTGATGTGCACAGATTAATCACATGGCCTTCTTCATCATAAGTATGCCGTTAATTGAAAGGGAATTAAATTCATAAACTATTATATTTTCACTGATGCAATTACATTAATCATTTGTAAATAATCTATATCACTTATGTTTATTTAAGATGAAAATAATACCAAGTAACAAAGTTTTTCATTTAAATAAAGATTTGAAAAGAGAAATTTAATAATCTCACCCTTGAGAATTTCTTTCTCTGAAAACTATAGAGAAGATTATTCTCTCTAGTTTTCAGAGGAAGAGATGATTGATTATTGCATTCTCTCCTTTCAATCGTTATCATAAATCCAATTAGGATTCTTTGAATCCTTCATAATGAAGGATGCCTAATTATTTATTCGGTATATTAATAACAAAATCTTAAAAAGAATTTTCATATCATAACCTAGCCAATATTTTTCCCTTATTAAATTAAAAGGCGATCAAGCTGATTGAACAATATTTTAAATTTTCCGATTTTGTGTCGGTACAAGTTATCTCTTCTTCATCAAATAATTTGCAGGAGGTGAGCTTTTTAACTGGCAGGTATATTTACTTTTAAGTTTATTTGATTAAAAACGTTGTACCGTCATTTTTTCTCCGTATCCATCTTGTAAGGAAAATCTAACTCTTGTCACCTGTTTTGATCAACGTGTATCCTTTAACTATCACCATCTTTCTTGGTTAAAATTATTTTGAGTAGTACTGAAAATTTAGAACATTTGCCAGAGGATCACCTTCCCCCTGAACCGAGAATCGAACAGCTGCCCTTAGTCTTTCCGGTCCTCAGCGCCGGCTAATACGCAATCAGGCTCCTACGTTCCCAATAGGGTTCTTCAGCTACCCAAGATGTTAGTCCCTAGCGGTTCATCCAAGATGACCGCGAACTGCGCTTTTTTCTGCACGTTTATTATGCATAGATTATGAAGGAATCAGATTGATATAATTAAGCCAAAAGTACCTGGTTAGAGTATTCAATTTTTTTCTGTATCTCACATGAACAATTATGCAAGGAAAAGGAGAATTGTAGTATGGAAATTCGGTACTACAAACAACAGCATATATATTTTAGGCAACACTCTTAGGGAACCGTGATCTGACACTTATTTTTTCGAACTACCTGGTGTATAGTAGTCTTTCTACTTCATCTACATATGTAGTAGTTTTACAACCCGTGTATACTTTAACAGCAATTTTCTCGTGTGATTTAGAAAACATTCCATCATTTTCAATTTTTGACGCTGTAGCAGACTGCAATTTATCAGGTACACCTTTACAATCAAATGTCCTGCTTTGGAAACCCATTAATTTTGGCGATGGAATAATATCAGTAAATTGAGTTAAATCTATAGGTTCCCCTTATCACCGGGAGTAATCCTCGCTCTTAAAAATATCTTTATTTCATCTGCACCTAACGATCTATCAAAAACGTATTTAGTTTAAGTCAATGGAAAATTATCTAACACACAGTAACACCTATTAATTAGCCAGCGGTTCCAGACTGTAGCAAGCTGTGAAAATATTTTATACTCACTAACTCAATCAGCTTGCCAATCGGAATGATGTAATTTATCGTCCAATACACCATCGGTATAAAGTGAGCACCAAGTCATAAAAAAGAGTATGAGGGTTCTAGGTGAACCCATCGAAGGATACAACGCACCGGGGCCGGGAACCAAGCCAGTGGCTTATACGCCCGATCACCCGGGGAGGGGGAGGAGAGGAAGGGAAAAAGAAAGAGGCGCCGCCACGATAAGAGCCCGACGACGCACAGTGGGCTGAAATCGAAAAAAGCTGGCCAAAAATCATATCTTCCATATTTTTGTAATTAGCTCGATGAAATTTTTCCTCCTATTCTTAATTAGGCTATATAACATAAATATAGAGACATTTTGCCGAAAAATCAATCCGTGGAGTTTTTTTAAACAAATACGCGGAGACGGAAAAAATAACAAAAATCGACTATTTGGACCGCTTCAGTAAAGAGGGAACATTTAATTGAAATTATTAGCTAGGAATAAAACAGCAAGCAGTTTGACATTAAATTAATAATTTAAATAAAAAATTTCATATTTAATACATAAAATTATTTTTTAAACATTAGTGATTTAGTCAACTAACTTTGCGTCAACATTTTGTCCTAAAGAACACACATAAGAAATCACCTCGCAAACAATTTATACCATAAACCAAAATACCCCAAAATTATTTAAGAACCATAATAAATTAACATAAATATATAAAACATAAGAAAACATAAGGGATAAATTTACCAGCCCACTACAAGTTTTCATCGGATTCCCAGCCGTCACTGTCCTCATCTCTGTCCACTACCAGTTGGCTCCTCCAACAAGTAAGTATCGTATATCCTTTGAAACATTTCTTTTAGCATTTGTACATACATAACGATTGGATTTTAGATGATCCGAAGTAAGTAGAAGCCTTCGGAAAAGATCTCCCCTTTCAGTTAAGCGCGAAATTTTTCGCGCGTGGTGCGCTCGGAATCTTATGACATCTTTGTGGCGAGATTTCAAAGCTTCCTTCGAAAGTTGGCCAATTGGAAGCACTGCTGCCTTGGCAATTGATGCTCCATAAAACAACAATTTGTGCACCGTGAGGGGCGTGTAGTACCAAGGATACAAATCCACGAAAAGGTATGCAGTTTCTGTGCAGTACTCGCTGAAATTGTCGTAATCTATCTCAGGTCCAGATGTCACAGCTTTTAAAATTGAGGCAAACCTCGAGATGAGTTCCTCGCTAATGCTTATTTAAAAAGGAAAAAGGCCCTCACCAAATCCTTCTTCCAAAAAAATTTAAATATTCATAACAAGTTTTTGAATTAATAAATAAAAATCTATATAATTTGAGTTTTTGGTGGTAAACATACCGGTAATTTCTGATGATAGCTTAGGTTCAGAAAAAAAACGTTGGGCAGTGTTCCCATCATTATTCATGCCTTGACCATGCTTTAACAAGTGGTCTCAAGAAGAGTTTCATGCATATCTGTTGGGAGCGGTTTATCCTTCTCTAATCAACATCGAAATTTTACTACAAACTGGTTCTCTTGCATTCTTTCCATTTCTAGATATACCTATTGAAAAAGTATTTATTCATGACGTTCTTCAACATTTCCTTTGTCTTCTCGTCTTTCTCCAAGTTTAACATATCATAAAGATATTGAAGGGCCAATTTACGTTTTGACGACGGCGAATTTACATTTTCATTAACAATAACGTCATGTATTTCTTTGCGGGTTACTTTCTTGCGCTCCATTTTCTCTCATCCAAAATATCAACAATCTAAACCACCGGGCAAGGATATCGAAATTAGAACATAGTTCTCTGAATAATACACACGATCACAGAGATATTTTACTTGGAAAACGTACCTTTTTATCGTTCCGAGATATCCTTCACTAGTAGTAGTTCGGCCTCAACGCTGAAATTTCAAGGTATACTTAGGGAAAATAAACCCTGGTTCTTCGCATCCGTAGCGCAAGCACTCACATCCTTTCGCACTCACGAAGAAAAAATCACTAATTTTTTCGGTAGAATCGTAAAAGATAATAGTTTTCAACCAATAGAAAAGAAGCATTTGTGGAAAACCCCGTGTGAGCTACTTCGTAGAAAATTGTTTGCACGGATGTCGAAGGGAAGCGATCCTCAACAGTGCAAAAACCCTTTCATAGACCGAGGCTATAAAGCAATAAATGGCATTTTTACAGAGGGACAGTTATGAAACGAGTACAGAACTTCTTTAACGCTATATAATAATCATAACACAGTGGTTGAGTTTTCGGGTACAATAGGGATTAACGCGGTCGGCAGGGTAGTGCCCGCCGGTGCGGCGCTCCGCCACACGTGTGCCCTTTTCAGTGTTTGAGCCGATGGTAGCTACGTATGGCCTAGGAGAGTACGGATATCAGAATATGCGAGTTTATAGTGGTTATAATTGGGTTTTCGAAGAATTAATGCTTTGCAGCCGCCCGCTTCCCGAGACAAGAATTTGACTTGCCGGCGCAATCGTTAAGTCGTTTACATGTCTCATGAAGGAAATTGTAATGGGCGCTTGGAAAAATAGAACAATAAGACTAATATGGCATACTAAATGTATGCAGTGTATGTAAGTGTAGTTTCGTCTCACTTCTAGCGAATTATCCCCGGCCACAGCTAAGTCTGAACAAATGTTCGCATCAAACCACCGCGTTGGGCGGTTGGACATTCACGCACATAACTTGATAGGAGAGGCGGGGTGGCAAATTGGGGCAGGGTTTTTCAATTGATAACTAAATTTGACACTTTATTTCATAATGTGGTACTAAACACTTCGTGAAGCAAAGTGAAAAACATCAACTTTTTCTCTACATTATGTTAAAAATACATGAAAAATAGGACATTTTAATTGTTTAAATAAAAGTAATAAAAATTATCGCTATAATAAAAACTTTCACTACAACGAATTATGAAAATGTTCATTTTTATTACGGAATGGTTTAAAATTAGGCATTTTAAAGCATAACGCAACAGTAGCAAAAAACTTCAGTCAATTTTTTCAAAATATGGGAAAAAAATTTTGAGATCATTTTTCATTAAATTCACAGACGTCTCCTGCTTTAAAAAAATGAGTTATGAATAAAATTATTTCAGTAATGTGGTCACTGATTATTCTGTAATTTGAAAATATAATACTTTTTTCCAAATTAAAAAGTGAAATAAATCATTTTTGGACAGCTTTTTTCGATTTCAGCCCACTGTGCGACGCCTCTGGGAGAGGAAAGGTGCGGAAGGAACGGAAGAGGGAAAAACACCTCAACGCTATAGAAGCGAAGAGGGTTTCTACTAAAAAGCGAAACCAGGCAAAGCCATTAATGTTCTAACGAACTTGGAGGATCATTCTATGAGGAAGAAGGATCCAACGATCAAATCGTTAGACAAACCATCGAAATTGGTATCTTTACAGTAACTCTCAAAATTGGAATTTATTTAAAAGTCGATTTTTTTTTTACATACGTCTACGACGCCTCTTCATCATCGAACGACGACGATATCGTAATGACGTCATCATTCGCCTCTTCGGATAAACTCTCCATTTTCGGCGTAATCCATAATTTCGCCTTATCCTCATAATAAAAACCATTGCAGTGCACTACCTTTTATCTACAAAGTAACGCGTAGTTATTAATATTTTAAAATTAGGAAAAAAATACAAGAGGCATAAGCCATTGCACTGCTTGACCTCCTGTAAACTTCTGGTGAGCACGAAAAGGTATCCCCACAAGCAATCGTTAACGAAAATACATACTCAATGAAAGGTAAAACAAAATCTTCAAATAATTATCACTTATACTATTTTAAAATAGTTTTAGGACCATCAGAAGGACACGTTTTCGAAAACTTGTAGAAATATGTGCATAATACTTTCAATGAATGAATTATGTAAAAGATCTTGTTACTGTAATGGAATTTATGTTAAAATGCAAAGAGTTAATCGGCGTGAAATTTCAGTTCGAAGCCTTGTAATTGGGGGTTATTTTATGATATTAACTTTTATCCCAGTAAATGTGACGAAGAGAAAATATTTTATGCGAGTCGTTAGTAATCTTCAAACAATGTTCTCGTAAAGAAATTTGAGAATTTGCCTTAATATCCTGTTTGGGTAGTGCAAGTGCTGAAATTCCCCTCACGAGTATTGAAAATGAGAGATGATCCCCACTTACCCTGTGTTTTGGAAAAGATTGGGCTTTCATAAGCTTATCCAGTCGCGACTGAAGTACTTTTTTGCTTGACGGATGCGTAAGCTGAACTGGAAGATAGCGTTTGTAGAAGGCCCTAAAACGCTACGATCGACCCGTTTAGATTTTGAGAGTGGGTCATATCTTTAATTCAGGAGCTGTAAGGGTTCCCCACTCGAGGCAAAAGAGATTCACGAAAATTAATTATGTAGTACGGATTATAACTTGTGGAGTCAAATAGACCGCTATGAATGCGCCTGACCGCGTAGTACACCTTTGAATATTCATCGCCTATCTGGTCGGTCCCAAGCGAAGTTTCCTGAAGTTTTTTCCCTTTCTCAAAGAAACGCATTCTCTTTGTCCTGGCAAGTTGTTTTATCTTTAAATAAATAATAAAATAAAATATCAGAAGAGGCCAGAGGGAATGATTTTTTTTGCACAGTAACGGAAATGTTGCAGGTGTTCTCCACACGGTGAGGAAAATGATAACGAAATGTCATTTTTTATTAACTCTCTGCATATTAAGAAATAACCTTTGCATCTTATTGTTACTTATTTACTTCTTTGGTAATTAACTTCTATCTAGGCGTATTTGAATGGTGTTTTTCATTGTGAAGGAGGAGGATATTTGGTACTTTATAAGAAAAGCCTTAACTGGGAGAAATTGATAAATGCAATAATATCCACCCTATGTGGCATTTCCATATAAAATGGCAAACATTGCCATCGGTTTCTATCGGTGTTTTGGAGAATTTTTTTAATGTTAGAGTAGTTAATGGAATCTGATTGTCTCCTCATGTTATAGAAATTTTTTATAAAGATGATTCTTAAAGAAATTGGAGAATCTGATTTGCTTTCTGCTGGATAGTGCTCGTGCTTCAATTCAATGCTCGAGAATTGGAAATGGTCGAGAGAGAATAGAATTTCAAAAATAGAATTCCTTCTTAGTGTCTTGTGAAAAAAATGTTGAGTTTTAATGAGGTTGTGGATTTTTCGTTAGCTTTTTCTCAGCTGTGAAATGCAGTTTTGCTCTTAAAATGATGAAAATTGATCACAACATTCCATTTAGAGCATCTTTTGTAGCTTGATTGCTCTTTTCGCTAGATCAAGAGTCTTGGGCATTCATAAATGTGTGCTTGGTAGTTAACAGATATGATAAGAAGGCTGTAAGAAGAATAAATATGATAGAGAATGCACATAATCTGATTCGAATGAAGGTTCTAATGATGAGTTTGGTTAACTGCTGTCCAGATTAAGGGTCACTTTCAGGGCAAGGGTTCCTTTCCCTGGCCAACCCTGTATACATACGTTTTTTGAAGGACGTCAAAAGGCTTCAAGTAAGATTTGAACCCGTCCACTCGGCCAGGGAGAAGCGCTCTATCCAATTGGCTACTTAACTTTCCAACGTTAGAGTCGAGAGTTAGACAGAGTGGGAATATTCAGAGATTTTGAAAGAGATACTGGAATTGAGAATTTATTTTCGTGGGAACTGTGTACCTTATTTGCTAAAAATTATATACCCTTATCAACAATTTTAAATTATACTAAGTTGGATTAGTATTATTCTTCGATAGTATTCTTAGTTTTTCAAAAAAGGATGATAACATATTCTTGGTAAAAACAGAATGAGTTCAAATAATTAAAGACATTTTTTATGAAATATTATAATTTTTAAAGGCTAATTTCTCCGAAATAATTACCAATTAAAGATGAAAAGGCAATAAATTGAAAGAAAGGTGTATAAATTCACGCATGGATAAGAATGAAGAATATGGTTTGGTTATTTGTAGATACCTAATTGAATACGTAATTTGTCGGCAAAAAGCTCGTATGGTGTTATCATCTGCATCTATGCTATCATTCGTTTCATATACCACTGATTTCCTCTATTACTATGCGAAGTAGAAGAAGTTCATGGATTTCCGTCTTTTAGGATATACCATTTTCCGTCATTTAATCTTGACATCTTTCTAATGGTCCGCACTGGCTGTAGGCTTATGTTCTGTGTTTCAGCACTCATGTGTGACTCGGTAATAAAGTAGGGAAGCTCATCATCTACTTGTCGCGATAAGCCAGGATTAGCATCAAGGGTCACAAATTAAAAGTACCATTTCACCTGAGTCATTAGTAAGATCGCAATTATACCATCTCTTTCCATCCCTGTAACGGAAAATCTGCTTTTTTCCCTTTTTGTTCAAGCGGTATTCAGGTTCTTTATTGCTTGAGCTTCAATGGGTGGAAATTTTTATTTTGTACGAAAATTCTCTCTGTACTTGCCAGGGGAAGCACCATTGTCTCTCAAAAAGATCCCCGATTTATTAAAAGCGTTTCTATAAAAGTTCTTCGCGATGCTAAATTACCAAAAAGTAATTAATATCGCAGAGAAGATTCAAGTGAAATATTTCATAGGAGTGGAAAGGGTAAAAAAATCATTTCATTGTCTCCTGTACTTTTTCGATGCTATGATTCAGTGAATTCTCTATCCATACGTGATCTGTTCAAAAATAGATTTGGAACCCAGCTCTTGGAAAATTGAAGGCTGATATGAAATCAGTTAATGCTGTGGTATTATGAAAGAAGTAGACTTTTGTGGGTTCCTTATGTTTATCTTATTTCAGTTAATTTCGCAAATTGAGTAACATGCTGTAATTCACACAACTAAATCAAATTGAAGAAAAAACCATGGAAATGGATCAAATTATTTTATTTAAGCCTTGGTTTGTTTTCTACATATTACATTTTCCAAGAGCAGTGTCCCACATATATTTTTAAACAGATCCCATATAACAACGTGGAATAGAGAATTCACTGAGAATTATCATTTAAAAGTACACGCGACATAAATTGTTTTTTACCCTAACCCTACCCAAGGTTTTTAGTAGAATTTTCTCATATGCTAGTCCTCTTAGATCTTGGACATTACTCAAATGGTCTATCCATTTGATCTTCATCATCACTCTGTAATACCACATTTCGAAATATTCCTACCTTGATTTTTCTGCTTCTATCATCGTCTAAGAGTTGTTATAATTCTGAATCATACTTTAAATACAAAGTCGAACGAATAGGTTCATTACTCAACGCTTATATTCCCAGATGTTAAGGGTGACTGTATACTTTTTTTAATGAATGCCCTCTTTGCTTGGGCTGTTATACTATTTTCTCGTCCATCGTCGGTCACTTGGTTATCCAATTAGCATCTACATTTAAAAGTCCTTCTATTCCTCAAGTTTATGGTTTCCTATTTTCTAGCTGGTCTTATCCAAATATCTTGTACTACAGGCCAATAGTTTTACTATTATTGCATTGATTTTATGATCAGAGTAAGAATATTGATTTATATAGCGTAATTATAATTCATTTGAAATCTGAGAAAAATTGGAAAAATTTATCATCGATATTTCCAGTTGCAAGAATCGTTATCTCATCCTATGCCTGTCACTAGATTCAGGAGTAAAAGATTGTAATTTAAACGTAAATGTAACAATTTTGTGGTTTACAAAAAATACTGGACTTAAAGCACCACATGTAAAAAAATGTTTTCATGTATACTAAATTTATTTAAAGAAAATTTGGTACACTAAAAAGAATTATTTTTTTCATCAGTTGCTTGAGGAATTGCTAGTCAATTATTTATTTCAGCAATCGATATCGAAGTTTAGGGTGGTATTGTTTATTTGTTCTTAATAATGACTACAGTTAGACCCTAGGTCATCAAGTATCAAGGAAAGTAAGGGTCATCATCAAGTATCAAGGAAAGTAAGGAAAGTAAGGGTCATTTTTTTATACAAGGGTCAGATTACTTTTGAATAGTTCTTGAAATTTGAGTAATTTACATCATAAAAAATCAAGAACCCGAACTATTTTAGTATTTATGCCAGATTTTGTGTTTCTTTTTAAAATGGCTCGTAATTTGCCTCCTGTCCCATCTGGAAGACAGAATAATTGATTTATTATTCTCCCTATTGGCGCCAATAACATGATCCAAAATTTTGCAAAGAGAAACTCGACCACATGCTTATTTTTTTAATTTGCCATAAACTGGTAAAAATCCTTCCCCCGACCCTGCTTTAATAGCAAAGAATAGAAAATACAAATCCTAAGTTACGTGAGCTGCCCACTAGAGTCCAGTTCCACGGATGGCTTCTCGGCGTCGAGATAGCGGATGGTATTATTCATTTTTTTCTACTGAGCCGACGTTCACGCTCTCAAAAGGACGTAAATCAAATTGACCTAGTGGCTGTCGACTTTCAAGCTCCCAGATTTAACCTCAGAATATGATAGCGCAGCCTCTCTCCTAAGGGATGACAACGGGTATGTTAGAGCCGCAATTTGGCCCTGAGTGTACCCTCTTTCCTATCCTTTCCCACTTCCGAGACCCCCTCAAGCTCTAGGGATATTGCGATCCTAGAAGCTGTGACGTGGCATTGTTTACTGCGGCATTAAACCGCTCGTTTGTCGCTACCAGCGCCGCTGAACAAGCAGAATTGCCGAGGATGAATTATACTCCTTTTAGAGATTCGATATGAAGGGCATTTGATACTGGCCCCACTGTGTCATGCCTCCGTATATTTCAAACAGAAATTTAATCTGTAGTGTAAACTCTTCGACGTTCCTTTTTTTGCTCATTATTTTTTTTTACAAGCACCGTTTCATTTTCTTCTTTCATAAGTTTAGCAGATCATACGTTCATTACAGGAGAAAAAATTATACCTTCTTTTCATTTTCATTGAAAATTGGATTTCTCCATCGCAAGATCATTAAAAAGTCCAAGTAATGCATATAATTTTCCTTAGTGAATCTCGTCTTTCGGGCGTTCCTCACTTTGAGTTGTCCATAGGTGACGACAGTTTCTCCAGCAATCCAAATGGCGTCTTTAACTTCTAACCTGAAGAAGCCAGCAGGATGGCTGATGAAACTGTTGTCACCTATGGAAAACCCAACGCGGAGGAACGCCCGAAAGCCGAGACCCACATCGGAAACACCGCGGAAACCTTAGATCTACCTTGAAACCTTAGATTTAATTTTCTTTTATTGATTTTTGTTATTTTTTTCTTATATATTTTTAAATGTAATTATTACAGCATGATGAATTCACGAAAACGGTTTTTTATTTTGCGTTGCTTAAATTATCGCTCATGATTTCGTTCGTTAAGCAGCTCATACGTTCATGGCAGGAGACAAATTGTTTGATTTGCAAGCCATTGGAACTTACATTTATCCACCGTGTGAAATGTCTAAGAGATGCATGAAAGTTTCCTTTTTTGTTATTTATATTTATTAATAATATTTTATCCTGAGATATTTTGAACCGTAATTATTACAGCAAGATGAATTTACGAAAGCAATTTCCTATGCTTTTATTTAATTGAATTTTCGACCGTGATTTTTTTTATTTCTGATAATTAATTTCAGTTCAAGAAGTTTAAATACTGAGGAAAAGGTGAACACAAAATCTATATACGAAGGTAAACACAGACGATATACCTCTCTCTAGGCTATTAATTGCTTCATAGGCCCATGTTATTTTTTTATTATTACGATTTAACATTCGGAAGCTTTAACAAAACGATAAATTTCAGTAATAATGAATTAGTGTTAGGGTGATGCTTGCTGAACAGTTCTATTTCAACATTTTTGGTTAATTCGATTGGAAATTTTGTCGAATACCAATGTTTCAACCAACCTCTAAAATCAAAAATATTTACAGTGGTGTGATCTCCGCTTGGACATTTACGCAAATTCGGAGCGTATATCAAGTTTTTCAGTAGAGGTCTGCAAATATTTGCTTTTACATCATATCAGCTATGAATTCCTCTAAAAAAGTTTCCCAGTTCACGTATGCTTAAAGTTCAAGGTAATCAGAAATTTCTAGATGAATAATTATAAAATATGAAAATCTCGTAGAAAAGTTAAGGATTTCTCGCGTGAATTTAAATCCTAAGTTTTAGTTTCAGGCGATAGGAATTTGCAAATATTTGTTTTTACGTAATATCAGCTATAAACTACTCAAATATTCCGAGTTTATACAGGATAGACGCTCACGATAATCAGTTATATCTAAAGGAATTATTATGAACGAAATTTTTCTGTAAAACTTCAAAAATCCTCGCGTGAATTCAAATCCTCTTATTAAGTTTCATGAGGAAAATTCTCCCTTTCACTCCGTTTCTGGCTAAAGTGGGAATAATAGCGAGACTATACTAGAATGGCACAAAAACAGAAGAAAGTATGGACTAAATTCTTCCATCGATAGCCACACCACCTGCCAAAGCTGTCTGCTCTCGAAGGAGTAAATTTAGCTACAGTTGAGGTGATAGACAGCAGAATAGATAGAAGTGAATGTGTTCCCGCACACTGTCAGCGTGGCCTGAAAGGCGATTCCCGCCAATCCTGATCAAAAGAGAATTGAGATATTCAGAAAGGCTTTCGCATGAAAGACCACGGAAGACAATGGGTATGCGAGAACCGAGTTAACAAAAACGTATTTCAAAGGTGGATGGAAAGTGATGTTTTTATTTCCTTAGGATTTATATTCAGTTTGATTTTGTATGGAGATATAAAATAGCTTTCTGTGTATCTATTAATAAATTAATATTACCATCAATTCATTGATCATGTCTGGGAACAATTTTAGGGAACATAGGTTTAAACCGAAAGGAAATATAGTAGACAATAGAATTATGAGACGGTAAAAATCACTTTGGATTTCGTCCGCATGTCTCAATTGTTTTGGCGACCTCTGTCATATTCGAATAGAATACCAAGTGAGATATTTTAGTCAATAGCGAGAGATCATTTTAAATAACGTCATTGAAAATGAAAGATTACTTCTTGAAATTATGTGGTGAAACATTATTTTTAGGAATCATCTGTGAATACTTTCATTTAATGTTATCCGGTAAGTTGGATTGAGCATATATTTTGCTTAGCGGGTCTGAAATTCTGAACTTTTAAATTTTTGCCATCCACACGAACAATTGATAAGTACGATTAAAATTCTAACAAAAAAATAAAATATTTTTGTTGAGGTTTACGCTGTTTTTCATCAATAAGTCAGGAGAGATTAGTTAATTTATGACGCACTGGGAACGTAGACTTATCATTTCATCCTTTATGTAATCATTTCATATATCATATCATATCATGTTTCATATCATTTGATATGTATATCATTTCATCGCTTTAGTAAAGTTCTATAATTGTGGCCTCGTTTTCCTCTAAATAATTATATCGATGCATGATAAGCGTATCATGGCTTGGTATTCCACTAAGGCGTTTGTAGCTCTAGGCATTTGCACAGCTAGATGGTAAAGAGCCGACGCCAAGGTTACCAAACGAATTGTAAACCTTAGTCCCTTATCCTCAACAATGTAAAAGCTAGATATAGCTTATTCTCAAAATTAATCTAAGCACGTACCATTATGTACATTCAAATATCGTTCATTCATAACGCAAGGTCTTCGATCCTTCCAAGCTTATCAGCCACCGGTTATAGATCAGAACGTTCTAATACCCATCTGAATATAAATTAATTTTGCAGATCATGGCTTCATTTTGAGAGGCATTGCATTAGGAAATGGCAAATTTAGGCCACATAGCATATTTCCTCTCATAGGAGTAACAAAATACCAATTATGAGTCCATAAAACAAATATTTGAAGTTGTAATAAAAAATTAATTATTTCGGCTTTCATTAATTACACAGAACTTGCAGGATGCAAAGTATATTTCACATATTCAATAGTCTGGCCATAGCATTTGGACATAACATTTTAAATTAGATATATTTTTTGTGAAATTAACAATTATTACGTGAAATTTATCTCCAGTAATATTCATCAAAACATAAATAAATATTCCGAAAGAAATTAACTCGAAATATTTCCTGATTCTTATCATAATGTCTCTATGAGTACATATGGTAATTGCTTATGCTTTTTGCGGACCGTGTAATACGTGTAATTAAGTTTCTAGGGTGCCCACGGCACAAGGGCCCACGATAAAAGAATAAGCAATCTCCCACAACTGCATTACATATTGCTAAGCATTTTGCCATCGATTTCTGGGATGTTTTATTGAAGTAAACTATTTTTTCATATGAATAAGTTCTCATCTTTTAATAATGACGTACCAGAAAATTCTCGCGATTCCTTTATGCGACAGCCTTCTAATGAACGACTTTTCGTCGTCCAGACCTCAAAATCAAAGTTTTTGCAGAGAATCGAATGGTTTTATAATTATTTAATTACTATGTATAGTTTATGTAAATAATCTCAGTTTTTTACGCTGGATACCATTGAATTAAATCGTGGTCTTACCGCGTCGAAATCGTAACAATTAATACGTATTTCATAGATGGATGGAAAAGACAAATTCATGCAGGTATATAATACCTGCATTAATCAGCAATCTAATACTATTTAAAAAAAGAAACTTCAAATTTTCATGAGTTGATGGCGTCATTACAGTTACAGTATTGCCTGGGGAGAACTTCATTTAGGGATTAAATTGCTCACACTAGTTTAAACAACAAATAACTTGATAATAATAATAATACGTCTTTATTGGACGAGATTGGGACTAGAAAGTCCGATCTTCCATCTAACCCCTGGTCAAACATAAAATTTATGCAGATAAATACATAATGAAGTTGATCATGAAATTACATGTAGAGAAATTACATAGAGACATAGAAGTTCCATCTTCAATCAACAAATAAAATTATAAGTTAACAAAGTTACCATGATAGGTAGATGCATGAGGCGGAGGGGTAGTAGATACGCGGCAACCCGCTTAATATGAGTTCGTGACGTAATCGACTTTTATGCGATAGGGTGAAAACCGTCGATTCAACGCCGCGAATTGCTCGAAAATCATGAGACGGGGAGAAAAAAAGAAATGCAGGTTTATTTTAAAATATTAAAATCGATAAAAATAATCGACGCCGAAAATTGAAATCTTAATCATTGCATGAAACGAGTGAGTTGGTGCGCGGTCACGCGCTGGGTGCAGTATTTATTGCACCCAGCAGGGTGATATTAGTGCTGAAGAACTAATTTGGCTCGGCCGGGATTGGAACCCGAATCTCCCGATTATCGGTCACATATGCTACCAGTACGATGATTGCGACAAGAAAAAAATCTAATGGTGTAACTGGTAGCATTCCTGACCGGTAATTTTGGATAGTCCGAGTGCGAATACCGCCTTAGCCAAATGATTAGATCACGGCAAAGTTCACCTTTTGACCATGATAAAAACACAAATGGTAATTTCTACACTATTTAATTTAACACTCAACGATCGACCATGGTTTCAACACATCGTATCATTGTCAGGGAACCGTTTTTCAGCACCAATAGGATATACATGTAGTGTTAAATTAAATAGTGTGGAAATTACCATTTGTGTCTTTATCATGGATATATCAAACTTCAACAAAATCAGGCCTGAAACGATTTTAAGCGTTCACCTTTTGAGTTAAACATCGGTGACCGAGCCCATTTCTCTAGTTTTAAAGCGCCTTGCTGCCGCTCTTGTTATCAACGGAAAATCGTAATGTTTTTCGTCTCCATATTAAATCTTTCCTTTTCGTGGAGACTTTTTAAATTATGTTGTTACTAGTAGCGGCTCACGTCACCCTAATGACGGTGGACAATGGGCTGAAATCGAAAAAACCTGGCAAAAAATCATATCTTCCATATTTTTATATGTAGCTCAATGAAATTTCCAATAACATTTTAGGCTATGTAACTAGAATATAAAGAAATTTTGCCGAAAAATTGTCCCCAGTTTTTTTTAAACAAATTCATGAATAATGAAAGAAATCCAAAAATCGACTATTCGGACCGCTTCAGTAGGGAGGGAGCATTTCATCACAAATAATAGTTAGCAAGAAAAAAGTAGGTACTTTAACGTTAAATGTAATTATGAGATTAAAAATTTCATATCGTTAAAATAAATTAATTCTTCAACCATTATTAATATTTGAACGTTGTGTCAACATTTTTCTGAGAGAACACACACAAGAATTTATTTAACAAACAATTTATGTAATGAAAAAATGCTATCGAAAACATACCACGTAAAATTATTTATGAATCATAATAAATTAACATAAATGTATAACACATAGGAAAAACATAAAGAATGAATTTGCCAGTTCAATACCAGTTTTCACCGGATTGCCGACCGTTACTTTCCTCATCAGAAGTTCACTCCTCCAGTAAAAATAAGTTTCAAATATCCTTTGAAACATTCCTTTTAATATTTCTATGTAGATGTCTATTGATAAAATAGGATCCGAGGTAAGGAGGAGCCTTCGGAAAATATCTCCCATTTTAGCCGCGTGCGGTCTTGGGATTTCCCAACCCTACTCCTTCCATCGCTATCCGTTCCCAGGAGGCGTCGAGAGGCTCTCATCGCGTTGTGCCTCCTATCATTTTTTCCGTCCTCTCTCCTTCCCCTTCTCAGATGTCCGATTGAAAAGTCTCGGACTTGAAAACCCGACCCACAGGAGTAAAACCCCGGGAGTCCCCCTGTGTACTCGTTTCCGCTGTCGATCACGCATGCTACCGACACGATGATCATGACGCGAATAGAGTTTCGTGTAACTGGTACCATTTCCAGTAATTCTGGAAGATCCAAGAGAGAATTCCAAATGATTTTTCTTCCCTCGGGGTAAAATCATTGGTGAGCAAGCCCATTCCTGTCATACTGCCGTTCTCGTTATAATCATCCCATCTCTTGCACCTTTAGCTACTTCATCTCGCCCGTTCGTTTCCCCCAGGTTACTATCCCCGCTGGACCTCCCCTCATGCGTTAAAACTTTTCCGTACCTTATTTGAAGGTCTCTTTTTTACGGGTTTGAAATTTGTCGTGTAACCGTAATTTTCCCAAGGGACGAAGTGGAATTTTGCAGGATATTTTTAAATGCCGTGTCAGAATTGTGGATACTTTATGAGGTGCACCGGAAGGCAACCATGCTCTCGGGGGAACACTGTTTGGCAGTGTTGAATGAAACGCTAAATTTCAAACTCATATACTTCTGTTCCATAAAATGAGAATGGCAAAAAAGTCGGCGAAAACGGCATTAGTACGTTTGAAGGAAGTAATTGTACAATAATTACTTTAGTATTCGAATGTAATTAGGCAAAAAAAGTTGGGCTAAAGTGACACATATGACTGGGAAGTAGATGAAATTGGCAATAATTGTCACAATTTTGGAGGCATTATCGTACACCTTATACTCCAAATCGAGTAATGCGTCTAGTAAAGTTTTTTCTATTGATAAAATTCGCACGAAACCATCTTAGTGGTTACTAGATACGTATGCTGTCCTTTTGATGAAGTAAACATTTTTTTCCTTTTTCTATGAAGTACTGAAATTAAATCAGGAAAATTAAATTAAATTATAATTATAATTAAAAATAGATTGATAGCTCAATCGTTCGCATTTTTTGCCAAATTAAATTGTTTTAAACCTAGTGAGGCATATAAGTGGGCCCAAGGTTTGTATACCTTGCGCCGCAGAACTACTGCCTCATTGATAAAACGAACATTGGGATTTTTAAATCGATTCAGCAGGTTCAGTATGGGTTCGGCGAGATGAGGTTTAAAACTTTATCTGTAAATTTCTCTTTATGGCAGCTTTTATACTGCCTATTTTCTAAGAGAGCGGTGCTGGCCTTCGGTCACGTACGTAAGCCGATAGATGCCACTTCTGGCTCTTTATCGTTGAAGTAGTTGGTCGCAGTATTAGACAGGACCACTGGCGTTGCACCGTTTATATCTTTTTACCTGAGTAGCCAATTAATGATATAGTTTTGAGGCTGGCACTGCTCAGGCGACAACAAAACACGGGTGGCGTGGTCCTGGGTAAGCCTATGTTTTGCCCTATTCACACGAACTAATGTAGTGACGGGTAACTCATTTTATCCGATACCATATTCTACCATCGAAGGTTGAGTTTTTATTCCATTTACAACCCTCCCGATGGAACGCTACTGCTTTATTTTTAAATATTTTTTGTTTGATTATCAAAGTGAATTTCTGATAACTTAAGTTATTTATGTAAAAATTCTTTTTTTTTGCTTGCAGATGCTTTGCATGAGTTTACATGATTATTTACGCCACTAATAAGATTACTACTAGGTAAGGTTATATATGGTGAATGTCATTTTTTAATAGCCTTACCTATCCTCCATTTTGGTTTTTCCTATAACCTACAATTACTAGAATTGTGGTCCATTATACGTTATGATTGATTGGATATATGCTTTGCGTGGATTCCTTGAGCCGGACAATTGTTTTAGGATTATGTTAAACTACTTACCGCGAGAAGAGAATGTATATTCTCGGTCAAAAATGAACTACGCATTTTTTGTGTTCCACTGGCTAGCGTAATTTTCAATCGAACCTAAAATATATATTTTCCTCTGACATTTCAACCGTTAATAGTTGATGTTCTACTAACCAATTAACTTCAGAAAAGCTTGTCAAAATATGTAATTGGATTGTTTTTTGTTCAAATATATTTGAAGGTCGAGCTATAAATATTACTTTCCTCTTTTGATTCTTCACTAGCATTCATACCAAATTTTCAGTCGTCAATTAATTGATTTTGCTTAAAAATTAACAAAATTCGATTCGGTTTTGTAAATAACGCCTAGAAATATGATATGCTTAGAGCAGAATCATTGAGTATTTCTGTTAAAATATAGGACACTACCAGCTATGAATTCTGAGAATAAAGCATGGTTACACCGCAGTTTTTCTGTTAACAATATGCATTGCCAGCTAAGAAGGAGAAAAATAAGGATTTTTTTTAAATTAAGTAACAAAATATGCAATTTTTCCTCCCGAAAAGCCCAAGTCTAACATTTGAAAACGCCTAGTTTTTCAAGGTCAAAAGATTTCAAAGCCAGAATTTAATTAAAAGACAAAAAATGGATATGGGCGATGCCAATTTTTTTTCTACCAACGCCTTTCTTGAATGATAGCATTCTTTTAGCAGTTACTTATCGTTACATATTCATATTTGTCGAATATACTGTATTTATTAACTCTCATAAGGGAAAAGGGTGAAAATTCACTTCTTTAGTACATATTTCCATTAACTTCATTGAATGATGGCTTAGTGTGTATTTCAAACACAAATACGTACAGCCAACATTATGGCAGAAATAATAGCAGCATGCTTTATGGAGTCAATATTCAAATCAAAAGAGGCTTTACAAATATTTTTTTGCGTCGGTTTCAGTGAAAATCGCTCTTTTAATAATTTCTATACCTCTTTATGCCTGCGAATGAAGTTAATTGACGTCAATATTTGACTGACATTGATTTGATTATATAATCAATTCAATGACTTGTTTATTTTGGTAATTTTATGTGACCAATAAATTCATTCACTACCTCTCTTAATATTTTTACCACAGGGGTTTAAAGAAAGGTCATATGAGCTTTGGATGGCAATGGCATAATGTTATTTTTATTTTATTTAGCTGCTTAAAAAAGAGAAACTTGCAAATAAATGTTATCTTAAATTTACTTCTAGACAGATAGGATTTCTTCTCGCAGCAAATAATAGATCCTTCATGGGTTGAGAAAAGGATATATGGTATCAAATCGCATAAAAATGAAATAGATAAATAACTGAGGAAAAAGGAAATGAAGACTAATGATATTTTGTAGGCTAGGTTAAATTACGCTCAGCTATGAGACGTCTATAGTTTGTCAATATATAGAGTTAAACAGCTTGGGAGCGTATGGGACATGCTAAGCTTATGTTCAGAATGGTAATTCACAGCATTAAATTTATCATTAAACCATCATTTTATTAAATTCCGTTCTTAAACCCTTTTAAGACAAATGATTTTCATGTAAAAAGATCTCAAATTTCTTACAATTTCACACACCTGATAGACCTGTTGATTTTTACAAAACAATTACGCTTGGCCAGAGGTTATGCATTTTTCTACATAGTTGATTTTCCTTTTCTCGAATCAGAATGGCAGTTATTCACCGGACGACAGTTATTCTCGGATCCACGAAGTAAATATCGTAATGCTAAGGACCGTATTTTTATGTAAGCCATCTGAGATTTTCGATTTTTTCGTCACGTGGATCCATTTAGTTGTTCTATTATTGTAGTTTTAATCGATTATGTTATTGATTTATAGCACGAAAAACCAAACAATCAAATGGGAGTTTAAAACTGAAACTATCATAGCTTTCTTGGCTCAGGGTATATTATGAAACGGAAATACATCAGGTAAGCACATAGTCCACCTTGTTCATTAAGGCAAGATCTTAGATATTGAACGCAAAATCCAGACTGTGAAATAGTTATTTGGTAGGTACTATAGTTATATGTTTCCATCTCTTTGGTTATTTTTTGAATGTTTTTTTTTGCAATATTGATGATTATTATTATAATTTTTACAATTAGTCTTCAAATTTTAGTTTTTAATTCCAAGTAACAAAATTTAATTGCAACTTGTCGTTCGGAGAATCGTTACCTTATAGATATCTCGAAGCAAAGGTTAACTGAACAGTGCATGAGGCAGTTATTAGGTAGAAAATATTTTCGGTATCATTAGTTCAGTCCTTCATAAGCTTCGACCCTTAATCACAACTCAAAAGGAAGTCGAATGAATCTTCTGATGATATGATGATTGAGTCACATTGTAATAAATTACGTTTTTAGGGTTATTTGATGCTTCATTTTAACTCAAAGTTAAATGACAATATTTGTTATTGCCAACTTTAATGTCTAAACAAATTTACTTGAGCCAGTTTTGTTTGATATCATGTTTTAGTCCCTAATAAATGTGTGGTTTTGTTAATGTACGCGTTCATTTTGCTGAATATTTCCATTTTAAAGCCAAAGCTGATGCAGCTTAATTTTGTTTGTCCACTGCCATAGAGCAAGAGAGTAAATAATGTCAATTTAACATTTCTACTTCAATAGCTGAGAAGACGCCTATATGACGTATTTGATTAAGAAAATTATCGTAGCGTTATTAATTTGCATTAAACTAGCCATCCATGCGGTTACAACATCAATTCCTCGGGAGTGACGTTTGGTAACGTTCATATGAGAATTGTCAAATTGCTATATACTTCTATGCATACCTACGTAATTATTTCAAATTGGCTTTCAATTGCATTATATTTTTAAAAAGAGATTAATGATGATAACAACGTAGACAAATCTAGTCCAAGTTCAATCATGAGTGGATAAGCTCCAAAAATGGGCCTTCAGAAGCGGGAGTTCAAGCAACACATCACGCAATTTCTACCGCGAATAAATATTTTCGCTAGTAGTCTTTGTGAAATTGAATTTGATGCTTGTTTGCTCCACTGCAATCTTATCTTATCTCTGCCTTCAGAATAACTGCGGCCTGTGACATTCGTAAGGTTTTATAAATTGAGTGTATAAAGTGGCATAGGATAGTTACCTAGTGGGACACACAAGTTTTAACAAAAAGCAAACGAGAAAGCTACAATCTGCAACATATAATGAAAATGCGATGCATATATTTATCAACATGATATAATAAAACTTAAATTTTACACATAATATTCAATTTATTAGAATTTTTATTAATTATTAATAAAAGGGTCGAATTTTGTAATTATAATAAACAGAATGATGTAATAAAACTTTTCAAGGGTGGATTATAGGCCAATTAAGGTGGCTAGGGGTGGTTCAAATTCAAGCAAATACGAAAATACGAAATGTCATTATGAAAAAATGTGCAGGATAAATTACTCATTAATGAATCTACAATAAGGAACCAAATTTTTTCAGTAGTGCTATAATGTCATTACAGTAATTAAAATGGAAAATTTGGGACCGAATTGAAAATTATAAACATGGTTATCGATGAAAGTTTACGAATGATACGACTTAATAAAATGAACCTTGAAATTAACGAGAAGAAATTGTAAAAGCTTTAACTTCTATTGTCAATGCATGTAATTGCCAATTCTTTAATAATGCCATGTTTTAATATCCATTTAAATTTTCCACTCAATATCGTTTTAATTTACGAAATGCTGTGCATCACTTTTCAGTGACACAAATCGGTTTGAAAATGTCATTAAAATAAGTATTTTTTTGCCTTAAACTGAACAAAAAACTGATTGCCAGAGTGATTGCGGCCCTGCCGAAAGAAATAAAAAAAGTAGTTACATGCCGTTCTCTAAAGTGGCGATATATTTTTCGTATCTTTTTCCAAGAGTAAACTCGGTCGTTTTTATTTCATTTTATTGGTACTAGTGGTTATTGTGTCTTGTACTTTCCAATGCTGCCAAGAGGAAATATTAAAATGCTATCACTTGTACTTTTTCATCGCGATCTATTCTGCTAATTTTCATCCAAAGTGATTTTATCTCTTTGTTTTTATATTTTATTGAGCTTTTTGGAGAATTGGAAAATGTATTTATCCCTATCTCAGGCTCATTCCAGTGCAATCAAAAATATCACCACCGGAGCCTTATTTCATGTGTTTTTATGCTAGGGGTTTATCATTTGTAGAGCGTATTACTATAAGCAGTCTTCCTCAAATTAAGATATTAATTTAACCTTTACTCCTTACTACAGTCCTTATTCTTGAGTCCTGGAGGGGTCAAAGAATTCAATAAATTGCGGAAGTAGAAGGATAAATTTTTAATATAGTAAGTGGGATTCAATTCTTGATTTTTTCGAAGAAAAAATACTAAAACTTCGGTTATATAATAGGCATTTACGACTGCCTCATCTTTACTCGATATTAAATCTTAACTCCATTTTGACCCATTCACTCTATCTTGGTTTGTATAATTGGTAAAGAAAAAGACAATCATTAGCTAACTTACCATCATGAAAGCAACTTGTATTCAAGGCAAGGTACCAGTTTCACTAACAAGTGTGTGTTTTAGTAAAAACAAGATTTTATCGAAACTGATCTGATCCGAAATCATTCTGGATAAATTATCTTGGTTCCAGCATAAAATACATGAGTGTCTCGTTCAGTATGCCCAAGTCTTTGGTAGCGGAAAATAGCCACAGCCTCCGGTAGCAAATTCAATTTCCTTCTCCGGCAGCTCACGGCAATAAGCCTCCAAGAATCAGATTACATTTTTGCGATGACAAAAAAGAAATTAGGAAACGTTGCGGTGGAAGTTGTGAATGGGAAGGAAGATGGGATTTCCAAGAAGATATTCTGCGTGAAGATGGAAATATCGCCGGGGGAAACGTTGAAGACATCGGGTACCATTCCTATTGATTAATCATATCATGCGAAAGGGACCAAGGGACCACCAATAATATGATAACTTTACTATTATTATTTCTACTGGTATTGATGTTCCATTTCCAATAAATACAGGGGTCTAACGCAATTTGAAATTGGATTGGAAACTTCGGTTTATTGTGCGTTGAAGTGTGTGACCTTATCAGCACCAAAAATTGGTTTCGGTACGTAAATATCGTTATAAAGTTTTATTTATTGATAAGCCATAGGATGGAGGACGGCCAATGTCTTCTTAGTATAAAATATTACTAAACTATTATAAACTATTACTAAAGGCTCGAAATACTAATAATTTTAATTATATTTCTTACTCACACTAATTTCCTATTGCTAACATTACTATTTTCGTCACTATCAATTTACTTAGCTCCAAGCTGCTTAAATCATAAATAAACATACTTTCAAGTAAGGTAAATATGTATTTTATGACTTTTGAAATCAATACATTTCATTTCTTCTGAAAATATTTCTCCTAAATAAGCTGCTAAAAATTTCGTGCACCTGATGCTGTTAATTATTAGTCTCATTGTTTTCGTAGCCTTAGTGAAAACCGAAGTCATTCATTGGGGTCAAACTCTAGCACATCAAAAAACTATTCATGCCAAATATAATGTCATAAAACGAAGTCTACTTTTTGCCACGTACGCAAAGTTTGGCTTTTGCGTCAATAACTATGTAATTGCATACTTTTTCTCCTGGTTGATATTTTCGTAAAAGAATTTAAAATTTTTGGAAACCAAACGTCAGCCTTCAATTTGGCTTGGTTATGGAATTTATTTTTACATGAAATCGCATATTATCTTGCCGATGAGTTCCTTTGTACAATGGTTTTTTTCTAATCGTCCCATTGCATCTGAACTTTATTTAATCCTTCCATATTTATAGGATAAAATTCCAGATTTCTTTATGTATTTTCTCAATACATATTTATGCGCTTCTCATTGAATTTTAACGTTCCATTACCTGAGCTCTTAGTTCTGATGCAAGATTTTCCCTACTCTCGGGAAACTTTGGTCCAGTTACGCTTTATATTCTCCTAGCGATCTAGACATGCCCATGCAATTCTCCCCAGGTTCCATTTAAGACCTTTCCTGCGTGAAACCTTACAGCCGAATGGAGCGAGGCCGAGAATCGTTTCCCGGCATGCAACGCTCCCATTTTCTTCTCCAAGATGGCCGACATTGTCGGCTCCTTTTCTTTTCGCGCCAAATTACATTCTTCCCGCGAACAAAGCACTCGCGTAGTATATACGTGAAAATAACAGGCGTGAGAACATATATGTACCAGAATGCACAGGAGCCGGTTCATTGAACAATGGGTCCTATGTATTTCTCCACCCCCCTCTCCTTCACGAGTAAGCCCCATTCAGTTAACTCGCTCTAACCGTGTTAACTTCCTCTGCGTGCGGCACTGCCATCTGTCGTCGGCTCTCGAAAGTAGAGCCGGGCAGGGTGGGAGGTGTGTTGCGGTGGTGAAATTGAAGAGCGCAACCTGTTGGTCACGAGACACCGTGGTCTCTAACTGAATGTGCATCTTTTTTCACTTTCAAGCCTCCAGAATGAGGAAGAGGTTAAGAACAAATGATGAAACGCGAGGAATACAGGTGCAAAATTTGAAAACATGAGAAAAAGTCTCGAAATTCTCCACCAATTTGAACTTACTTTTACAGAGATAACTTATTAAAGAATTGTTATCAGAGGAAAACAAAAACAAAAAATGAAGTGATTGACTAATTACTGCTTGAATATATCATTAAAAATGATTATCATATTATAGCCATTAACATTTACCCGAAATATAGTTTGGCTGATTTTGGGATAAGCCTGCATCGGTTTTAACAATTGGCTTATCGGTTTGTTAACGCCAATTGTTTTCTGCTGCTCCTGGATTAAAATTCCTTCAGTATACAGGTACTAAGAGTTCGAACAGACTTCGATATAATATCTTTTTGTTTGACAAAATATATTTTACATAAAATAAAAAAGGTTCCTAATCCTCTCTATTCTCCTGGAGCTAGGTCGACACAAACAATCTTCGTTATTAGGAAACGCGATAAATCCTGAATAAAAAGAGGTTGATAACGCGGCTAGTATATATACGAGGGAACAAGAATTGTCTTTAAGTGAAGAGACTGTGAGTGCGTCAGGAATTCTTTTGTGTCAAAACTGTATTCAAGCGTTTGAGCCCTTATTTTTACGTACGGTGCTCCCCAATCCCATCCGGGAGGTTGATTACTCATTTTAGTATCATCACCTAAGTTTCTGGTGGATAACCTTCAAGTCTAAAGGCTTCAAATCCGAGTGTATGGTATTTGGAGAAGGCGACCGACAGCTGAGGTCATTTGCGCCATGAGGGAAGGGTATATGGAAGGAAGGGTGGAGAGAAACCCGGCGTCGGCATTAGCCTGCTCTTAACGAATGGCGCCAAGGAGACCACGGCTTAACGTCCCTTCCGACGGACGGAGTGTTGCGCTTGAAATGTCCTCCACACAACACTCAAGCAGGGATCGGGCAGTCTGAAAATTCTCTGCCACTGCCGGGATTTGAACCCGAGTCCGCCGGGTGGAAATCCAACACTCTAGCCACCACACCAACCCGATCCCCTTCAAATCCGTAGTCCTCTGTTTTCGGAAGGAATTCAAATCACTTATCCTTGCGGTTTACCTATTTGCGATTGCATAGATACCTATGCGTCACTTATCCCTTTTATATGAGTGCCATTCATTAATATCTGTTGCCTTAGGAAAGGATCCAAATTCTTCAAAACGAACCAGCTATCATATCATTGAGTGAGCCATTGCTTAAATTACTCCTTGAGGTAGGGATCCCTAAAAAATTATCTGCGCTCGTACGGCAATACAATATATATGTTTATGATTATTCCAAAAATGATTAAAATGGAACAAGTCCATATCATGGAGTAGTTCCGCGAATAACTCATCTATTTAAGTATCCCCAGCAAATAATGCTATTTTAACTGTTAATATGATATTCTTTGTGGATTTTCACTGTTTTTTTGATTCAACTCCCAATTTAAATGTGCCATAAGTGAATCCCCAGTCATCTCCATATATTTTACGACTGGGAAATTGGGTCAGACAAATGTATGGAATTCTCTACCCACTCTATAGCAGAGCCAACAATTATAAAAAAAAATGAATCATTATTTGGAAGTTCTGTATTAAAGTTTACATTATCAGTCGGTATCCTTAGCCCTCGAGCGGGCGCGTCTGATATTTTTACACGACCGGGCGCGTGGCGTACTTTTCCCTCTATTTATAAGAATTTATATGATAAAATTCGATTTAAAAAATTATCTTTACTTTTAGAAATTAATTCAAGCTTGTGCATTTATAGGCGATACAGATATAGATACAGATAGGTACACAGGTGGCACAGATGGTCTACGGCCGGGGCGTGGCATGATTTATATGCCACAGGTGTCGGGTTTCTGTTGCCGTTGTAAAAAAAATTACTAATACTTCGAGATTAGCAAAATTTCACTATGGCCATTCGAAGTACATTGTAAGAATACACGATGCCATTCTAGACCAGAATGTACCTACAATTTTGAAAGCCTTGGTTTTCAAAGATTGGCGTACTTTATCCCCAAGCGCGCTCGCTCGATGGTATAAAGTGATGCAATCCAAAGGCCATTCACTTAAGACACTTAAATATCGATGGCTAAGTTCTATCAACACGTATCTCAAAAAGAATCTTTTAAAGAAAGCAAAAAAAAACGAAAAATATAATATACTTGTACGCTGAAATTAAAAACCAAAAGTTCATAAAATGGAAAAAGAAGCATTTATTTGCAAATAAAGAGTTGTTTTTTGCTTGTATTTTATTTTTTAATGCTATTAAAGTTTGTTCAAGATACCTGTCCCAAACCGGCCGAATTTGCACTGAAGCAACCGAGTATTTGCACTTAAGAAAGCGCAAGGCAAATGATACATTTGCCCGAAATAATGGATTGTTTTATTGGAAACCTGTTTTAACGAAGAAGCAGGAGCAATTTCCTCAATTTTATATTTATTGTACGACCGGCTTCTCTTACAGCATCATCAGGTACATATAACATGGTGTGTTCCTCTTCCTCCGTCTTCCCGTGTCATCATCCCATCCTGCCTTCCTATTTAAGCCTTTGCACACCTTGTTATATGTACCTGATGATGCTGTAAGCGAAACCGGTCGTACAATAAATACAAAAATGTAGAAATTGCTCCTGCTTCTTTGCCGTTCCCACTCCATCTCACCTGAAAACTTTAATAAGGAAACTGTTTTGATCAAAATACTCTGAAATGGAAGAGATTGTGAATGTCCTGCAGTTTAGCATCCCTGAAATTCTTGGCCCATTTCTTGTTTGAGAGCGAGAGGAACGCCCTTCGATAGAAAGGAATCCTCGGAGCGTTGGGGTCAACTCTGGTCTTCTCTTTTTTTATTCCCTGCCTTTCATTCACTCAGCCAAGGGCACTCGCGCGATTGGATATCGAATGTACAAACTGGAACCCGAAGTCAAAGGAACTTCGCTGACCCGGCGAAAACCTGTGTTTCCTTTTTGATGTTCTCTCTGGGGCAGACGTTTTCCCTTTCTTGAACATAATTTCAACATAATTACGTTCTAGCTCTGCATTGGATTATTTCTATTGTTGTATTCTACCGATTAAGGTAAGTTTCTATTGGGCACTTAAGAACTATCCTGGGAGCCTCCCTTTCCCTCATGCACTTTCCTCTTCAATTCACAATAAGGCATTTACATTTTATTCAATGTAAAACCCTATTCTCCTCCTTCCTCTCCCTCGTTTTTCCCAACTTTCTACCCTCCAACATGTTGCAACACAGTTTTCAACATTCCCTCAGCTAGGAATTAGGTCTGGGGGTTTAGGTTTAACTAATACCGGGATGTATGGTGGTGTGGAATACCCACCAGGATAAGCGGAAGGTGCGACATTAATAAATTGCGGAATTTTAAGATAAACGGTTCAAAATGGTGAATTTTACGGTTTTCTGAGGGATATTTTATTAATCCTTAAACTATTCCAATAGTAATATCAATCCAATTAAGTAAAATGGATTAAATTTAAAAATTTCTCTGAGCTCTGGAGGGGGGGTTTAACCTCCAAACCCCCCCCCCCCCTCGCTGCGCCACTGCTCCCCGCTAAGTACTCGCTCTATCCATCTATATCCAGCTATACCTTCTGCCTTCTCTATATCTCATGTAGTAGCCGCCTGTCCTCACCCACCATGTCCAGCGCTTTGTTTCCCCTCCTCCCCTCCGTCCACTTCACCTTCTCCATTCTTCTCCACACCCACATCTCAAACACCTCCATTCTTCTCTCCTCCTCCTTACCAAGTGCCTCGTACCATAAAGCGCTCCACTCCAGATCACATTCTCCTTTAAACTTTTCTTTAAACTTACGTATCGATCCTTTCATTAGCTCCTTCCATTTCTTTCCTGCATTGGATATTCATCCTTTTTTCAGCTACTTAACTCACAGCATCTTAAGGCTCAGACAAAAAGGCTAGTTTTCACTTTGTCGCATCGGTTTTCTCTTTGGGATGGGAAAACTTTAGCCCTTTCCCTCTTGATAGCCCACCACTACTAGTAAAATATCAAAGTTGTCTTTCTGCACTACCTTCCTTTAAATTGTATTGGTCGTGAACAGTTTTCACTCCTGTGGCCTTAGTTTTTTCTGCAAGGCAAGATAATTACAAACTCTCGTATTAACTAATGTGTATATCTGACACTGCTTACAAATTATAAATCCAAGTCTTTTTTAGGCTCTGCCGCTAATATTCCTCGTTGTCTGATATTCTTCATAGTCTATGATTGCTAGCCTTGGTTACGGTGGGGTAAAGTCCTTGCCTGTCTTACAGGAGTTCGTGGGTTCGAGTCCCGCATTGTAGATTGCCCTTTTCTAGGGAATGGATAATCGTGTACATTTGATTGTTAAGTTAAAAACCCCGATGTAAAAGGCCAAAGGGGTTATTGTCGGTGTCATAGGAATGAAAAAACAGAAGTCTTACAGCCTCGGTTTTCTTAGCCGAGGTAAGCTTCTTGAGACTTTCGCTCGAATATACACCATTCCTTACACTTGATTGTTTAAACCAGTGGTTCCCAATCTTCCAACTATTACCCCTCTATACGTATATAAGTATTATTGTACCCCAATAAAAATAAAGTGGACATTTTATTAGATAATTTCACTGCGGGTAGATGATACTTCCAGTTATAAATAACTGTATTAATAGAAAGAACGTAGTGTCCGCCATTAACGATTAGTTTTGGCGTGCCCTTGACTGATTCGTCGCCGGTTGGGAACCGCTCGCGCTGGCTTGAACAATTAGGAGTTGTTTAAGTTCACCCACAAATGTTTCTCGTTATTTGAGAACAGAACTCTTACAGCCTTGTTTCTCGTAGCCGAGTACTAGAGTAGTTTAGCAGCGAAGGAGAGCACTTTTAGACTTTCGCTTGAACATAAACCATTGCTTACACTCACTTGATTGCTTCAACAACTAGGAGTGGTTAATGCTCGACCACAAATATTTCTCGTGGCCTTGAGAGCATTTTCCACTCATGTAGCTTTGATTTTCATCTCGAGAGGAAAGGACAATTAGACACGCTCTCTCCTTCGCTTGCTCTTGAATACCCACCACTGCTTTTGTAGAGCACCGATTACGACACAATGCCTGCCAAAATGGGTCCCTCTAGGGACCACGCCGTCTGAGCAAGGAAAATGTGCCCCTTTTCCGCAGCGTGCTGTCACAAAAGGTCTCTTCAGGGGTTGTTTGCGAAGGTGAAAGCGTCTTAATTGCCAGCATCCATAGGTCTCTCTCATCCTTGTGTCCTCCATCCCCGAGCCTCCTGACAAGTCGCTTCCACATGTTGCCGCTATTCGCTGCTCCGGACTGGCTGTGACGGCATGAATCGATTTTCCCATTATACCGTATTTCTCTGAAAAGCTCGAGTGTGGAAACCAATTAACGTTCCCATGTGCGACCTAACGTGCGATGTTTGTGTTAAAGGGACCGTGAAAGCTTTTGAAAGGGATCAATATTGAATTGTGACGATTGATTTCTGGGGACATTGGGAGCAGATGGGTGACATCAATGAGTTAAACAGTAAGGATTTTATACGACCTTGCGGAACCTATATGAACATGAGGAAGCCGAATATTGCTTGTACGGCATGAAATTACAAAATAATATGTACTTTAATCCAATCATAAAATTGCCTGACATGAGTAGTATTGTTTAGTAGTAGTATTGAGTAGTATACAACTTGAGTATATTTAAAAGGGGCTCAATGTGCTTAGGTTATTTTTCAATTTTTGATTAGGCTATATGCTTCAATTCTTTGAAAGTACCAGTGTTTAAAAAGATTTAATTGTAGCAAATATAAACCGTGAATAGTTATCAACGAAGCAATTTGTAGCAGGCCAGTGAAACATCAGGAACTAAGAGTTGGTATGACCATTAGGGAATCTTTTTTTAGGAGAGAATCGTAGCACCCGGCAAAAGTTGCTAACCCGGATGGATATTACAAATATAATTACTTTTTTCAAATTGATTAACATCTTCTGTCCGCCATTTTGCCTTTAAATTTCGAATTTTTTTGTGAAAAATATTAAACAATTACATAATTTAAATTCGGTTTGAGCGAGCATTCATTTTTTGCATTGGGGTTAGCATGCATAAGATTAATCAATGTAAAGCTCTCAAGTTTCTGCCGTTGAATGGATTGAAATATTCCACTTTATTATAAAAACTGAATGGGACAATTTTTCGGAGTATTTTAGCTTCCGCACGGATGACGTGAGGGATAAAAGGGTGGTTTCCTATTATTTTTTTATTGCCTAAATCGAAAGATTATTACTCCTGGAGTACGTATTTCGCGCTTTTAGATTTTTAAATGACGATATCTATTTTTCGCGATTAAATGAAAAGTGAAAAATTACAAGCGCGCAAAAACGCGACGCGTAAGTAGGAAAGTCCGTGCGACGCATTTCTGGTTCCCCCTCTCTCCTTGTGAAGTGACCTTGATCGAGACTCTGAGCGCTGATAGGACGCAGGGTGCTAGCGGATAGCTGAGTACCTTGCTGAATGGTAGCGCTTGGCTTAAAAAAGGTTTATTAATACCTTATCAAACGAAGAAAACTTTCCGACCTTAGCCAGTTTTAATAGGTGATTATTAAGACATGTTTCCCTGAGCTCTGTGCCTCATGCATGCATTGGTAACCTCAGACGACGTATAACTCCTATCCTCTCGTGTAGAAACTAGGTCCCTGTGACGTCACGCGGAGTGGAATCGCATGGGCGCCAATCTGGCCTTTTTCAAATGAGGATAAAATTTGACCCTTGCCATTCGTCTAAACCTATATTTCAAAAACCAAATAATTTGTGTATTATGAATACACTAATGGTGGGTAACGAATCGCAATCAATGCCTATCGTTTTGTTTGATGAAGGAAACTACCCTATTTAAGCCCATGGTTCAGGAGTACCTTTGTAATATGAGCCATATCATTGAAATGTTGACTGATGTCATAAATATCAAACGGAAGGAAGCTTGAGAACTCTTTAATCTCAGCATGTATTGCTTTTTAAATGCATCTCGAAATTTTAAGTGTAGTAGGTTTAGCTATGGTGGTACTTGTGCGGAGTCTACCGCAATGCACATATTATGCGAACAATCCACACAAAAAATCATTCGCCCTGACCGGGATTGGAATCCGGACCCTCCGATATCTAGTCGAGTGCTTTTAGCCAGTTATGCTTCTGATGCGTCATTTTCTCCTTTGGGAATTTGAGGACTATACCGGACTACTATATCACCTTCTGGAAATTTCTTGAGGCCATTAAGGATTTAAAGACTTTAAAATTGTATATTTTTTGTGCAAAATTGGGATCCTGAAAAACTGTTTACTTAATCATATTTTTAGTTCTGGGGGGCGGCTTTTTAGCTTAGAAAACGGTCTTTTTTATCTGAAGCGGTATGTCATTACCACTGAACTCAAAATCCATCAATATTCATATTTTCATTCGTTCGTGAGCAAACCAATCTTTAGGGTAAATGGATGCCTTCTTTTAAACCTGAACTTCCTTTAGCTTCACACATTTCCGCCCGCCCTCTTTGTGGTTAAAAAAATAGTCGCAACTGGTGATATTTTCATTTCCAACGGCTTTGAAAGGAAAATGTATTCAAGGGTCAAGGCTTTCATCGTCAAAGCTTTTGAGCGTTAACTTTAATTTTAGCTTCCCAGAGCATGAGCCTTTTTTTGCCTTGCATCAAGCCTCATTCAGCCTTTCATATGCGGTAGCCAAGCTAACCGCTATCCGTTATAAATTCATGTTGATGCTGTCAATCCCATCGTTCGAAGTTTCCTGTTGTCACTTGTGCAGCACTCAAAAATTTAACCTCATTCCACCCGAGGCTAATTTTTCCTGGGTTTCATGACAAAAATGAGACGGTTCAGTCCTTTCGATGTATGTAACTTTTTGCTTCGTATAATTCGCAAAATGTTATGGCACCGAAAATTTTTAGTTCTATGAAGCATTTCTCTTAGAATTGTTAATTCAATTGATGTGAAAGTATATATAACTCACTACTTCGTTGAGTGTCTGACATTGCTCGTACCATGCTAATCCGATTTCCTCAGCACCAGCGAAAGAGTAGGTAAAGCTTTTATAAATACCCTTTGTTTGAAGAGAAATGTTTTGAATTTGCGCATAAAACGCTACTTTGCGTTTATTAGAGTCAAAAATCGTGAAAAAGTTATTCATGGACTTATTTGATCGTTTTTTGGGGGGGGGGGGGATTTATCGTTTTTGAATTAAAATGCCCGTCATCAGGGCTATAATTATATGAATGACTGAGGTGAGATACGATTATGTATCTATCGAGTTAAAATATTAACTTACCCAACAGTAAAGCATAATAAATAGAAAAATACAATGGATGTAGCATGATTACAAGGTTGAGAAAACAGTTATTATTGTGGATATTGGAATGCAAAAAACAACCCGCGAATGCTACTACTCTGCATGATTTCATTTTTAAGATACGACTATTTTTTTCCTGCCTATTGTTCGTACAATGAGAGATAGCAATTACAAACTGTGATTTGGACTCTTTTGCTTCACCAATAAACATTTTTAAGAACTTTGTGAAAACATCAGTTAGGTAAATGTACAATAGTATTGTAACTATCGTTATTTTTCCAACTACCTTCTGGTGAGTCTGGGTGGATTTGCATTGCCACATCCCATGTATTTATTCTTTTAATTACCTTTCTAATTGAGTCATGACGGTTCACTATTTTGTAGTAAAGTATACCTTGTCTTTTGTTTTCTAATTCATATATGATTGTATATTCATACATTTGTTATTAATAATTTGTTACATACTGTACATTTGCATAGTACTTAATCCTATACGTATCTTAAGATACATCTGGGCACTTAAGGGGTCAAAAATGTACATTAACATTTAACTGTGGTGATGCACGTTTTTGCTATATAATTCATTACTCATGCCTTCATCAGTAGTTTTTAACACTTGAATTTGAATTTTTATGCACCAAATTATATAATGTCGAGTATTATTACGTGAACAATTAACATTTGTATTTTGAAATTTTACAGCAGTGTGACTCTAAATCCCAGTTTTCTATACCATAGCCATCCCTGTACAACTGATACATCAAGTCTCATCTAAAATAGGTGAATCACCATTTTATTCCTGATTAATGTCCGGTAATTTCCCAGGAATTGATGGCGCAGGTCCACTCCATCCATGTGAGAGTTGTATTCTGCGATCGCCAGTGGCATTGGAATATTTTTTTTCTTTTCGGAAACAGAATAACAAACAGGAGTTTTCATTTTATTATGTATGCTATTAGTAATCATGGTAACTATGTATTTATTATTGTTAGAAACTATTCGAATTAACTTGAGCACTCCCCCTTTTGATTTTTGGAATGCAGCTTTTTCTAGAAGGCTATACTCACTGTTGATTCTATTTTCACGAAGAGTTCCAGTGCCACACAAGCTCCTTCCAGTCAACTTTCTAAGCAGATTTTCTGATGTGAATAAGTTGTCAACAAAGATTTTTGTACCTTGTGGTAATTTACACTCACCCACGAGTCCTAAAACTACATCTCCTCCTTGACCAAGATCTGTTCTCTCAAGGTTGGCTCCAGCATGATAACAGTTGACTTGATTCGGAATCACACCATAGTTTAACCCAAACATTACTCATTTACCTCTAAATTATTGCTTGCAGCCGTATCTACCATGGTAGGGGTTGATTGATTTATCAACCAAACCGATATTCTCCAGCGCTTAAAATTTTGAAAATCTTGTTCAAAATCTCAAACAAAGGTCGAACTTTATATAGCCTACCCTTATGCGCCGATTCCTCCTTATGTCAGGTATATCCTTCGGAGACTCGAACTTGAATACAAAGTACAAAGTTTTGGGTGACGTAGCGTGGCACATAGTTTCTTTACCAATATTCACTAAAGTTACTCATTTCCTAGACTGATTTCCGGCTTGCAATCTGAATTTCATTGCCAGCTGAAAGTTTAACGAGAAATTAAGTAATCAATCTATTCCACCGTCGGCGATACAGAATACAAGTGATGCCAGGACAGTGGCGGATACATATGGGGGGGGGGGGGGGAGGAAGGGAGCTCGCGCCCCCCTCTTACGTGACTGCCCGCATTGCCTAACATTGCAGAACTACAATTTTAACCCCTTCATATCATAAGATGTCATTGTCGTGTATATATGTGTGTAATCATTTTAAATAAAACTTTCCTAAACTTTGCATGTGACCTGAATATTTTTCATTACGATACAAGTAAAGGTAGCTCAAGATATCTTTTGCGCCCCTCTTGAATTTTTTCTGTATCCGCTACTGCGCCAGGATAGGCAACTTGATATTGCGAGTATTTGCGCTTCAAGAAATCCAATACTGATTCATTTTATGCTTCCAATGAAGATACTTTATCACAATTCAAATTACGATACACCACAATTCTGAGAAAATACCTGTTTTTGCTGTGTTTACCTAATTGTTCAATATTATACTTCATGAAATGGCAGAAATATAAACTTGTCTTCGAGCAATCACATAACTAGGTTTATAAAAGAATTATTTATTTATTTAATCAATAAATAGAATGAAACATACCTATAAATCAAAACTTGAATTTTTAGTGCCACAAGTGCCCCAGACGTATCTTTAAATCTAAATCACTTTTACCATTTGAAGACCTTCTTCTGTCACATTATTCAAAGAAATTGCATAAACAATAAACTAAAGAGTATTTATGAATTTTAAAGTATTTAATGGGTTAAGTTAAAGTGTGTATGTTGTCTTTCCTTTATATTATTGTATTGTTTTATTTTTCAAGTATTTTACTCTTATAATGGGTTTTAATTACCATTTATGAAATATATTATTATTATTATTTATATAAATTGTAATGGAAAACTATCAGCCGCAAAAAATAATTTCATACTGCTTGATGAGATAATCGTTGCATGAAATCACTTTTTGTTTAACGCTAATCAGACCTCTAAGTTATGTCATCACTATTTTTCGTATAATTCTCTGCAATATTAATGATTTATTTATGTTTTTCTTCATATTGATTTGACTAACTACCATCTTTGGTACTTTTTATGTAGTTATTGCTCCTTACACAAACAGCATTTTAATGAATTTCTTGCTGAGAGAGTCATCTTCGACAAACGTTGGTCTTTTAATATCTTAGTTTAGTCTCACTAAATCTTTCTTGGCCGTTAATCGGTGAGTCTAAGAGAGTAAAGGTAACCAACCAATGATCCACTTGATGGATATATATACACTGAAACTGGGTCATAGGAAAGGGAGAACCAATGAAACCAATCTACATCTTCATCTACATCTACATTATACCCCGCGAGCCGTCTAAAAGGCGTGTGGCAGGGGGTGTTAGGACACCAGCCGTTTACAACTGAAAAAAATGAAGTGCTCCAGCGAGGTTAGGACTAGCGTTTATTAAAGTCCTTTATGGTTCGGGGGAAAAACGAATTCCCATATCTATCTGTTCGGCAAAATAAAAAATCAGTATGTTCATGCTGATTTTATCGGTTACTAAAAAATGGTTAATACTTTTTTCCGTGATTTATGTAAAGTAAAAGGCAGTATAGTTTATGCTTTTTTGTAAAATTACATTCCACAGTTAAACTTTAATTGCAAAACTTAAAACTGATGCATGAAATAGCGTTAACCGAAAGTAATTTCAGCACCTCACGGAATTTCGTGGACATTAAGTTTACAAGAGAAGTAAAACAGAAATACTGTGTCATTTCAGTCATCATTAAATAATTTAATAGAACATACCTTTATATAGGACTGCAAAATTAATGTCAGGATAATTGGAAGTACTAGGAAATGAATGGGCAAGAATAGCAGTCGGCTATAAGTTGGCAGATTCATGTGTCGTTATTAGCGTGAATTTTCTCTTATAGCAGTAATGAATTTATCAATGAAAGCTAATTTTTGCAGAAATATTATTGCACCTGAAAGATATCATGGAAAACCCCGCGCAACCAGCTCTAGTAACATTAGTCACACCTGATAGTGTTAACCTCTACGCTTTTACTTACGTAAGACTGTACTCTCATTGTGACATAAATTTTCACCAGCCAAGCCTGTTGCTTTTGATTAAAAATGTACAGCAGTTTGTGGGAAGGAAAGTTTATCATTAAACAGATATTAAGGTTTTTTTATTAAAACAGGATCATTGGAAAAATCTAATGGAGTCCATAAAAGCAGCAAAATATGCTCACATTTTTGCCATTTTACCAACTGAAGTTAATAAGTAGGTACTTATACCGATTGTTACCAATTTGAAGTGGGCCATTAATTTTCTAGTGTTCGTTAAAAGAGCTTCCTACGAGTAAACAAGCATTTGTATCTTTTTTCGTTTTACCAAGATTAATTTTTTAATAGAATTGGATTTTGCATGATAATGGGTTTCACGAACTTGTCGATAATAGCAGCTAAAATTTGGAAATTTCCATATAATTCTACGCGCTATCTTCTAAATAAACGCTAATCAACGGATTGCGGATGGGTCACGAGTTTCCGCATTCAGCCCTTATATGCTTACAGCATTGTAACTACTTTGTATACCATGTTTTTATCAATAGACAATGTATTTAACTATATTTCCTTTGTATTTTAATCAGTTATGTTTCATGAGTTATGAAATCAATTAAAGTTAACTGCAATGCAACAAAATTTCTAGAAAATATACCCGGATGTTGGAATAATTTCACTAAAAAAACTATTCGGTCTTTTATGCATAAGTATCGTAAATTAATCAATGACTATACTTTTCACGACATTCTTTGACAGTCTGATTAGGAATGGTTCGGATTCTACCAGGGTCGTTTTTTTTCAAGCTCCGGTGATTCATGAGCAAAAGACGAAGTGATTGATTGAAAATTATTTCATAGTTAAGTATTGAACACACTACTGGGCACATAATTACCTCGGCGGTTGAGGAATTGGTTGTGCTTAAGGACAAGCTTTACTATAACTATTCATAGTTGTGTTACCCCCAATGACTTCTAATGAATTTTGCATTCATCCCGAAGCTCATCGTACGCTTGAAAATGCTTCCCTCCGAGCCAAATCCTCATTTCAGCATAACGTTGGAAATCGCATAACGTCGCAGGGCACTAGGTTGCACGGCGGGTGATCGAAAATGTCCGCATCAGCGCTGTCATGGATCAGAACACTTGCAGTTGTCGGCATATCTCTTGTTTTGTTTTGAATGGGAATGGGCGTAATTTTTCATTCTGAGCAGCTGCAGTAAATCAGATATTCTATTTTATCGGCATAAAGGTGACGACATGTCAATGCTGAAGCCATTCGGCGAGTTTTCTGGCTTTCGCTCCAAAATGTACACTTGGCGGGAGAATCAATTGAGGCGGTGCAGTTAATGAGATTGCCACTAACCTTAAACTAACAACTTACGGTCAGAAATGACTTGAGCGTGTGGTGCAGAGGATGCGCATTTGCCCTATCCGCGCAGTACCCGCCTGTTGCTTCTATGGTGTATTTGCCGAGCGATCGGAGATTGAAAAATAACCGCCCTAGTATTAGAAATATACTCCCCATTTTTATGTGAATTTAGTATTCTGGAATCGGCATTCAAAATTATAGCTATCTCAAAGAAAATTTGAAGATGAATCGAATTTGCCATTCTTCCAGTAAACAAGCAAATAATTGAGTAAAATTTCCTCAGGTTTCCGCGCGAATAAAAAAATCTAAGTCAGCTGACGTTTCTCTCCGAAAAGAAATATGATCGCCAGAGCTTAGTCTACGGTGGTCCACGGTCCTCCACCAACCAATTGGGGCTCGACCAATCTCGGACTTCCTGATGCCGAGCTTCAACGGTCACTCTACAATTTTTAATCATTAGCCTTGACAATGGGTGACGGGGCGAATCCCGTAACGCCGGGTGCCTTAGATTTTCTTACCCGCTTGGAAACCCGAGAAAAGTGTATTCATTCTAATCGCCGGGAAAGTATTATATCATATAAAAGGAATGTTTTCCAAATAACTCATTGTTAGAGATGCGTGAAAATCGCAAATGCGATAAATGCGATATAGATGCGATGTGCGCAAATAAATGCGACATAGATGCAGATGACTAGACTTTTAGGATATTTTTACGCAAATTTGCTTTTTCCACGGAAAAATTCATACATTTTGCGCCGAGCGCAGTTTAAATGCTCCGCCGACACTCACCGCTTAAAGTATGTGAGCGACTGGCCAGCTGCTAGTTGGCTGGGACTCTACGAGGCCGCGAACTACAAGTGGGCGCGGGATAGCTACACTTTTGCCACTATTTGTCTAATTCCTAAATTTATTATTTTTCTACAACATAGTATTTAAAATATTCTGTATTTTGTCATATAACTGTGCTTCACTGCATTTTATCGTCATCTATCTCATTTTGAAAAAAATAGACGCTACCATATGCGATAAACTGTTATTGAAAGTGCGATAAAATAAAAATGAAAGTGCGATTTTCACGTATTCATTGTTATATATACGAGAAAAATGATTATTTCAAGGAAATAGAAAAGTTGACGATGATATGATATTTTCTCATCGGAGTTGAGCTCCAGGCTAGCTACTACCTCTTGGAGGGCTCAAATCTGGGAGAAACGGGCATTTAAGCCGAAATGTAATCAAACAGTGCAATTCATTTCTTCCAAATAAATGGCAACTGGATTATTTTACATTTTCTTCCCTCCTTGTTGCTCACGGAATCTTTTTTGTTTCATTCTCAATTCTCCATCAGACATTTCCTTCCTTTGCCCTTTGCTTTTTCGATATTCCCGAGCCTTAAATCATCCGGTATAAGAAGGTTGATCTCCTGGCTTGTCTCCCCAGAGTAAAATTCTGGCATAAAAATTCTCTCTTCGTTGGCAACCGGAGTTGTCCCACTGTCTCTCTTCTCTACCATAGTAGCTTTATTCCCTTCGCCGTTTTTCCATTTTCCACCGAGGCGCTTATCACTTCGCCCGCCTTCCTTTAGCATAATTTATTTTTCTAAATCCTCTCCGCCTTGACCTCAGCTTTTGAGAGAGGTCTTACTCCATCCCTTTTTCTTCACTTTTCTTCGCCACGAGGAAATATCTCCCCTCTTTCTTCCTCTCCTTTCCTTTCAGAGACCTATTTTCCCTTTTGACGAAAGTCGATGTGCACAAAGTAGTCGGAGCGCATTAATTTTCCTGGCGGTAGAAGATTAACAAGGTGTTTGCTTTGCCGCGAAATAATGCCCGAGATTTTCTTTTTTCGTGCGATTTTGTTTGCTCGAAAAGGAGTGGATACTTTAATTTCTTTCAATCTGAAAGTTTCCTCTCGATAAAAATTTCCACAAACCATGAGGTCGTGTCGGGCACGGAAGATTCGGGCTTATACTTAGGAAATTAATGAGTTTAGAGCACGTAGTTAGACTCTGACCACCCACATAAAAAAAATACTTGTCAGTAACTCAGGAAAGAGTTACGTATAACACTAGTACTTAGGGAAGAGTTACGATGTGAAGCACCAGAAAAGCTGGCGGTATTACTCGCTGCGCATGCTCTCATTGAGGTCATAGCTGGATTTGTGGGTGGTGTAAGGTTATTGCTAGTTTTAAATAAAAGCATGCCACCTTATTTTCACCAGGATTTTTATCCATTTTGTTATCCTCATTAGGCAACCATCATGAAGGTTTTCACGAAGCTTATTTTGGATTTCAATTGTTATTTAAAGTCCTCAACCGTAATTTCTCTGAATTGGACGGATGAGGCAGATACTTTGTGGAGATCTATTATGAGATATGAAGTGAAACACTTTGCACTTTCCACATAAAAATTTAATAAACAACAGTCGACATGTTTCGCTTCACTGCAGCAAAATATATGGAAGGTGGAAGATATATATTGGTATGTTCATGGTTTAATAAAAACACAGTACTATTCCACAACCTTATATTTTTGCAGTCTACTAGTTTCAACGTTACAACGTCATTATCAAGACTAACTGAGAAAAGCATACAACATCCAGCCTTATTTATCCAACAATAGTGTGAGGGAAGGAGGAGGGGGGGAACTAAATGAGGAGGAGCATTGAGCATTGTTGGTTGGGCATTGTTGGTTGGATAGGAGGTTCAAAACAAAAAGTATAAAAGTTTGGGGAGGTGGGGTGGGGGCAGGCAGATAAAAGTCAGGTGGTAACGAGGTTAATGAGAAGGGGAGGAGGAAGGATTGTCAAGGAAGAAGTCAGATTTTAAAACAGTAGATAAAAGGTTAGAACATTTGAATACAGTCATATCATTAAAAATTTCGATGTTACGTGCAAGAGTGCATTTGGTGATTTCTAAAATTTCTAAAATATCCAGTTTTACACTTTTGTCATGTACATGTAAAATTTTAATATTAAAATCACTGTTGTGGCCGGATTCGGACAGGTGTTTAGAAAAGTGGGAAATGGAGTCTTTCAAACGAGCACTTCTTTTGTGTTCATCGACACGAGTTTTAAACTTGCGGCCCGTTTGACCAACGTACACACCGTTGCACTCGTCGCATGTCAGGGCATAGACACCACTTTTGTCTTCAGGATTCACTTTGTCCTTGGAGTTAAAAATCACTTTACCAAGGGAGGTCAGTGCACAGTTTTTTCCCTATTCGACGTTGATATTTTTTTTTGAATTTAGCGTTTCAAAAACAAAAGCTATCCATTAAGCACCTGTATCTTGGTTCACATTGGTTGCCAAGGAAAAAAAAATTCATTTTTTTTCACAGGCTAAAATTTTATAGGTTAGTTTATTTGAAAAATGCATATTTTTACAAGTTATTTGCGAAGAGCCGATTAAAAACATTGACTTTTTTGTCGAAAAAATGTAACTATACCTTTAAAAATATTATTTTTACGAAAAAAATGTTAAGAACATTTTTTGCTTAAAAGTAATTTTTTCATCGATTTCTATGGTCAAAATATTTTTTTAAATTTCCACCCCCGAGATGGGGTAGAAACCAACCCCCACGGTAAAATCGCCCGTTGGAATGATATAGATTTTGATTCTTGGTCTATTCCCTACCTAAGTTTCAAATAAATCGATGCAGTTTGAAAACGTTGCAAGCCAAAGTGCTTCATTTCCTGGACTATGAATGATGAACAACCCCTTATCTAACCACTTCCTATAACCACTCGTACACCCCCCTTCTCCTATTATATTTTATACTATATTAATCCTTTACAAAATGGGGGGGGGGTGTACAGTGTATTCATCCCTTAAAAACTTTTCTATTAGCTACCATATCATATGCCATAAAAAGCGAAGAAAAATGGTTATTTCAGTGTTTTTTAAAGTTTTTTTTTTTCAATTTTCACCCACTAAATCCTTTCAATCCCAGTCAAGTTTGTCTCTCTCTTGGCCCTGATAGCCTTAAAACGTTAGTTTTTTCAATCAGAAGCAGATAAAATTAGTCCCTTGAAAAGCGATAAGTTTAGATAAGGGGCTGTTTTCCCTAATTTAGGGGTTGCTCGTAAAAATGGAGGGGGATAGAAAAAACGGTGGTCATTTTCGGATTCAGCGACCCAAAATTAGCCAGAAACAGCCAAAACTGTAGCTGGGCATTTTTTGAACTTTTTTTGCAGAACAGTGTTATGGTTAATACAGTTAATTCTATTTTCAAGTGTTTTGTTCAACCATTCCAAAGTGGTGTTTGTGAGACGCCGCGCGACAAATAGCGTTTAAAAATGTGACGCGACTGACGGAGGGTTAATAATGTACTGTGCACAATTTATCGGGTGGGTGGTGGCCTTAATGCCTCATACTCACTGTCTGTGTTCTAAATATTTCTATCTATAATTCTAACTCCCTGGAATCGATGGAAAAGGAACTTTAGGAGATCGGTTCTCGTTTACGATTCCGTGCCCGAAAATCGGTGGAAACGAGAATCGACATTTGGAATCGACTCATCTCTACTTTTTAGAGTTTTCGTGCTACCATTTTTGTCTGTGTGCGGAGTTTTTCAAGGTGTCATATTGAGAGTTATTAAATTTTATACCTATGATATGCGCAATAACTTTTATTTTATCGTGGCAGTTGTCAGTTCTGAAAATTTAGTACGAAGGGATAAGAAGAGGTGTATATTGTACATGAAAGGTATTTTACTTGCCCACCTGCTCATGAATTCTATGGATGCCTCGTTTTGTGCACTCTAGTACTGTTGAAAAAGTGAAAAAGTTGCAAGGTAATAATTTTTTGACGACACCCAGCTAGAATTTTCAACGGTTGATGATAAAAAGAACACAGTTGAGGTCTCAGTGAATAACAGCGATAGGACTTGATGATATATTAAAGTGGAGGTCGATTAAAAAATGTCAAGGATCCCTTCTTTCTTGTGGAAGACAAGTGTTGCTAAAAAAAATAACAGGCGAGCATTGGGGTCACCCACTGGGACAAAAGCATACCTATGTTAACTCCACTTTGAACCATAGTTTTCACCGTTCTTGCTCAGGCAGTTCGAGCTCATCGTAATTTTTTTCTTATATCTCTGAATATTAGTTGACAATTGCGTGCGTAAATTAAGTTGTGGAGGGCTGACGGTTATTGGTTAGGAAAACGATTATTAAGGAAATTAAGTGGTTAGGAGTGCGAATATTGCTCTTGATACTCTACCCTTTGTACCGGTCTGATTGCCATGGTCATTATCCGCTTGCATAATATTCATGAATGATAATCATTTGAGGAAAGTGCATAATTTCAGACAAATAAATGAGGCCAACAATCAATAATGATGACTTATTTCAACTGACCAGTACTTGAGGTGATAAGTTCATGGAAAAGTAATCTTGTGTATTTGTATTTGAACTGTGATCACAATTAATTTCAAATCATTTTAGAACATTTTATTAGTTATTTTATAATATGGCATACTAAATTAAAAAGCCTTATAAATGAGCAAAATTATTTTGATATAACTTTTAATGACCCTGGAATTGAGGAGAACTAAAGATGAATAATAATCTTTTGAACTGGTTATTAATGAAATTGCTGGTAAAACTGAGGTGAATTACATATTTATTTAATTATATATTTATAATATCCCCTTAGTTATTACTGTCCCTCTATAACATCATTTAAAATATTTAGGTAATGCATCATTTTTGCCCTTAAATTTTCAAGCTTTTTCCAAACGTTAAATATTTTTGAAATAAATCATTTATTACTGGAATTAAATAAAATCTTTTATAACCGTGTAATATGAGCCATAGCAATAAAAAAATTAAAACCGTGCCAATGTAGTTATTTAATACCCTGCAGCGCTGATGAAAAGTCATTGATTTAATGCGTGAAGGCTGATAAAAAAACGAAGCCTCGGCAATTATTCAATAATACTGTACATTTTACCGAATTAATGTGCATGTTTCATGTCACATTGGTCATATTGGTACTGCAATGAAAATATGTGATGATGATACGGGCAATAAAGGTAGGCCGCTGTAGAAGGTACGAGGGAATGGTCTTGTAGATCTTGCCATCTTCTTTTTTTTTACTCCCCAATCGTCCTGAACCTATAACCGTGTTGTCGGTCAGTGCACCTTTGAACGCAAGTTTTAATTATTTCTAAATAAATTCAAATTTATTTGCATATTTACTGTGCCATTATAAGTGCGAAGGAGGTCATCGCCCTCCACTGGAGTTGAATGGTCCTTAGCGCGTTTTTCCCGGACCCACTCCCCAAGTAGCATCCCTTTTTAGGTCCTTGAAAATAAAAAAAGTTGAGGATACTAAGGAGGAAATCTTCCGTCCCCACCCCATTCGTTTAAGTAAGTGAGGATTCTGGAGTTGAATAATCTCAGGACATTCAACAATCCGTAGAAGTGTTTCCAATTACCCTTCTCAAACACTTTCCAACGTCTTCAAATTACCCTTCCCGTTCCCACTAACCCGTCCTTTTGCGCCATTAATTACCGCGTCATTTTAATTTCAAAATATTTGCCATGCCTCAATTTTGAAAAAATATATAATACGTCCCTTTCTTTTTCTCTTGAAAAATTTTAATAAGTGCAAATACTGAGAGCCGATATTAAAAGTAAAAAAAAAGTTGCGAGCGTTTTTCATTAGGGTGAATAAAATCAACTTGACGTAAATTACTTAATTTTTACTTTAATCCTTATTTAAAAGTTATCAATTCATGTTTAAGACTATCTATATGCTTTGGACCCCTGTAGATAATAATTTCGTGAGTGAAAGGCTGTAAAAATAAAGCGAAAAACTCGCCTATCCAGAGCAGAAACTAATTTTTAATGAAATCTGTGGGGTAACTTTAAAAACATTCGTGTATTAATATTCAGCTAGGATTGAGACTTTCACAACAGTTGTAAAATGGTCGTGTCAATTTGTGTTTAGTCTGTTCCGTCATATTTTTTTACATCATTTCGTTTCACATCAAGTAAAGATTCAAATATTCTGTCATTGAGTTTGATTTTAAGCCAAATATTTTGGAAACGATTGGTCTCAGTCAGAAAATCTAGATTAACATCTACACTGCCTCCATACTTTGGTAGGAATTAATTCTTACTAGCGCTCAATTATTTTTAATTAACAAGTTACGAGTTTTTAAATTATGTTGTACCCATTTAGTTTGAATTTTATATGAGGCTTCAGTGAGAATTTTCAAACAAGCAATTTCTAATCAATAATGCGCTTTACATTTGTTGTATTCAAGTGTAAAAATGCGCAAAAAGCTTTTGATAGAAAATATGTTTTCATGTCATAAAATAAGATTCGTATATTTAAAAAATCATTTGGCAGCTCTTATGGCCGAAACACCATCTGCAGTCTCGCAATAACGAATAACAATAAACCTAGTGTTTTTACTGCCACCTACCATTGCTGAATTAGTCTATCATGCGAATTTGTTGCAAAAATCTTTTCGTTCTTGAACGAAATCTGGTTTCCAATTTGCCTGCAAAGTACTGAGGCAGTTCCTCGTCATTTCACTGTGCGAGGATCATTTTAAGCTGTCTTGTTTCTGTTCTTTCTATCATGAACCCTGTCACTGTTCATTCGGTTGACAAAAGAATTTTATCTCACCTCTTCCTCAAGGTCTTTTACCAAACTCGCCCTTTCCCTGCATAAACTTGCGTGCTCAGCTTTTATCCGGAATATGCCCAGCACACAGAAGAACACTCAGGTTTTGTAGGTGATGACGATCGTGTGCTCTAAAACCGAATGCTCGTACTAAATCCCCAAGGTAGCCACATAGTTCGGGAAATAATATAAGAGCAATCCCCCTTCAAGGAGATGGAATCTTCTATTCATTTCAGTCAGCTCAAGCATCATTTGGGAATACGTGACTGGCACAGACTTCTGCTATTGAGTACTGACAATTACTATATTCTGTACCTTAAAAAACATTTTTGATACAAGAAAAAGCTTTGCATATCACAAAAAGAAAATCCTGTGAAAATACGGTATTTAATCCCAAAAAAATGTGTCGAATGGAAAAAAATTTGCAAGATTGTGCCCGCATATCGTGAACAACACATGAAATTCAGATTACAAATATCGATTTATCACCTAATATGAACAACTAGAGGTGGTAGCGTGGTTGCTCAAAGTGTAAAACATAAGCTGTAAGCGGAAAGTGTCACCGATTGAGTGACTTCGGATTCAAATGTAGGCAATTTCTTTTGACAACCTGGAACAAAAACATCCTCGAAGTGCTAGGCAGCCTAGAGAAAGGAATTATTTCTGAAACCACGCGCCTGGGTCTAGGTGTGAAGCCTGAGTCTCAACTTAGATCAACCCTTAGCTATGGTAATCAAACTTCTCTTCAGGAGTTATAATTATTAGTATTCTACCGATTAAGGTAGGTTTCCTAGGATATCTTATGAAACATTCTAGTAGCCTCTCCTTCCTTCATGTACTTCCAATTTCTTCCGTCTTCAATTTACAATTCACCTTACTCCCTTCAATTCTATTCCCATTCTCTTCCTTTATCTCATTCATTAACCCAACATTATACCCTGTTATCAACATCTTCATGAGTCAGCTTTATGTAATTATTATTCAAAATGCAATTTTATCGATAGTTAATGTCATTGATGGTAGAAATTATCTAGAGCTTAAGTGTAAGGACTGATATATAATTAAAGCCCTCACCCCAGTCACTCTTGTCTTCAATTTTCTCTCCAATTAATGCGATTAATTGCTAGTCAGAAATATACAAGTTGAATCACCTAGCACTATAGTTAATTAAGTGACAAAATGTTCTTTAAGAGAAGTGAACGTTGTTTCAACAGTTTAAAATCAATTTGGTTTTATGTTCCTTTCTTTTGAATCGCTATATTTAGTTGTTTTAGTTTGAAAATTCAATAAAAGTGAAGGCCAAAGCGAGGATATCTCACACCTACTGTCTGGAATGTGAAATTGCAGCCGAATAGGTGAAATCAAATGATATTTTTACCTTTTTTGTGGAATCTATGTGCAAGGATAGACAATAACGGCGATGTTAATGTTTCTCTCTCCTGTTCCTCGAATGAGAAATTGTCCAAACAACCCGCTATCTTGGCCTCTCATGCAAAATTTAGGGTTGGAATTCAAGTCCCCTAATTCGTCCTATGTGGTCCAAGATAACCCAGGGTAAGGATTAATTCTTAAACCACACGCATGAGTCTAGAATGACATCAACCCTCTGTTATCATAATCAATCTATTCTCCAGGAGTTAACATTCATTTAACTATAAATTTATTAATAAATAATGTTACTCATGACAGAAAGTAAGCGAAGCCCAAGATGGATGACTGATATAAAAATAGAGACCTCACCCCAACCTCTCTTTTCTACTATAATTTCTCCCAATCTATGCAATTGTAAGAGACAGACACAGCAGACTCACTTCCGTTCCCACCCTTTTCACGCCCCCAACCCATCACCTACACTCTCTTTCATATTCCTTCCCAAGTTTCTGTCTCTGCGAAGAGTCGGATCGCTTTACCCCCCGCGTATCCTGTGGCTGTTCCATCCTCCCGTGGGAAACTGCAGAGCTTGGTGAAAGAATAAGACGATGGCTGAGGATGGAGAAGGAGGAGGAGGGGAGGTCAGCGGAGGGGGGCCGTTGAGAGGCGGTCGTCGGTAGTCGGACGCGTGGCGGCGAAGAATGTAAACGAGTCGAATAAAATCATCTCTCCGTAGTCTATGAGTTTCCTTTCAAAAATCCCTGCGACACCCCTTAGAGCATCGGCGGTATTACACAATGAATATTGCTAATCTGAAACAAAGTGAGCTGAATCGTTTAGTCACTATAACATCCTTTAAGCAGTATAATTTCGATTGGTATCTATGTTCTTTTCCATTAAAGGACTCTGTCTAGCTCTTTAAGGGCTCTTAGATTAGAAATATTGATAAAAATGAAGGCTTACGCGAGTTTACCTCACACATGGAGTTTGGAATGTTAGATTGTAGCCAACTGTGCGTAATGAAGATGCCATTTATGTAATTTTTGAGAATCTATCTTCAAGGATAGGCAATAGAAGCAACGCGGCGATAACTTTTCTCTCCCCTTTAGCTCGAATGAGACGTTGCCAAGATACCCCCCTCTGTCCTCTCACGCGAATTCGAGGGTTGGAATTTTTAGTCCCCTAATTCGTCCTATGGGGATTTTTTTTTACCTTCCCTTCTCTTTCACCTCCGCCGACAAGACACTATTTACCTCACAGTTTAATTCTCAACCCCCCTTCATTAATGAGATTCATCCGGAAAATTAGCAAAAAATGTATATCAAAGGACATTTTCCGGATCTAAGAAGCAAAAGAGCAGTTTGGGTGATAGGGATTTCGTTGCCCGAGAGGAAAAATTCAAATTTTATCCAAAATATAAATTTTTACCCTCTCTCAGTGACGGGAAAGTTTGGGATGGGGACCCCCAGGAGGAATTTTTCTTCGATGAAGTTATAAAGAAGTGAGATAAAGCGTAACTGAGCTGTCTATGGATTCCCAAAAGGGTATATTATCAGACATTAAATACCAAGTTTGTCCGCAGGTTTTATTAAAAAAATACCTTTCCATGAGAAAATTGGATTATCAAGGGTTATCTCGAGTTACTTTCCCAATATTTTTGATATTTAAAGCCCTTGTGAGCTGTTCGAGATCGGCAAAATAAACTCGATAATTTTAGTTTGCAAAGAGAAAGGATTAACTTCCGCCGATTTAAATTTTTCATTTCGCTCACGACTATGCTTATTTTTATTCAATGAATATTAAAATACTCGTGAAAAAAGATAGAGTATATTCAGTTTAGAAAGGGATGATAGCTGTTCTACATGTAATCATAGCATGTTTATTTTGTATCCATCCTCGTTGGACTTCATTATTTCTTTGAGTTTATTGTTGGGAATCTAGTTTTCATTCCCTTGTATAACTTCATGTTGTGTATTTTTCAATACTTCTTACCAGCTTTTCACCTATTAAATAATTGTTTAATCTTTTTCCCTAGCGTCTGATGATAGCTTTATATTTTGTAGTTTTTTTTATACGAAACAGTTTTTTATAAAACATCCATACATTCTTGTTATATAAAAATAATGCTATTTGTAAATGCAAATTGTGTTAAAAAAAAGCCATGCCGGCCTCTGCAGTCATTTGGAGTCTTTTTTTTGAAAGGCCTCTCATCAGAATGTATTTAACCCGGGCGCAGAATATCTCTCTCTCTCGTTGATCAATTTATATCACATTTTTTTGCTATTGCAAATTAATGCAATGCCAAAATATTGCCTCAATGTTTTTTAGGTTCCTATGATGGATCGGCTGATTATTGGATATTTTAAGAGCATAAACCAGGGAAACAAGATCAGATGTGTAGGCAATTTTTAGTCAAAACCAAGGGTTTCTTGCATTTATATCCAATGAATTTTTCATTTTCAATACATATTTTTGCTTTTTTATTAGTTTTCTCTTCCTATATGAAATAATAAATATATTAAAACTAGTTCATTGAGCATATAAGTAGTTTTGTTTTCAGTAACACTTTAAAACTATAAGTTATTTTATGTGGACTTCGGCACTTATTTCCCTATGAATATGAGTGTGCTATTCAGCTATCATGAAGATAACATTATTTATCGCAGTGATGAAAGATTTTAGATATGCTGCGCAGTTGCTCTATCATAAATACCTTCATGATTTCCGAAATTGCGAATATTAATTCGCTACATTTACAGTTGGTTATCTACCTTTAAGACGAAAGGATTGAGATTATTTAGGCCATTAATTAGAGGCGCTCAGACTGGCAAAGGGAGCTTCGAAGGAAATTGAGCGCCTCGTGATTAGAAATTCGAGGTGGGAATTAACCTGCTCTGGACTACTGTATCCATATGAGTCTGGCCTGATTTACAGTCGCACGGATGAAGGGTTTTCTGGCAAAAATGTGCCTTCACAAAACCGAGTGTCCTGACATTTAAAAAAATTAACATTTAAACATTTTCATTGTTGATAGGTCTCGTTTCAATTTTCTAAGGTACCCCTGTGAGCTGTTTACCTTATTTGTGCGGGTAACTCAGGATTCCGTCATAACGTCCGGAGCTGACGATCACACTGCGAAAGATTGGCATTTATTTTTCAATAAAATCCAAAAAATGCAACTATTCATGCAGTGAATAGGTCTTTTGACAACTATTAAGTCGTGAATACTGAATCACTAGCATTTTCGTGATATTCTTTCAATATTCTAGAGAAAATAATAGCAATCAAACACCAAGATGTATTATTTTCAGTTAAGGGTATAAAAAAAATAAGTTATGTATCCTCTTCTATTCTTAATGGTGTTATTAAATTATTTCCTGAGGCCCATGACATGCGGATCCCAGGTGTAAGCGTAAACTTTATTTATCGGGTAATAAAAAGCTTATAATACTTTTTCCTAGTGAATGACTTTTTGAATGGCATAATGGAGTTATCATGCATGCGACATATCACTCTCTTGCGATAACTCTGGTTTATTTTCGAGTAAATTTTAATCATCTTGAGTACTATATTGAAACATTGAGGCATGCCTAAAATGTAACTGTTGAGAAGAGATATGTATTGATGACATCATATCGAAATGAATCAAGATGTCCTTAACTTAACCATGAGTAAAAGATCTCCATCGATATCTGAACCTTGCCTTCAAGACTACAAAACAGTTTTTTTCAGATATATCTGCACGTTTACATAATTGCTAATCGTGGTCATAACAAGGAAATGGAACGTTTTCGAACAATTCGGATGTCACCCTTTGAAAAAAATACACAAACTTTACTCTGCTCTCAGTAATAAAAAGTTACATGGTATAATACTAATAATTATGTATTCTGCAGTATGAAACTGTAAACGTTAAAGTTATTATCGTAATAATTGTTGTTCCGCCGTACTTATTGGCGAGCTTTCCTCTATCTCTCCAGCGGTATAACTAATTTTATTTTCATATCTTACTAAAAGGCTGGCGAACAAATGAAATTTATGCCACTAAAAAGCGGAATTCAGGTGGAGATCCGATTGTGATATGCGACGGAGTGTAGCTCCGTTTCGAATTAAGGCGATATCTCGCCTTTTCCTTCTCATTTCTTCGGTAAATCACGTTATGCCCCTCTCTTTAAGTTTCCTTTTCCTCTAATTAAAGAGGGGAGCTTAATTGGCGAAAGGAAGGCGAGTATGAAATTAAGCAACTGAGGAGGAAAGGTATTAGTGAGTTGACTGAGCGAGAGATGGTTGCGTAGGCACGTTGAACCCGTGGGTCCTGATGGGGATTGGATGGAATAAATGAGGTGAAAAAATGACTGAATGGACTTGAGAAAAATCATCCGTGGATATTTCGGATAGCGCATCATCACACTGATGGTAGGGGTAAACTATAAACCATTTTCCTTCCAAGACTAAAGAAAGAATTACCTACGGCGTTAAATGATAAAATATAGGCTGAATTCACCCAAAAGAAAAGATTGTTAGTAATGAATGGACCCGAAGCTTCATTATTTAATAAAATGTGTATATTGGTATTTATTTTCCTAGCTGTTTTTATGTCCCGAAATAACACTAAGGATTTTACCTTGGCAAAGTTGTTGAAACGTATTTATGCTTCCAATCACCTAAATAAATACTTGCAGCCATTTGACCGACGGAATGGATAAATAAATACCGAAATGGATAAATTTTTGCATACGCAGCGATGCAGCGACGCAGATATCAATATATCTTTTTTAGAATCATTCGCAGCTTTCCACTTCATTGGAATCGTTGATCCATTGGCTGTGAAGCTATCAATACTTCCAATCACCAAGGAAAAAAATGACAGATTCCAACGTTTTCCTGATATTCAGCTGCAGGCAACAAGAAACTAATACGCTTACTCTAAAATGTGGTGGTGGCCCCTCTGACTGGGAATTTGTATTTTACTGGGCATTATTTTTACTTGTGGCCTGGTAAGACTTTATGTAGGGGAACAGGGGGCAGAGTGAAACAAATAATCGTAATTTAGTTGTAAATCCACTTTTATTTATTCCTATGATATTTTGATACATAGGTTAATTAGATGCCTTTTTGCCCATTGTAATTGCCCAATAACAAATGTCATAGCTGAGAAATATTTTCTATTATCTGTAATTATTATTTGAAATCAACCGTGCATTTTTTTCATTGTGCCCCACGGGTGAAGTAAACTGAAACAGGTGATGGGGCGCAGTGATACACGCATTTGTAACATTTCAACATGAATCATTTATCAGGTTTTTCACAAAAATGTATTAAAAATATTTTTTGGGCATTATGACTTAAAGAACTACACTCTTAATGCTGATATGACATTAGCTAATTAGGATTTATAAATAAAAACTTGAATTTTTCAGTATTGTAGAATAAAAATGTCCACAGCTACCAAATAAATATAGCTCTTCAATAACTTCGAGGAATTGTTTATAGAGTTTTATCCCATATTTTTAGAATAAAAGTCAATCCCTAATAACAAGTAGCTCCTGAGTCTTTTTGTTTGTCCACACTGAACAGGTTTTTGGGAGAATCGTTTTTATTTGGCTATGCTGCACTGATGCTGTGTCTTTAGCTGGTGGCTTTAAAAACGAATGATCCTTTTTGTACTCCTCCTAAAAAAGCTTACTACGTAGTCTTCTTCAGAGCCTTTTTCTTTGGTTACAACACCAACATAATATTTCTTCCTGCCGGAGGTTTCAGATCGCACCAAGACGTAATCATCTGCTTTTGGATCCCTGTCCAGCTATCAGCTGTCTGGTTTTAATGATGACATTAGTTCTTCATGCGTTTCTTCATCTTTGTCATTGCTAGAATTCGAAACATGCTGTTTTCTCTTTGCAAAAAGTGTCCTCTTAACTTACAATGTTTCTTTTTGAGCATTAAATGTTCTTTTCATGCTTTCATTTCTGGTGAGCTAGTAGCAGTGATACTTTTGCCCTTCCTGCGGCCACGTCTTTCATTTTCCTTTTACTAGCCTTGGGATAAGCACGGACATCTTCGGGAGAATATTTGAACACTTGCAAATTTCACGTAGATGAGGTGGGTTCATTTGCACATGAAGCCTTTGGTTCGAGATTTTTTTTCCATCTACAATGGCCCCTGTTCTACCAAAGCTTCAGAAGGACGGTCTGTGACGTAGCTAATCAGGAAGTCTGATTCTGTGAAGACATCTCTATCAATTCCTGTTTTGCGAAATGTTGCTATTATGGTGGTTGGTGCCATTGCCTTCTGGTGAGCTACATTAACGCAGCTCGCAACCTTATAAATTGAGAACATTTGACCAGGGTGTTATATAAGCCAATTGTCGACAGTAGCATTAAAATAAGCCTTAAATGGCTTAAAAATACCATTTTTACCTCTTAAAAAAACATTTTTAGCATCAAAGGTCTTAGCAAGGACATGAATATACTTTAACGTGTTAAAATTACTAAAAAGATAAAATTTTTGTAAAAATACTACATTTTTTTTAATTATATGGGTCAGAGTGAATCGTTTCACTGTGCCCCAATGATTTATGTTTCAAAGTGCAGTGCCACATAGTACAGTCACAAAAATCAAGTTTTCACCTAAAATATAACTGATGAACGTTAACGTCACTTACCTGCATCTATACTTCAGACAGTGTTGTTTTAAAAAATATAATACATTACTCCGAAAACACAAGTAAAATTTTGCAATACCGATTATTACGAATCTTCGAAATTTTACTTTCTGCTGGGAAAAACAAACATTCTGATATACCGTGACTCTAAGCAGCAGCCAGTTTGAAACTAAATCAACAGCAGGTAGTGCACTCACACTTAACTCACTAAAAGCGCCATGGGTCAGATTCAAATAATTAGCGAGAAAATTATTATGTTTCACTGTGCCCCATGTTCCCCAATATTACACTTGGCAGTTATTTTAGCATATGGTTACCAAAAGCCCCCAAACTATCTCGAAAATGAAAACAGGTTACTTATTATATATTTTAGATATTATTAGAAGTATATTTTTCCTAACATTTTAAGAATATTGAACTCCTTTTTCCATAGAAATCTCAATCATTCTTTAATAATTTCTCTCAAATCAACCACTATCCTCGAATGTATCACATGGGTTTTTGGTTCAATAAAGAGGAATTATTCCTGCTAGTAAAACAGGATCTCTGAGGCAGCCTAAGGCTATCCATGTCCGCAAACTATGTGAAAATTACGAGTGATAAAATGATGTAATATGGCCAGCTAGTCATTAATTTTCCAATGAAATTTTAATGAGTGGTAGCGAATGAAACGAATCCAAAAAAGAAATGATTATTAAGTATTTTAGGAGAATTCTGAAACTTTAAAATTAAAATGCTTCTTTTTAGGAAAATATTATGAAAATGAAGATCAATCGTATTTTATCTCCTTTTAGCGTGGGACATTTTACCAGTGGCTGCATCAGCATGAGATTTAATTTCAACTTTCATAATCTATTTTAGAATGCATTCTAATGTAATCTTTAATGTTTTAAAATATTTTCTTCGATTCATTCCTCATTACCCATAGTTCAACAAATAAAGCCACATAATAATTCTTTGTACAGTATCATATGGGCATTCATATTCCATATCTATGTTTCGCTGGTAAGGCTATTAAATTCTATTGAAAAGGTGCTACAAATATTTTAACAGCCAGTTGAGGATGATTGTTTCGATCGGACACAGGAGAACGTTTTTACGCATAATTCTATCCATTTTTAACCACAATTATTTCCCTTGTCCGTTGGGGGCAGTGGTTTTGATGAACAAATTATTTTCTGTGTGGAATACTGCCGCGAGCCCCACAAAAAATGCCGAACATGGAGCTTTCAAGTCACTGTTGCGGTCATGTAAGAGGATAAGGGGTCTCTTATTGCTACAATCCCCCTACTAGCTTAACTGATGAAATTCAATAAAGGTATTCAAAGATATTAAAGGTAGTGTTTGACGGTACGTAAAAGCTATAAATTTAGTATGTAGTGTTGTCTCACAATCAGTATTTACTTCTTTGACCAAAGGCCGGTATTCTATTATTTTTCTAAACTTTTTTAGGTAAATTTAGACATAATGTTTCTTTCATTTGTACTATTGATATATTTTTGTTTAGTGGCATGAAAATGATAGAAGGCGTGTAATGGTAAAACCGTTCGCATGCACTACTATGTATTTTACAGTTGTGGCATAAATTTCCCGCTGTAAAAATCAGCAAAGATTTTACAAATGTATAAGGTCTCTTTAACAATTGCTTCAAGGTACTTATAATGCGAAGTAATTAATACCTTTTTAGTGACCTTGAAAGTTATCACGACTCGTAGGGATCTATATAAATAATTTAACAAAGGAATTTACCTTGGTAGTTTTAAGTTTAAATTCAATGGAGTAGTATGAGTTTTCTTTGATGAAATCTCTGATTCTTCTCGGTACGAATAAATGTGAATGAATTCTATTTTTTTTACTTACCCTCATTATTATTCAAATAAAAATAGAGGTATAAAATTAGGTCTTACACGACGTCTTTTATCCATATTTTTGTTTATTTGCTCCTTATTTTTTGAAGCCGTAAATGTATTCCGTTCAACTCATAGATACAAATTAATGTGGATGAAAAATGGTACAATTTATTACCATTACTTTTCGAATGGAAGTAGTTGCAAGCAGGCCCAGAACGTTTTCTTTATCTCATGTCTTATTATAGCTCAATGGTTAAAGATTATCCGCATTTCCCTGCATGGAACAATGGCATATTATCCAATTTATGACCTTACAGGAACTGGCCTTTGGAGCTTCTCATAACTTCCGAGAAAGTTTCCTCTATGGTTTCACTGCGGAATTCTACGGTCATTATTTCCCTACTTCACTCACTCTAAAGCATCTGCGAGCTTCCCAGGAAGCAACCGCATTTCCTGACTTTGCAGGAGCGGAAGGTTGAGCCACCGTATGGGTTGAATAATGTCTTCCAAAGCGCACCCTATTCAAGGCATTATGATGCATTTTAGATGGAGCCGAAAATCTAGATACAACAGTATGTACTAGTGAACTCAACTTTTACTGCGAGTGGTTTTAAATGGCTTAAAATATTAATGTAAGACATTTATTACCGTTTATACATGTTTTAAAGGGGTACAATCCACATTGTCAACATAAATTAATGCATGAGTCCAATCCAGCTTATTCTCTTAGGAACCTTGCGGATTCAAATGATTACATCGCCAAACTTTCGGCCAATCTGAATTGGAAACACATTTTCTTGATTCAGTCCGCCTCTTTTTAGTCAGTAATAGAGAAAACATGTTTTTATGTATGTACCTACTTGAGTCACATTTGTGTTTTTTGATCATAAAATAATGATGTCCATTGAATACTAGTTGAAAAACTAAGTAACAATTGCCTCTTTCATGGTACACGTCGTTATATTTTAAATTCTCTGGTATATACTAATTTAACATTACAAATGAAAATACCAAGATATTTCATCCAGTGATTCTATCATAAATCAGTTATTCCTTCCTTCATAGTTTCCTGAAATAATCTTTTTAGTGTGATTTTGCTAAAAGCTACTGAGTTATTGTAATTATTATTAAAGTATTCTACCAATTAAGTTAGGTTACCATGAAGTACTAAAGAAGTAATCATGGAGCATCCCTTTCCTTCCAGCACTGCCTTCTTAAATTCATCATAAGGCCTACTCCCTTTCATTCCATCTGAAAATCCTCTCCTCATCCTTTTCCTTCCTCGTTAACCAAACATTCTACCCTATAACACTGTTTTCAAAATCCCCTCCCCGCTAAGTACTCCTTCCTTCCATATCTTCTGACTTCTCCGTATTTCATCTAAAAGCTGCCTCTCCTCAACCACCATGTACAGCACTTCGTCGTCCCTCCTTCTACTTCAATTTCACTTTCTCAATTCTTCGTCATACCCACATCACGAACGCATACGGTCTTCTCTCGTGCTCCGTCGTTAGTGTCCAGATTTTTGCACCGCTAAGCGCAACAGCAGATCCCACTCTTCTCCAACCTTTTCTTTTAACTCTTACATAGCGATCCTCTCATGAACTTCTTCCTGTTCATGAACGCCTCCTTTGCTAATGCAATTCTATTCCTAATGTCCTTACCACTGTATCTATTTTCCTCTAAATGTGCTGCCTAAGTAATTGAATTGCTCTACATGCTAAAATTTTTTCCACAGATACTTTTACCCTGAGGCTCACATACCTAGCCGGTGCTTTAAAAAACCGTGAGAACTTGGTCTTCTTGTGATTAATCCTCATCCCATATTCCTCGCAATGGTAGTCTGACGCATTCACTAGAGCCTGAGGTTCCCTCACGGGCTGGCTAAATAGGAGATTGAAAGGTTTATTACGTCAATTTACAGAAGATATCTTAGTCCTACGAGAGTACAATGTCCGCGTTTACGCACCGTAGAGCGCTACACTCCAGGCATCTCCAGACAATCCATTAGCCAGCATAAATTACGGCACGAATTCAATTCAGCTTTTACTATCTTAAGCGTTTAAATAATGATGGCACCAACCTTTCGGCCAATTTGGACTGGAACAAATTTTCTCAAGTAATTATTACTACTTCTACTAAGTTAGTAGTGGAAAAAACATATGAGTTATAACTTCTTAAAAATTTATGCTAGATGGCGTGTTTTTTCGCGATGAAATTTTACTGTCCATTGAATATTAATTAAAAAACTAATTTATAACGGCCTTTCTTATGATATGAAGCGTTACATTTTAATTCTCTTGTCTTTTGCTGGTAAAGTATTTCACAAGGAAAAATGCGATGAAATTTTGTCCTATGAGAATACGTTAGTTCAGTTATTTCTTCCTTCTTACAAGCAAGCCAGGAAATAATCTTTTCGTTGCGATTGTGCGAAAAAGTTAACAAAAAGGTGGTTTATTGTAACTCTTGCATTTTCGAAGATATAATTTTTGGCCTCAAGTATTGAGAAGTTGTATTGTTTTGATTGCAAAACAAGCGCTCAAAATGAGTTGCTATTTATTAATGGATGATCTATTTGGAGGAGAAAATCAATCCTGTGTTGCAGTGAATGAAGTGATGATTCCAATACTCTGCTTTACGAATCTGTTCAGCTTTGCCAGAGATGTCAGGCTTATCATGAAGAGATCAGCTAAAGAGAAATACTTTTTACGTTCATAGGTTGATAAAAGTGGTCGTTATCATTATCATCACTGGTCAACAATCCTAAGATTGGTTTGACGCAGCTCTCCACTCACGTCTCCTGTCAGCTTATTTTTTCACACCTACGTATTTCTTCTCTTTCACACCCTTCTTTATCTGTTCAATACTTTTTGTTCGAGATCTTCCTTTTCCGTTCTTGCCATCTAAATTTACCGTGGCGATTATCTTCATCAGGCCATTATGTCTCGAGATATGGCCGATAAGGTTGTTACATCTTCTTATCAATTTTTTTCATGAGGCTTCTCTTCTCTCCTACTCTTCTAAGGATATCCTCATTACTTACTCAGTCAATATATTTGATTCTAATGATTCTTTTGTAGCATCACAGTTCGAAGGCCTCTGCCTGTTAGCTTCCCACCACTTTCATTGCCCATGAATCAAGTCAGTCAAGAGGCACACTCCTCCAAATTTAGGTTCTGATGAATTGCTCCCTTACTTTTATGTTTAAATTTCCCTCTATAAGCTGATCTTTCATTTGGTGGAATGTTTTATTCGCTATGGCTGTTTGATGATGATTCATTTCTTGCTTTTCCCGTCGCTAGTGATCCTGTTTCCCAAATAACAGAATTCATCCACGTCAACAACTTTTCCTTTCTCCATTTTAATGCGTCTTCACTTCTTCTCTTCTGCTGCATACTATATATATCTTGGTTTTCTTTTTGCTTTTTGAAAGTGGTGCAAATTACAAATCTCTCTCACAGAATTGCGTGAGGTCACGAGGAGTTTGGAACAAGGGTTTGGGAAATAAGATGGGTATTCATCTTTTGAGCCGGCGGGAATTAAGTGGAGCTGGGAAACAGGCATTCGGTATTTTCGTAAATCATGTGAGTTATTCGGAGCACTAAAGGCTCGTTTCTTAAAATAAATTGTCAACAATTGCTGTATGCGTATATCGCCCAATTCCTAACGGTCTTTGGGTATTTTTTTGAGTAAATTTACATCCATATAGAACTTTTGGCCAAAATATAAATCGTTCCTTGAATTGAAGTGCAACGACCCATAAACAGAAAATGAACACGTCTGGCTGAAAATCTGGTTATAATCTGTTGAGGCCAAAGGTATACTATAGCTTTGTTGATGGTTTATAATTCAATCAAGACTGTGTCAAAGACTTACCCTTGGCAAGCTTCTCATTAGTATTGATTAGCCGTTGTAGAATGCTTATCAACTTAGAAATACATCCTTCCTTTTGTCCTCTTTATATAGGGGCATACATTTGGGATGAAAATGGATAATCTTTGAAGTCACAAAATGCACAAAACAAAGGCATGTGATATCTACAGTCACGAGTTAATGACTCCGATAGGGAGATTATTCAGTCGTTCGGCACAACGTATTACGATTTTGGATTTTCAAATGTCAGCGCTGAAAGGTTGTGCATTGACAGTTATCTCAATCTCTTTTGAATGCAGTATGCTAGGGCCGTAAACAACCAGGCTTTCAAAATAGAGTGCCCATATAACTTGCAGAATAAACTAGGTCAATTTCCGGTGGAAAGAATTACCTGTTTGTATGGCCATAGAGGGAAGCTTGAGGATTACCTTTATGTTTAGTAGGTATTGAAATTTAAGAGCTGAATTAAGTGCAAGGAAGGCAACAAAATGGAATTTTTGTGTGGAATTAAAAAAAAGGAAGGTTTTCCTCAACATGACATCGTTGGTATGAGTCCATTGCCTAATGTTTGCTTAAAGTGACTTTATTAAGACTTACTATTTTGAGACCTAAGATTTACTAACTGGCCACCCGGCATTGCTCGGGAAAGACGTCACCGAGAGATATTGGAATTCATGTTCAATGGCAGGATTCTTTGGTATACATGTGTAACAGCAAACAATGGAAAAACGATTTGCGTATACCGCGCACGGGATCAGTTTATACCCCGGTCCACAACATTGATCAATTTGTGTGTCCGTACGTGCGCAGACCAAAATCGTCTTGTGAACGTATATCCCAGCAAAAAGGTTTGTACCAATAGGATTAATAGTTAAGTGTCTAATCCTTTGAGTTGTGTTTCCCTTTGAACGTGCCAAGAGGTGTGCCTACTCGGAAGGATGTCAAGCCACAAAAGGTGTATGACATGACGTAACAAACGGTTATGAGAAAACGACACAAAGGATACGTCGAACAGAACCAGAAGTAGGGAAACAGGCTTTGGGAGCATGAGATGCACCTACGTGCTTACTTTGGCTCCGTACAGCAGTATGGCAATGCATAGGGGACAGACAAACTTACATCCTCTTTTACGTGTAGGTATAGATAGATAATCTTTTCGTAGCTCTACAAGGAAAGCCCTTTTTTTCCTTTTTCATCATCATTGGTCAACAATCCTAGGATTGGTTTGACGCAGCTCTCCACTCTATTCTCCTATCAGCTAATCTTTTCACACCTACGTATTTCTTCTCTTTCACATCTCTCTTCACTTGTTCCATATATTTTGTTCGAGGTCTTCCTTTTCCATTCTTACCTTCCACTTGTCCTTCGATGATTGTCTTCATCAGGCCATCATGTCTCAGGATGTGACCTATAAGGTTGTTCCGTCTTCTTATTAAGGTTTTCATGAGGCTTCTCTTCTCTCCTACTCTTCTTAGGACTTCTTTGTTACTAACTCTGTCGATCCATTTGATTTTCATCATTCTTCTGTAGCACCATATTTCGAAGGCCTCTATCCTTGCTTTCTCCGCTGCGGTCATTGCCCATGCCTCACTTCCGTATAGGAGCATACTCCAAATGTAGGTTCTTATAAATTGTTTCTTTACTTCCATACTTAAGTTTCCTGCTGTAAGCAGGTCTCTCTTTTGGTGGAATGCTCTCTTCGCCTGGGCTATTCTGCTGATAATTTCTTTCTTACTTCTCCCGTTACTAGTTATCTTGCTTCCCAAATAACAGAATTCATCCACCTCTATCAGTTTTTGCTTCCCTATTTTAATGTTAGTCTTGACTTCTTCTCTTCTGCTGCATACTAAGATCTTGGTTTTCTTTGTGCTTATTTTCAGTTGATATCTACCCATTACCCTACCCATATTAACCAGAATATTTTTCACATCCGTCTCTGTTTCTGCTATAACGGCTATGTCATCGGCAAATCTTAGCATGCTAATTTTTTCTCCATGAATATTCACTCCCAATGCCTTTTCTTTGATTTCATTAATGGCTTTCTCATTCTCTTTCCTTTTTAGTATTTAATATAATCTTGGAGTGTAGGTCAGGGAAATTAAATGCAAAAATAATTTCCGAAGTTTCCATATTTTCTTATATACCTTCATGAAGACTATGAATAATGGTTACAATAAATTAATAGATGAAGGCACGCACGATTTTTTCAATGTTTTTTTTTACAGTAATAAAATAAAAAATATAAAAGAATTCTATTTTACATAAATGAAAGGGAAAATACATGAATTTTGGCATAACTTATTTCCACTTTGTTTAAAGATTGTAACTTAGCTAGCAAAATATCATGGTTACCATTAATTTGGATTTATTAAATAAAAATAAATTTTGCTGAAATTTTCAATGTCTGATCACTTATTGCAGTCATTTTTTTTTAGAGATATGAATCATTTCTTTAGATAACTTCTTTTTAATTTTCTCTTTATCTAAAATTTCAGAGTTTTATCTTATTTAGGAGTAAATTTCAGAGCAGAGATATACTAGAGCAACTAATTTCACGCATTATCGATCCGAAAGAACTCATGGGCTCTGCTTACAGCTCACCAGAAGAGAGGGTACATTTTTGGAGGAACTTTGAAGGGGAGCTTTGAAGGGAAGTTTCACTTCAGGCCTTATCTCGCTCTTCATGCGGGCACTAAATGCTTTCAAGAATCGGAGAACATAGCTCTTATCAAGCCTTTTCGATAATCCAATGCCTTTAATATCGATTTCAAGTTTAACTTGAATAGCAGTGAAACAGAATGAACCGCGAACATTTTCGTCAGCAAAATATCTCATGATGATTCCTTTAGATTCCGTCTAACTTGATGTTCACGTCTACTATGATTATACGAAGCCTTTCTAGCATTTTATTTCCTTTTTTTGTTAAATTATCATTGCTGGAACGACTTCAATCAAAAATAGATTTTTGACCCGTGGAGTTTTACCTTACAGCCTATCCTTTCCCTCATCAACTTAACGGTGAATCAGCCCCACGCCAACAATCAGGGTAATTTTCCATCCCTGGAGAAATCCAATTGGCAGGGAGGCCTTGCGAAAGATTTGATTCCGCCTCCGCATTGTGCTTTTTTCTTTCCCCTTTTCTCCAGCGCTTTTCTTTTCCCTCGATAAGTCTGCCCTCTACAACGCCATCGTCACCCCTTCTTCACTCGGATTTTTTTTTTGCGGCACAAAAGAATTTTTTTTATCTCGTCCTTTTCCCTTTAAGTAAACTTCGTTCTATATCACCTTCTGGAGCCGTCTTCGTCAGATACCGTTCTTTCTTTACGTTACCCTTCACCCTCACCCTTGCCGTTATTTCAGTCTTATCTGTCCATCATTCAACTTCTTGCTTCATTTCCCCTTCAGCCATCTGAAAGCTACCTGTCCTTGGCTTCTACTTGACGACCCCAATATTCTTTGATATCAGTTCCTTCCGCACGAGCCTATTGCGGCTTCCTTTATTCGTGCAGAAGTAAATTTAATATTTTTATGGGGATAGTTTTGTGAGAAAATGTTGATTTCAGCCACTTCTATGATTGGATTAAAAATGTTCTTTGTTTTGAAACGTGGAAAATGAATATAGCACGCTTGAACTAGTCAGACTGGAAGTTTTCTACATCAACGTTGTAACTGGGTTACTACGCTGTAGCTACGTTTCAAAACCAGAGTTGAGTTCGTAAACCAATATTACCCCTTTAATTCTATTTTTGGGACATCCCAGGCTAAAAAATTAAATCAGTTGCTTTTAGTTAATATAGGAAAGTTAGGAATGAAATTGAAAGTTATAATAGTTGTAACGAATAATTTTCGTGGCATACATTCTAATTCACATATTTCTGTTATTTTTTCCGGTAATCATGATAAATGTCCTACTATTTTTACACTAGTTTACAGCTCAATCAACGCATCTTACATTTTCATTTTAATGAGGCTATTATTACACACCTAGCGTAAATTCAATGCTCGATTAAATGACAAAAAACCTCACGTAGAGCGAGATACGGACGAATGTGTAGCTTTACCATATTGGATTGGTACCACATCAACATATTATATTTATACTAGCTGACCCGACAAGCGTTGTTTTGCCATATAAATTATTTATAGGAAATATTTTGGTGGTCAAATAAAAAATAACTAAGTTATTGTAGGTGTGAAGGGATATGGTAAATGACTGAAAGAGGAAGATGTTGTGAACGGTGTTGACCTATACAAAACAGTAAAAATTCATTTTTTTCAATTCATTGCACTTTTTGTACCTTTTATATATGTATATAAATAAGAGGATGTCTGTTTGTCAACCAAACTAAGTTCTTAGGTGCATCTCATGCTCCCAAATCACGTAGTGCTACTTTTGATTTTGTCCTTTGCATCCTTCCCGTCCTTATGTCATTACCAATAGTTAGTCACGTCATGCAACTTCTGTGGTTGGACTGATTGAAAAGTACATGCATTTATTAACAAAAACACGAAGAGTCACACTCCGTGACCTGGACTTGGGTCCCGCCCGCCAACATTGCAGACGAGCCCTCGCGGGCCGTGCGCTGAAACTTAGATGCGTCGTCGTCCATGTTGGGGCGGCGGAGCATATTTAAGCGAAAGCGCACGCGCATCCGGGGTTCGTTTGAGCGTGTTCAAGGTGCGATTGGGACTGGACTCAAGACCAGCAGCAGCATCCTACTGGGTAGACAAAACCCTTGAAATAGCCTGTAAAGCGTAACTAAAAAAATTCTACTCCTACCTTTTAATACTCATGGTGCAAAACTCATTTCTGGGGTATTTCTGGGGTTCATCCCGTGCGGGATATACGGAATTCATTATTTCCGTTGTTTGCAGTTATATGTGCATATCATCATCAGACCTGCTATGCTCTATTATCTAAAAATCCTACCATGCGACTATGAGTTCCCAGTTCCAAGTTTCCGACTTCCCTGGGTTCCCGAGTAACACCGGGTGGCCTGCTGGTAATCAATAAATTTCAAGTGACATCTCTATCACGCATTATGACTATAAAAAAAACATCAGCCTCTTGGTTCAATGGAGTGTACGATATTTTTATTAAATCTCTCTTTAGCCAAAAAAAAACAAACTGGATTGTTTACTCACTCGTGAACATGCCACGTATGATTGTCCGTATGAAGAACACGGTGTGTTTCAAAGCCACAAGAAGACATCGCTTACACTTTAGACTTGTCCTTGCAAATGCCAATCTAATTGGAAATTTAACCCGTTAGTATTCAATTGGCACATCTGTCAGATTAATAGGGATTTGTGTAATAATTCATCTTCTTGGAACGTGCCATTCATAATTTATGGTAATAGGAAGAGATTTGAAACGGCATAAATAATTCTGACGGTCGTCAAGGAGACAGTCAGCCAAAAGCGCTAAAATTTCAGCTTTTTTTGGATGTTTTTTTCTGAATTCACCGTAAAGTTAGAGGTAAACGAAATTAAGTTGCAAGAATGAGAATGTGCATTTCGTTTTCTTTCCAACTTATATGTTTAAACTTAATGCGATTATTATTACTAATTTAAAAATTACAAGAAAAAAGGTCTGCAGTCATCAAAAACGAACTTTACAGGCATTTCTTATAGAAATGGCTCAGGGCCCATGGCCTTATGGACCCTGGAGAAGAATGAAAAATTGTTTGCAATATATTCTCAGTCCTACTGAAAATATACACCAAAATTTCATAGGAATCGGTCCAGCCGTTTCGGAGGAGTTTGTCTACAAAAAACCGTGACACGTAAAATTTTATATATCAGAGATGGGACCAAAAATGGTCAGTTTGTTACCGGAAGATATGTAGACCGTCTAATAGTTAGAGGCTTCTCTCCTAGGATAAAAAAATCGGCCATTAGGTTACGAAAATATGGAAATTTATATTTAATTCCTGGTGTCTTAATAAAAGTCATTATTTGTTGTTTTTTATATCCCGTCAAGTTTTTTGCAGCCATGATTTATGACGTACAACTGTAACAAATTGATGTTATTTTTGCTATTATATTACTTTTGCATTTTTTCTGCATATTACTGCTATTACAATTCATGATTATAAATGCAAACAAGACGTCCTTTATTTTGTAGATCCCAAAAACCAGGCAAGACTTATGAGGCAAATTTAAAATAATTGTTTTCATATTATTAATGACATTGCTATAATGCATATACCATATCACATCATATCATTTTTGAAATGCTCATTCCTTTAAAAGGGCAGGTGAAGGACTTATGATGGTTTAAGGGCCCTATTATTTTTTTCATTTTTACCAATTAATCAGGATTTGAATTAAAAAAGAAACCAGTAACCAAGATGGTGTAGGTGAAGTTGGCAAATGAAAAAAAACTACGATACTTTATTTACTTAATAAAAATAAAAATTCGTGATTTCTATAGAAATGACATGAGTTTTACTCCCAATGGAGTATGTTGGCCGGAAATCCCTAGAATTTGTCAGATTGTAATATTGCCTGGAAAACTTGTGAAGAGTGGAATTGATGTAACGAAAACGGATTGAATGGATGGATGAACCTTTTGAATTAATTTTTTTACTAACCCCATTTAATTACAAGAATACGTTACGTAATATTAAAGCTATACTTTGGCTCAATTTTTTAGGAATGGATATTTTATTATGCAATTCTATAGGGGAGACGTTTTTAGAAGCAATGATTTTGGATCACTTTTTTCGGGAAGGGAAGTCACTATCGAGGGGAGGAAATGTTATTTTATGGAGATAATTGGATATGTTATAACTTTTCCTGTAAAAAATATTTCTATGGAAATACACGCATGAAAAAATTCCTCTCAGGAATGCATAGTTGTATTTCCTGCGAATCAAATTTCGAGGCCAATGGATATTTAGGTTCCTTAATACTGCATATTAAAGTGATATAATATTTAATTTAGTCTCCAGTAGATAATGATGCAGAAATACTTATTTTTTAATGATGGATAATTAGGTGGCAATTCACAGCTCAAAATATTTAGTTCATCCTGAAACGTGCGTACCGTATCAATTACAGGATTAATTCCAGCGAAGATATTTTTCAAAATTCATTTACCTGATTTGGAATTAAATAGAAAATATTTATTAGTCATAGAATAAATTTTATTAAGTTTTCATGGCTTAAATTGTGGTAATTGAAATTTATGGGCGTGTGACGACAAATCACATTTGTATGAGTTTTCTCATACGTTAAATAACAAATGTAATATTTTATATTACATAACGTCCTTCTACAAGTAATAAAATATATCGAAAAAGGCTATTCGCGCTTCGAGCCCTGAGCCTATTAGCCCTGAGGATGGAACCCGACTCGAGCTCCGAAACGTCGCGTCGGCAGAATGGAGAGAGACCACCCGGCTGGAAGCCCGAATAGCCTTTTTCGAATATATTTGCCGGCAAAGCATCAGATCGTAATTCATACTATATATCGGTTTCCATGGACTTAATGGATTCTACCCTAGATAAATTTGAGGGTGGATGAGCAGAAGGTGTTGTTTTCCTGGTTGACGTGTTTGAACACCCGAACAGAATCTTCGCTGTGCGACGTCTAAAACTCAGACTAAAAGCATGACCCCCTGAATTGACTTTGTAATATCCAAACACTTGTGGATTAGTCATGGCTGACCTTTACCCTCACCTACTCAAACAACCCTGTTGAACCGCTGAGTAAGAGAGATAAGCGAACCATAGTGTCATTTCTATGGAGCCCTTTCTTACAATCTCGGAATCTTCTTCTTAGTCTATCCTTTATAGAAGATGTTCACTTTCAGTTGGATATCCAAAGAAGTTATCGCTATACGTATTAGAACAATTGCCTGAACATGATTCAAGTATCTTCACCTCGACATTAAGAAAGATATTTTTCAATGTATTTTTTATTCCTATCCTTTTTTTTGCATTTTTAACAATTTATTCCGAGTTGAATTCAAAAGGAAACCAGTAACCATAATGACATGGATAAAACTGGCAAATGGAAAATAACTACGGTAATTTATCAAATTTACTAAATCTAGCACCATAAAAATCGGCAAATTTCCATGGGAATCAAAATATATGGATAACATAGTAATGTGCACATTCAAAGACACATATATCCAATGACCCATTTTCCCTCTCAAAGGGGGTTTTTTTTCCTGTGGTTATTATTGTAAGTATCCTTAGTTATAAATTAACTGGGAAGATAAGATTTTGAAATTTAAATCACGTTCAGGCAGTTTTCCGGCCTCGGTGGCGGTGGGGCACAGTCCTCGCCTGCCACACTGAAGGTCGCGGGTTCGATTCCCACCTGGATGGTTAATCTCTAACCAGGGCGTGGTTGTATGTGATTGTTCTATGTTAATCGTTGAAAGTCCTCCATGGAAGGGCCAAATAGTACTGTTTTCGGGGTGATGGAAATAAATAAAATAAGTAAATTGTTATCATACCCATAGAGACTATTTCTTAGATAACTATATTGATATTCTAAGTTTAGTTCGTTATTGTGCGCATTGCCTTCTCACAAACGTTCCATAATTATTATTTTAAACTTCTAGCTTCCACTTCATAGACGATTGCCTTGACGTTAAATGAAATTAATCTTTCTCAATGCGATCCCAATAATTCATTGGAGCAAAATATTTACTATCCCAATCTTTCTCTTTCATTGCCTATTTTATGGTTTAGTTCCCTCTTGCGCTGTCAGAGGCCCCATCATTGAACGGACGCCTTTAAGTTTTTCCATCGTCATATGTGGTCCGCCATATTCCCAAAAACGTCGACTGTCACCATGATTAATCCTCACTTTTCTCTTCAATCATTGACTGCGCACAGCGTTAAGAATCTTTGCAAGTGCAAATTAATTCTTTCGGCCTCTGAATGCACACTGTACCTTGATGACGAATGTTCAATCTCTGCGCTTGGAATTTTGGAAGGAACATGATCCTTTCTTCTTTTTTTGAATCCTTTCCAGACCAGAAAGAGACTGTATACCCCCAAACCTCGTCGCCGAATGAAAGAAAAGGTAATTATTTGCGTTAGTAAACCTCCAAATGAGTCTCCGTTCACCGTTGGTACCACAGAGGAAGAACGTATATGCGGATTAAGGCCACAGGTCTTTCGCTCACACTTACTTGCCTCCTGCTACTTTTTTCCGTCGTTATGTGGCATACAAAAGAGCTGGATTATTTTCCATCACATAATTCCCTGTGAACCACCTCTAGGGTGTTTGGCATGGGGTGATCATTCAATAGCATTCAGCATTCAAGTGGACCCTTTATACACACCGCAATTATAGATACATATGAAATATTAGAGAATGAAATTAGAATTGGTAAAAGAAGAGTCGTTATGAAAAAACCATGGATCACACAGGAAGTATTAGATTTCATTGAAGAAAGAAGAAAATACAAGGCTGCGAAAACAGAGGAAGGACAAAATTGTTACTAGAGAATAAGGAACGAAATATGTCGTAAAGCGCGGAAGGCTAGAGAAACGTGGATGAAAAATATTTGTGAAGACGTATAAAACAATCTTAAACATGGAAAAGTAGAGGCCGCCTATAGGATAGTGAGGAACCACTTTAAGGAAGTAAGATGTAATACCCTTAGGGACAAAAACGGAGAACTAATGATTGAAAACGAAGAAAAAGGGAGGAGATGGAAGGAATATCTGGAAGATTTGCACGAAGGAAGCAGCCTAAGAACGAATGCTATCGAAAACGAGAGGGAAGTGGATGCCGATGACATGGGAGCCCCAATTTTAAGATTGTAATTTGATGCGGTTGTAAGAGACCTTAGAATAAATTAAGCGTCTGGCATTGATGACATTCCAAATGACTAATTAAAAATACAGAAGAGAAGACGTTGAACCAGCTATACAAAATCATTAGTGAAATGTATTCGACAGGTGAGATACCAAAGGACTTCGAGAGGAACATTATAATCCCTATTCCTAAGAAGAAAAGAGCGGAGAACTGCGATGACTTAGGACCATAAGCCTAACCACACAAGCATCGAAGATACTGACAAGGATCGTCTATAGAAAAATAGAACGATGAGCAGAAGAATATTTGGATAAGGACCAATTTGGATTTAGAAAATAAAAGGCACAAGGGAAGCAATATTGGCCCTTAGACTGCTCATAGAGAAGAGAATGGAAAAGAACAAGCCAACGTTCGTTGCGTTTGTGGACTAAGAGAAAGCATTTGACAACGTGGATTGGAGCACAATGCTTGGAATCCTAAAGAAAATTGGGGTTCTTTATAATAACAGAAGAATCGTCCACAGTTTATACAAAAACCAAGTAGCGGTGATAAAATCAGGGCCCAGCTGTGAAGAAGCAAGTATTAGGAAAGGAATGCGACAAGGCTGTACATTGTCACCCGTAATTTCCAACGTTTACATTGAGAAAGCCATTAATGAAATCAAAGAAAAGGCATTGGGATCCATGGATAAAAAATTGGCATGCTAAGATTTGCCGATGACATAGCCGTTATAGCAGAAACAGAGACGGATGTGAAAAATATTCTGGTTAATATGGGTAGGGTAATGGGTAGATATCAACTGAAAATAAGCACAAAGAAAACCAAGATCTTAGTATGCAGCAGAAGAGAAGAAGTCAAGACTAACATTAAAATAGGGAAGCAAAAACTGATAGAGGTGGATGAATTCGGTTATTTGGGAAGCAAGATAACTAGTGACGGGAGAAGTAAGAAAGAAATTATCAGCAGAATAGCCCAGGCGAAGAGAGCATTCCACCAAAAGAGAGACCTGCTTACAGCGGGAAACTTAAATATGGAAGTAAAGAAACAATTTATAAGAACCTACATCTGGAGTATGCTCCTATACGGAAGTGAGGCATGGACAATGACCGCAGCGGAGAAAGCAAGGATAGAGGCCTTCGAATTGTGGTGCTACACAAGAATGATGAAAATCAAATGGAACGACCGAGTTAGTAACGACGAAGTCCTAAGATGAGTAGGAGAGAAGAAAAGCCTCATGAAAACCTTAACAAGAAGACGGAACAATAATAGGCCACATCTTGAGATATGATGGCCTTATGAAGACAATGGTCGAGGGACAAGTGGAGGGCAAGAACGGAAAAGGAAGACCTCGGACAAAATATATGGAACAAGTGAAGAAAGATGGGAAAGAGAAGAAAGTGTGAAAAGATTAGCTGATAGGAGAATTAAGTGGAGAGCTGCGTCAAACCAATCTTAGGATTGTTGACCAGTGATGATGATGATGATGTAATATTAGCCATTAAACCTTACTTATGAAGACAATCTGGCTATAAAATAGAACATGCTAAACATTCTATGGATATACAAGAAAAATTCAGAAACATGAATTAAGGAATACATAAGTTAGTAAGCAACACTACCAGTAAACTAGCATATTTCTTAGTCGTAACGCAGCCGACATAGTCTTTTTACGATCGTGGAAAAATGACATTCTGAATGTACCTGGTCTAAAATCTATTCCTCTTATTTTATTTTTATTTTCTGATCAACCGAATTGTATTTTGACTCCGTCGGAAAATAAAGTTTTTTAGAATTTACATGATAGATTTAGTTTTGGTTAGATTTTTTTGACCGTTTCAATTGCATAGCAAGCATAGATAAAAGTTCATGTTGATCTCCTTTGTACTTGTAAGATCTGCATTTTTAAACCGTTAAATTGAATTACGGTGGATGTAATCATTATTATTTCTCAAACAGGATCCATAAATAATGCTTCGCGAGGAGAACCTTCGGCACTATGCGACTCGAGTTCCGCTATTTGTGCGCCAGAATTCATTCATAGTTACGTATACACAGCACATATGATGAACACATTTATCTGGAAAAAGAGAAGCGAAGAAGAACATGATGATTAAACGTGCAATAAGGCATGAAATAATTTTAGCTATATTTGGACGCAGCCCATTTTAAATTTACATATTAATGATGTTGTGGTCCTCTTCTAATTTTATGTTCTTGTAACCAATCATAATATGAATTAGAATTCTTACAATAAAAAAATGGAACTCATGAAATATGTGACGTTGCCATAGTAGACTGAATTTGATACATGATCGTAGTGAACATACAACTGTCCTCATAAAAAGGCATTATTATAGCTCTAAAAGGGACATGGTGGTATCTATGACTGATGAACAGTACTTCCAAACGCAGGCCATAATTTATGATATTATCGCGTGCATTGCTTGGTTCGGCGGGGTTTAAAACCCCTGTTGTTAGTAGTTTTACTTTAGTTCTTTCATCCATTAAGGAAGATTACCTGATTGAAGGCTACATATATGGATTATTACACATTCAAAATGACTTCGGCCTCAAGTTTTACACGGAATAATTCTCAAAATGGGAGAATGTTTCGTATTTCACAAACTATGACGAATATTTCTCCTATCAACTGCTTCATTTATTTCCATTAAGTACCCATTTATTTTCTCCTGATCTAGAAAGAAGAATACCATGGTCTCAGACTTGGAATATAGTACCTCCGAGAATAAACATCCCTCACTTTTGAGTAGCGGATTAGCTAGTTATCAATGCGATAGATTGGGAACAATGGTATTAATGTCTGAATATAGTATCATCTCCAAATTTTCCTATTGATTTAATTTTTTCTCTCTCTTTCATTAAAGAAGGCATGTACTTGATGAAAGGCTGCAGATATAGATTGATTGTACAGCGAAATGAGTTTATCCTTACGTTTGAAACGGAGTTTCTCAAAATGGCAGAATATTCCGTATTTCACAAACAAAAATATATCTCCTATCTAATGCTAAATTTATTCCATACTGAAATAATTTGTTTTATCCCGATAAAGTTATATACATATAACAAGAACAATACCATGGTCTCAGACTTGGAACTTCGTAGTTCCGAGAATAAACTTCTTTACTTATAAGTAGCAGATTAGCTAGTTATTAATACGATAGGTTAGGAACATAGGTATAATGTCTGATTTTAGCATCATCTCCAAACTTTCCCATGGGCTTCTACCATTAATCCACCGTATTAACGCTAAATATAATATTTTTATTATTCAACCTCACATTTTACACGAAGTAGTCCTCAAAATGGGAAAATCGATCCGTATTTTACCAAATTTGAGGATATTTCTCCTCCCAACTGTTTCCTATATTTCCATGAAGAAATCATCCGCTTCATCCTGATAAATGTATATAATAAAACAATACCTGTACCAATGGCCTCAGCCTTAGAAATTCGTACCTCCGAGAAAAAACATCCTTTTATAAGTAGCGGATTAGCAAGTTAATAATACAATAGATTAGGAACTTAAGTATTAATGTCTGACTTTAGTATCATCGCCAAATTTTCTCCTCGGCCTTTCAACTCTTAATCCAACGCATGAAGAAAATTGACCGCAATGTTAATTCCAAAACGGAGCCTTAGGCGGGAATAGAAATGGAGATCACACAAAGCACCTTTATGAATTGAAAATGAGACCTCCTTTTTGCAGTTATGTCGAGGCTAATTTTCCGCCACCTTTTCCTCGCTTGACGCCTCCACGACCCCAAAGAAGGGTGAAAGGGCAACGTGGAAAGGCTATCCTCAAACTCACGCCTCCCTCTTTACAAGCCTCGTTATCTCCCTTCCTCCGATCCCTCTTCCTCACAAACCCCGCTCTCCACCCACCCTGACCCTTTGGCGATGTTTAATACATTGGGGCTGTATCGGAGGAAGATTAAAGGACACGGTCGAGCATTCGCGCGCCGAGAGGAAGCCGAAGAAGCGAGGGATGGAGAGGATATCCGGCGAGGAAAGGTTGGGAGACGCAGGGATGGGTGAATCCTCAGAAAAGGCGATACGTGGGACGAGGAAGGGAGGAAATGATCCCTTGAAGTGAACTTGGACAGTAATGGCTTTCCCTGTTGGTAAATTTTAGCGTTGAAAAGGGAGTGAACGCTATTAGTTACATAGCGTATTATTTTCAACCCTTACGCAGGTCTAAAAGTAGTCAAAAAGAGCCCCTAATAATTTCAGTAATTTTCCCAGTTATATTTCATCTGTAACGATGGCTAAGTTCTGCAACAGGTACCTCATAATTTGGCCGGGGTGACACAGGTATCTTAAACAAACTGTAATAACATTAAAAAATAAAAATCAAGCAAAAAACAACTCTTAAATTGGCAAATGTATGCTTCTTTTTTAGTTTTATGAATTTATGGTTTTTAATTCTGGCGTATTATTAGAAATAATTAATAGTTTTATTGCTCTCCTGAAAAGTTGATATTTGTGAGATACGTGCTGTAAGAACTTAGCAATCGATAAGTAGGTCTCATTTTCAATTCATAAAGGTTTTTTTTGTTGTGATATCCATTTCTATCCCCCTTTAGGCTCCGTTTTGGAATTAGCATTGCGGTCAATTTTCTTTATATGGTGTATTAAGGGTTGAAGCTCGAGGAAAAGTTTTGAATTGAACAGGAATAGCCGTGAGAGCGAGAGGGTATATATTTTTTGTTACTTTTCTAAATGTATGAAAAAAAATAATCAGTGTTTAATTCAGTCATGTGTAATTACTCCAATAGCAGATGATATTAGTGAATAATTACAAGTGAACACATCTCAATCATTTATATTAGCAGAAACTTCGGATTTAAAAAAGCATTGTGAGTATGAAATCCAAGGACACATGACTGTGATTTTACTTAGAAAATTATGCATCCCTTTACTATAATAGTAATCCATTATTTAAAAACCTTCAGTTAATCACCAATACCTATGAATCAAGCATATTATTCTCATTTAGGGGCTCTTTACGCGCAGTGGTTCTCATGAAAGCTTCAGGTGTGATGTTTCAAGTCTGAGACCATGGTTTTGTTCTTGCTGTATACATTTGGCAGGAGAAACCTAACAAGTTCTCAATGAAAATAAAGATGCAGGAGAAATATCCTGATACCGTTTGAAACACGAAAATTTGTGACATTATGAGGACTGATCAGAGCAAAACGCACAGCTGAATTCAAATTGAGGTATAAGGTACAATCCTTGCTTATTGTATGAAAGGACAAATAATTCTTCCGAGAGCAAGTACCTTCAGTTAAAGTGATGTGAAACAGATGATTGCCAATGGCAATTCATAAAATTAAATACGAAAAGAAGTACGAAAAATGCGGAACTTTGTACCTTTTTCAGTACTTTTCTTTCGAAAACGTCTGGATTCATTTTATTCAGTAAGAGTCCATAACTGCACTCTTTGACCATGTCTACTCTTTGCGTAGCCGTTGAAGGCTCAGATTGTTGGTTCTCAGTAGAAGGTGATTTCTTACTGCAAGAGAAATCATGGTCATTAATTATCTCTCGCAGAAAGAAATCATCAATTCGAATAAGCCTACTAGGAAGCGCCTACTCTAATCCGCGGCTCTACAAATTCCTAAAACTCAATAATGATTTTACCCATAAATACGCTATGAATGCTTCCATTTGCAGCCAAAGGGAATGACTCCTTAAATTCTGAGCCAACCAGTCGTCCATAATTATCATCACAGACCATTTTCTCGCTCGAAGGAACGCAGTTCATTTGCTTCAGGATATAGGCATGAATCTTCATTGCCTACGCATCGCATCTAAGACCATAAGACCATTCATTTGGAGCTTCATTTCTTATTATTGAGGATAAATGGAAGATGAACGGTCCTTCACACTTTAGAAAATGGGATTTAATGGTTATTTGACTAGAATTCTTGTAAGTTGCATTAGTGTTTTTACGTATATTTGACTCTTATTTGCTTGGTTTAATTAACTACCATATAAATATAGATGATCATCATTAGTCAACAATCCAAAGCTTGGTTTGGCGCAGGTCTCTCCTATCCGCTAGCCTTTTAATAGCGATGTATTTCTCCTCTTTACATCTTTTATAACCTGTCCTATGTAATTTATTTCATTAAGGGCTGTCCCTTTCCCGTCCTTCTACATTTCCATCTATAATTGTTTTTACCAGTTTTTCCTTACTTCTATGTATTCTGTATGTATTCCCAAATGTAAGAAGAGTATTTTTTGTAGAAAGCCTTCTTTACCTACAATATTCAAATATATTTTTCCTGTTTTGAACATAGTTGGTAATACGGTTTCCTTATTAAGAAAAAATCTTTGATATATTTGAAAATTAAGAGAGTTTGTCACTTTCTTTTTGACCAATCGAAAGTCTTTTTCCTGATTTATCGCTCAATAAAAACTTATGCGACCCTCCTCGGCGAGGATTGAAAAGGGAGGGTAGGGACAATGGGTATAGGTTGCTACCTTTCCCAGAAACTGTCTATTTCACTCTCTCTCTCTTTCGCATGCCGACTTAATCTCTTAACAATACTTCAATATCCGAAGCACACTTCTTAAACGTAGAATTGTTTGGACAAAAATATAATCCTTACTACCTTCACTAGAGTAATGCGTTAAACGGTCAAGTCGATCGATCCATTATTCTGGTAATAGTGTTTTAGGTCAATGCTGACTATGCGTCATGCTTCACATGACGATTTTTTCAGAATTATTTATGAAAAAAACCTTAAAAACCGACCGCAGTTACCGAGCCTCAGGGTCCCGCGTCGCGTAGCTCAGGCTTGACGCGCAATCGAAAAATCGCTCTCATTTCCTTGGTCGCAAACTTTTTTCCAGGATTTCTTCGCAGTGTTCTTAAGAAATGTCTAGTACACACTGATATGTAAATTTCCCGATTACCGTATTTCGTAAACGAAAGATAATGTCTATTTTATTTAAAATTTCACGCGAAAAAGGGGTACGCCATTTTGTGTTGTAAAAACATGCAGATGTGAACCAAAAGCTACAAAAATCATGGGAAATATAGCCAAAGCATTTGGTCAAAGGAATATTGTGTTTTTTATTCCACAAAAATCATACAAGTGCAAAACCACCTGCTTAAGTTCAAAGATTTTCGGAGAAAAACGAGATCGCGCGTGCTTTTGAAAAATTGGCCATGTTCAAGCTACTTTATCTCAGCAACGGATCAAATGTATGTAACATGGTAAACAGATCCATAATTAGCCATTATTTATGAGTATTTTTGCTAAGTGTTAAGTCCCTATCTCAAAACATAGCCATTTTGGACTTTTGTCCGGCTTTTTCCGATTTCAGGCCACTGTGTAGCGGCTAGAAGACTATAGATTCTGGAAAAGTCAATTATTTTCCTTATATTTAAAATTTTTTTTACAAGTTGACTTTACGCGTCTTGAAAGATTTCAGGATTTGCTACTCCGCACTTAATATGAGGAAGTTTTTGGTTGCCTATATGGATTCACTTTCATAACCCCTCAACGCCGTCATGCGTACCCAGTACGCGCCCTTTAAATTTCGTATGCCGCCGTCATGCGTACCCAGTACGCTTCCTGACCTACTGTTTATAATATTTTTTCTCTGCCAGATATTGTATGTTAAATTAAAACTAATTGCTCTATCTTTTGAAGAAATGTTTTTCCTTTCCTATAAAATATTCATAGCGGTTTTATGCCTTCAAGATTTTTAAAAAATGCTTCGATAAAATTCCGTTTTAAACCAGCGCCTTGACGACTTCGGTCCAAAAACTCATCGCCTTCTTTTAGCTGTTCTATCATGAAAACTTCCGCCTATTCTGCTCGAGAGACGTCTAGAAGGGTCAGCTACTTTAGCTTGAGATACGGTATCTTCTAAGCTCAATGCCATCTCTCCGTCTTCTCCTTGTTTGTCGTCACCTCGAGCCCCAAATGTGTTTGGTCTGCCTCGTTAGTCCTAAGCGTCCCCAGCGAAGGGGCCATGTGCTTCGCTCTGCATTTATTTTTTAATTTTTTTTTCTGGACAGTAATCAACGAAGATAAGATTCCATCTAAACAGTCAGCGTATACCAGAGCCCCTTCGAGATATTTTCTCGTCTCTTGAGGGAGCTTCTGAACCACGAGCTTCAGTCCACCCAGTCCACCAGAGTCATTCATGCTGTGTGGTGTTCGTTCAGGCAGTATGCTGAAATTCTCATCGAATGTACTTCCAGTGTGTGGTATTTTTTTTATAATTGGGGATCCTACGAAATTTGAATAGTATTGAAAGGCAAAAAAGAGACTCGGAAGTCTGTTTGTGTGTTAGGCTATAGTAAAATCATTGGTGGGGTGAATTTCAAGGACCTGTTATTGCATTCGTACGTAATGGAAAGAAAACGCCATTACAAGTGATGTATGAAGTTATTTAGGAGACTATTGAATGAGGCAGTCCTAAATTCATATGTTGTTCACAGGAAAAACACGTATAAAAATTTGACTTATCATTTCGCGTGCCATTGGGCGAGATAATATTTTTGAAATATCCAACGTCATACGAACTGTTTGGACTTGGCCGTCACTCATTACACAATTTAGTACCAAGACTCACAAAAATTGATTTCTTAAAGACAATTCCTGCAGCTGGGAAGAAATCAAAGTATCAAAGGAGGTGTGCAGTTTGTGCGTAACATGGGAAATGAAGAGTTTGCGTGTACTGTTGTGAAAAATGTGCAGTGGGATTATGTTTGGATTGCTTCAAATCATGTCAGAGCAGATTTTCTAAGGTAAATCGTTTGAATATTTGGATATTGACGTTTGAAACATTAGCATGTGATTACCTATATGAAATGATACGGTAATAATGGAACAAAGTCAGAGAAGTGGGCGGAGTGGTAAATTTTCAAGGAGGCGAAACGGGTAATCCTATTGAAAGTATCCAATCTGTTATGAAATTTTCAACCCCATATAACTAAATTACATCATGTAGTTGTATTTTTTAAATGCATGGAATGTTAGAGATCTCGTAGCATATTCGAAACCAAATAAAAATCTTTCAAAATTGAAAATTTATTCATTAGTTCATAAAAAGAGATACATAAAACAACAAATATTTTTTCCAATCGCTCGAAAAATTATTATATAGTAGCACATTATAATACGCAAGTTTACAAAAATTATCAACGATACTGATCGTATATTATGAAAGATATAAATTATTGAATGATAGTATACCAAAAAGGCGAAGATTTTTAAATCTCATCCGGCCGCTGAGATGGGATTTAATTAAATGCCTGCCGCGCTTGAGGGGATAAGGTAAAATTATGAAAATAATATAAAAATGTGTCAAAAATAAATTTGAAATTCACAATTTTATGTTCTAAATATCAAGAAGAAAATACCAATACAATAAAAAAGGCAAAAAAACGATATTTACAAGTATTAAATACACTGAAGATAGCCTGTCCTCACTCACCTATTAGGCTCCACTACACTCATTTCTTTTGAACCTAATTTGCTCCTACGATTTTTTTTCTGAGTAATGAAAAGCTCATTTTTTTCATGATGTGAGGTGAATTGAGTGAGAGAGCGATGAAAATCTTATTGTTTACTTTTTAGTCAACAACCTTATACTTTTTTTGTAAAAAGCGTTTTTTATCTTTGAGATAATCTCCGAAAATTAAATTATCCAATCATTATAAAGGCTCCAACAATGGCTCTTAATATCGAAGATTGTAACTATCCTTATTTTTCCAATCTTAAGCATGAGTAGTTAAACTCTTTTAACTTTTTCCATAAATTTGCTCATTTTCTCTAATTTTCTTCAATTTTTCCTTCTGTATGAAAAGCAATGAACAACTATTTTGTTGATGAAGATAATCTCGCTTAACATAACTCATTATTGAAATCAATTTGTTTCCTCATAGAAGCTATGAGAAAGTCGTAACCCACTCTTGAACGACCGGTTTTGATAACTTAAATGAGATGTTTGCAAATTAAATGGCATATTAGATAGCACAACTTGGACTTGGGTTGCTAAAGTTCATGATTTCACTTAATCTGGCTCATTTATGTTAGTTTCCTCCCTCGAAGTTTTGTATGTACTTCGGCGTTGCAAAAAATGACCACGAACGTGTATATACAGAGGATAATCTTCATTAAATCATGTACTCTGTGTGAGTTAAAGTAATTGGCCTCGAATGACAGCGTTAAAAGCAGCTTATTATTGAGTGATATTTTCTTTTTAGTTTTAGTGTAAGTTTTAGGCAGGTATACCTATGGCTTGAAAATAAATGGCCATCCATTTGAAGCTATAACTATTATTTTAACTAGATTATGTCCCAATTTTTTAAGCTTCGTATCAGAAAAAATCTATTCATAGTTGTTTTATACCAAAATAGGAGTTGCTATGGATTTAAACTTGTTTTACACGTCATAAAAATGTAAAAATTGTCGTTTCGGCGGGATGTGAAACATCCATCAATTTCTCCAATTTTTCCTCTCTATAACTCCGCAGTGTTATGCTGCGCTGCACGGTTTAGAATTAGTGTTTGATCTGTTGTTTCATTTAAAAATTTCCAATGCTATTGTTAACATGCATGTAGATAATTCAACGACATTTTACTCCATGAAGCGAGGAAGAGGCTTCATATTCACATGTAATCCCATTCTTGTAACCATGTATTCGAATACCTTAATAAATGTAGATCAGTCACACTCCGTGACCTGGTCGTTGGTCCCGTCTGCCGCCAATCCTGCGGACGGACCCTCACGGGCCGTGCCTCCCGACTAACTTATGCGCGCGCCGCCATATTGACGGCAACCGTATATATGGTCGGGACCAGCACGGAGTGGGGAGTCAGTCTAAATGCAGCTTGGTGTGAATGAGACGGGACTGGCGACCAGCAGCAGTGCAGATGCGACGTAATACCAGATTAAATCCCGTCTCAGAAGATCTGTTCGAGGACCAGACACAAATCACCACGGTCAACGCAGTGCTAGAAGAATTAGAGGAAGAAGAAAATACCATTACTATGACTCATTAGGGTCTGTTAAAACCTATCATAGTATGGCTTAACCTTCATAGGGTAACACACATTTTTTCAAGATTATGCAACCCGCATCATGATATTCAATATTAAAGTTAACAAGCTCTTGAGCTTATATTTATTTAAAAATAGTTAATAAACTCCAACTCGTTATAAGTTTGAGGTAAAGGTGCAACGGGGTCTGGAAAGACTTTCCAGACCAACACATATAGGGGTTTTTAAAGGACTTTCCCCTAGAAATTCAATAGGGTAGTTTCCCTCATCAAAGATAACGAAAGGCATTGATTGCGATTCGTTACCCACCATTATTGTATTTATAATATTCAAACTATTTGGTTTTATAAATACCGGTTTAGACGAATAGAAATGGTCAATTTTATCCTCATTTGAAAAAGGCCAGATTGGCGCCCATGCGATGCCACTCCACGTGACGTCACAGGGACCTAGTTTCTATACGAGTAGATAGGAGTTTTCCATCATCTGAGATTACCAAAGCATGCATGTGGCACAGAGCTCAGGGAAACATGTCTTAATAATCACCTATTAAAACTGGCTAAGATCGGAAAGTTTTCTTCGTTTGATAAGGCATTAATAATCCTTATTTTAGAGAAGCGCTACCTGCTATCAGGGTACTCTGCTACCTTCTAGCATCCTGCGTCGTATCAGCGCTCAAAGCCTCGCCCCAAGGCCACCTCACTTGCGGCAGAGGGAACCAGAACGACGCCACACGGAGATTTCCCGGCATTCATACTTACCCGTCGTGTTTTCACGCGCTTGAAAATTTTCACTTTTCATTTAATCGCGAAAAATAGATATCGTAATTTAAAAATCTAAAAGCGTGAAATACGTACTCCTGGAGTAATAATCTTTCGATTTAGGCAATAAAAAAATAATAGGATACCACCCTATTGCGTTACTATGAATATAGGCATTCGCACTACGAGTGATGTCAGACGAGGGTGGATGTTCTGACAGCAATACCAACGCATTTGCGGAATAACCAATGCCACCTTTTCGTTAAGATGCCTGAGGTTTGCAATTCAGGGCTAATAATGTATTTTATTCCCTTGCTATTTATTTCTTAATGTTTACTAGCATGTAAAGATAGTAGTAGTCAAGTGAGAATCTAAAGAGCAATAACTTTTTCCATTTAGAATTTTTATTCCTATAGTACATAACTGGCAATATAAGATGAAATTGATGATCTTATAATAAGATGTTAACGTCCTACTCCTTTACTTTGTGTTAATATATGCTGCCATAAGTTAATTAAATTTAATTCTTCACCTTATTATGTGGAAATTTCTTCTTTTAAAATTAGCTCATAGCTTCTTCATTAGCATAGTCTTCATAGCTCAGGATCAAACTCTTCTGTAAGAAATATCTTACTTACGTAATGCGTCGTATTTTTAATTCTTCCATGCTTAGATAAATTGGGAGGAAACTAATTCCTTATGTGAGGAAGAGGCACTGCCTATGAAACCTGACGACAGAGTGAACGAGGATAATCTGCATTTAGTGGAGTTATTCCCATGCCTAAGGGGTAGGTGTGAAGCGAGAAGAGAGCAGCATATCCAGAATCAAAACGAGAATGGCCTAGGGTAAGAAGTCATTTGTCGTGAAAGCATTTTATCTCCCGAGATTTTATTTGAATAAGCTGTCGAAGTAAAACATTCGTTTGGGGCGGTAACATCGGTTTTAAATGAATGACTTATGCCATTTGCTGGATTGAAGACACGAGAAATTGAGGACTTGTGCTTCAATTAGAATCTAGTGCTAATGTAATTTTTTATCGCTTTTTCGTGACATCCATTCGATTTAATTATTGTAGTGAAACTCAAGAGTATGCTGACGTCTTGCTTATAGAATTCAGCGAAATTTAATCACGGTTTGAAAGTCAATTGCTCTGTGTTTTTAATGGAAATAATAGGTAGAGAGCTTAAAAATATAGCGGGATAACAGGGAATTCCCATTATTTAGGTTTATTGGGAAACTGACAAAACTATTTTAAGGGCTAAATATGGATATAAAACTATTTATTTAAGATTCTTTCTGGTAGACATCTTATTTATCTCTTCTTACTATTACAAATCACTCTCTTAGTGATACAATCCGTAGGTTGGTGTGAATAGGCGAGGGTAGAGCTCACCCTGGACATGGTCATAGACGTTTATTCACAAATGTATGCTTGGGGGACCAAATCCTTTCCTTTGGCCAACTAGCATTTCGTGGATTGTGGAGTGGAGTATCCAAAGGCTTCACCCAGAATATCTATTACGTTATCTTCTTTTTTTAACAATGTCCTTTGTTTTTTCATGGATACGTTTTAAACCAAAAAAATGAAGGAAAGCTTATGTCATGGTGTACGTTAATGAATGCCCTCATTGCATATTTATTGTATCCAATTAAATCACTATGTCAAGCCTTCCTTCGAATATGACGAATCTTTTCAGTCTACTCCTCAGAATTACACCGATTCTTCATCCTTGGCGTGGCATCCTTGGTTCTTGATTATCTTGCGAAAGCAATTCCCTTGAGAATATCATGTACGGTGCTGCTAAGAGGCACTGCAGCTATCTCCAGATTTTTATTTTTTCCCCAAATTGGATAATTCGTCATTGGAAAACTAGGGCACTTCTATGGCGAGTAAACAGATGGGAGAAAATACATGTCGAGGAGAATAAGGTACCAAGCAAGGACTTCGTTGAACATGGATCATGATTTTCCGCTGATATATTTTCCAATCCTGCATCAGTGATGGGTAAATGTTCACCCATAGTAAATAAACTTCAACAAATTGCTAAAGATGACTTTGTAGAAATTCTAAGACGCAAGAATTCCTTGATCGTAAGATTTGGCTGAAAGCACTCTTGAGCCTTTTCACGATCAATATTTACCTGAACGATATATCTATAGGCTCCTTGGATATTACGTTCAATGAGAAGAATTAGATTGAAAAAAATTGAGTTTTCCCATGTGAGATTTACAGTAGTGCTTGATCAAAAATCTTTTTATAACCTTAACCGTAGATTTTTAATAGTTTTACATTTTTTACTGCTACAATTGAAGGTGAATATAAGTGAAATTTTAAGTATTATATAGGAGGAAAAGTCACTTTAAAGCTACGTCAGTTGGTAATATCATTATTGCGGTAATCACTCGTTATACATTTTATACGAGCAGGTACAGCAATTGAATTTATGGGTGGCACATGTGAAACACAATTCTCAATGTGGGAGGAAAACGGATTTAATAATGAGGACGTCAGTAAGAGCACTGTGTTAGCGAAGTGTTCATTAACAGGAAGGAGCTTATGAGAGGATCATCATGTAAGACCTCAAAGAAGGACTAGCGAACAGTCTGTTCTGGAGAGTAGCAGTTTACGGTTCGGATGCATATAAAATTTGGGAGGAGGACAAGAAAAGACTGAAGGCGTTTAATATGTGAGTTTGGAGAACAATGGATAAGATGAAGTGCACAGAGAGGAGACGGCAAAGTGCTGGATATGGTGGGTGAAGAGAGGCAGCTTCTGGATGAGATACGAAGGAGACAAGGTGTGGATGGAGCGAGTATTGAGCGGGCAGGGGATGTTGAAAACGTATTTAGAGGGACAAATGTTGAGTTAAAGAGGGAGAGGAAAGAAGAGAATAGCATTTGTAGATAGATTGAAAGGGGAATCCCATGACGGGAGGGTGAAACTGCCAGAATACTTCTTAAATACTCCAAACCTAATTTAATTGGTGGGGTACTCGGTGGGGGTAGTAATAATGGAGTAGTTACCCCCTGGTATATAAGTTAAAGTTAGTAATCCGTTTCATTTCTCTAAAAGTGGTGCTCATGACTGTAATTTCTAAGACTAAGTTGGCGACTAGATCCCGACAAATATTTGACGAAGAAGATGAGTTTCCTTATCATGACTGGCGTAAACTTGCGGGAGGTTTAGAGGCGACCTTCTCTTTTGGGATTAATTTGATGTCAAATTGCTGCTCTTTAGACTGATGAGCTTTAAGTCCCGCAAGTCATAAGCTAACAGTTTCCTCCCATATTCCACGCATGATCACAAGACGAAGGAAGCTATTGCTTGAGATCGAGTGAGCACTTTTTCTTTCCTAGTTAGAATAAGACCCCTTTTCAATATTTTTATGGAAGGCATTTTGGCAGCATCTTAAGTTATTAGGTATTAATTGTATAAGCTTCACATTTAATCGCAATTCTTTTATCTAAGAAATATTTGCGTGAATTTAATCTGAAAAAAGTCAACAGGTTTGTATTTGACAGCAGACATAACTGAAGAATACGCAGTCCGCTTTTATGATTTAAAAATATTAATTTTTAGCATTAATAGTTTTAAAGTAGAAAAGAGATAATATATTAGTTCGAGCGGAAAAAAGTGAATTATAAACCTTCAGGATGGGACTAGGTTAACATATTCAATGAGGCTAAAGAATGAAGAAATACTAGACGTGACTACTAAGCTGTTGATACATTCAAGTATCTAGGCCCACAAAACTTTCGGTTGAGAGTTGTGTAGGCATGAATATTTTGGGTTAAGGCTAGTAAGAGATACGAGGGGTGAAGCTCGAGTAACGTTCTGACGGGATCTGAAGCCTAACATTAACTCTCGATAGTTTATACCTAGTAGCAAAGGATTAGTGGTCAACATGGAGCAGGCGTATGTTAGGAAGCCACGTTTGGTGGGGGTAGGCTGTCTCCAAGCCTTGGTCACTCTCTCTACACATCTACAAAAATTACAGTAATCGATCTAAATTATAGCGGTGATATGGATATTTTTCGTTTCATCATGAGAGGTATATTTTTAATCCTCCGTTAGTCGCGTGGCGTCTACCAGACGCCAAGCCATATTCTTTGCTTTTCCAACATCATGTTTTCAAAGTTAGGAAACTGTCCTTCCTTGTAACTTATTATTTCATGCTTTTGAGTTAGCCACCAATTATATAATTTATATTTTGTCAATATAATTTTATGTTTCGTAGCATGAATTGCTGCTTTTTGGCGTTTGGTAGACGCCACGCGACGATTTGAGGTACAATGCGTTGTGCGCTAATTACTTTATTTTGTAAACTTTGCGCTAATTAATTCTTTTGTAAACTTTGCAATATTCATTGCAAAGTTTACATAAGAATTTTATGAGTTGAAATAACATTATTAACAACTGTTTAAAGCATTAAATTCGGGATACGCGGCTTTTTGCTAAACATTTATGATTGTTAACATGTTAACATTATTAAATGCAATAAGACTGTAAAAAGACGTGTATCAAGTATTTTATTGATATGAATATCTCTATCATTATTATGCATATATTTGATGCCTTTGCATGAAATTAAATATTGTATGAATGATTTTTTGTAGTTAAAACAGTTATTTCTACCGGCATGCATTTTCTTTGACCATTACTAAATGGCGTCTGTGAGACGCCGGGCGGCGAATTGAATTCCAAAATGTGACACGACTGATGGAGGGTTAACTTTGTGACTATCAGGAAAGGAAAAAAAAGTCGCTGGTTCCAAAATTTTTATTCACTCGCAACCTGTATCGACACAGTGTGTCATCTTCTGGCCTGTATCAAAACCGGTACACTTTATCGAACCTTATCGTATGTAAGTACACTGTATAAACTGGTCGCAAGTGAATGAATTATTGGAGCGGAACGAGTATAGTTTTATTATGTCCTAATTGCCATGAAGGATTTCCATCAAGGAAGGGCGCAAACCATTGCATTTTTTCTTTGTGTTTATTTTTTTGTGATCGACGGATTAACATTATATTCACGGATTGGTCCTAAACTTGCGAGGGTGCTTTTAAAAAAACCATATACATAGGCTAACCTGAATGAACGTGAGCTTTTGATTGATTTGGCTGATCTCACCTCAATTATTATCATATACTCTGGGGAGGATCTAAAGATTTTCTCTCGCCCGTAAATGTTTGGGCACCCTCCCATTCTTAAGTATTTTAAGAGTGTGAAAGAGATGCAGGTGATTCCAACGCCGTATTTTCTTCTCATATTGCCTGCCCTACCCTTCAGTCCCTGACCTAACCACACGGTCTTTTCCTAGAATTGCCAAACGATACCATGCTCAGAATTCAATTCTGAACGACCGGTCCATGCCGCTGAGTATAGCGCACGAGCATTGGAGAGCGTTCCCGGAACTTGTCGCATGCTTGCATTTACTACCAACCACGGTTCATGTTTGCAGCGATATGACCATATTAAAGCGAGTGACTGGGTGGGTACGCTAAGGGACTGGCTCGCGTAACAATCCCTTGATGAACTGCATCGGGGTCCGACCCTCTGCAATTAGAGTTGGGCAGTGCACGATCTCATTCTGCTACTCAAATACAAGAGGTAATGGAATTTTTGGCCAGCTGCAAATTGAAACTTAGCTTTAAAAGCTGTGTCCTCGTCGATCTATCCTCACGCGCTCCGCAACCCCACATAATTTCCGGATGGCATGGTGTTTTATGCCATTGGATAAGAAAATCTACGGTCGGTGAATGATTTTCTTCTTAAATAATGTCGATATGTCTAAATTTGACGTAAAACTGCATTTAATATGATGATAATCTAAAGATATTTTAACTTTAAGATATTTTCAAATTGCTTAAATGATATCTTGTTATTGCATCAACAAAATAAAACTGAAAAATTATTTAGTCCTATGCTTAACACCGAAAATTTCTGCACACGGATAAAAGTCAACCACATTCCAAACAAATCTTTAGGTAAATTTACTTCTTACACTGAGAGAACTACTTATATTAATCCCCTGATCGACCTTCGAAATCGATTTTTATGTTTTTAAATACGATAAGACATCTCATTTATAATCGGCACTGTTAATTACAAAGAGTAAGAGCCAAACGCTATACTTAATATGTATAATACGCCTTACCCTCAGTGACTTCATGTCAATCAATCGGGAGACAAAGAATTTGAAGTCGAATTCAAAGAATAAGCTATGCGTTCTGACAAGGCACTACATGCCATTGTAAAATACAAAATATAAAATGAAAACTTCAAATAAAAAAGGCGAAAAAGGCTATGTAATTTTTAAAGCAGCAAAATATCAAAATAATGTATTACTTTCTCTTTTATTTTTAATAGCACCCGCGGGAAGGGTAGCTGGTTAATGATTCGCGAGGGAGAAAAGCATTGTGGTTTAGCTAATAGAGCTCTTAGCTACTGGCCGGAGGGTCCCGGAGTCAAATACAGGCACTTTGGACTCCCCCATAGAAAATTCTTCGAAATGTGGAGTAGCTCTGGAAAATAAATCGTGCTCACTACCCTCTACTTCCAAATTTCTGCCCTTCAAAATTTATCTTTGAGTAGATAACTGAGGGATACAATAAAATCTGTGCTGTACAAGAAAAGGGTCGCAGGAATAAAAAAGGCCTTACTTATGGTCATGTGGCCCATTAATTGGAGAATAGCAGTTGCATCTCATGGACGTTCACTTTCAAAAGTTTCAGGATAAAGTTTGCTACTGCTGAATCTCCAGAAAATTTAGATTCCCTTACTTTTTCAGTCTTCACACACCTCAAATATGGTGCGTAAATATATGTGCGATCAAGGGGAAAAGTTACTTTTTTGTTGCAAATTTATCATTCCTTTTTGGATAACCGTTGGATTTGTTGCTTATTCATTGAGCATTACTACGTACTTGCCCTTGGTTTCACTGTTGGTTTGTATTTTACGTATTAAGAGACACTTTTAGGAAAGAAAATCGGTGGCTTAGCATTCAAATTCGGCGATCAAATTTTGCTTTTGTGAAAATGAGAAATGAGATCTCCATCGCTGCATATTATAATCTAATTTAGTTCCATTCGTTCCTTTGTCTCCTAGTTATTTACAGTTTTCTTCTCGAAAATTCGCTGAAATATATTTATACATTTTTAAATGGTAATGAGTCATGTAAAAGTTGGAACTTGGGTAAGGGTTACCGTATTTTTTCTTAGAATGGCGTTTTGATCGATATTTTTTTCTGTGAATTAGTATTTAGACAGGCGAAACACTCTGGAGTGTTTTGCCTTCTGAAGGTTATCCACCGTTTTTATCATAAGGAGTGCATGATCGTGTATTTATGACTTATTTCTGTGAACGTATGTGTGGAATGAATAATTGCCGTGTCAAATCATAGTTGGAAAATGAGAATGATTCTGTTAAGGCAAAATTCATGGCAAGATTAGTGGAGCAAATAACGTTCAAGTAAAGGAACCAACTTCTAAGGTAAGGATATGAAGTAATCGGGTGCTGAGCAAGGCGTTAAAGAAAGGTAGTTAAGAAACTCTGATATGCATCTTGACCGGTAGGAAAGGTAGGGGACCCAAGCCCACGATCCTGAGAAGGTGTTTTAGATTAAGGGAAAATAACATGGGTTGGGAGGAAATTTATTGGTAGCGGAGAGGATACCATGAGTGGGGAACGACTAGTGAGGATATCTTGAGACATGCAATAAGGAGAAGAGGCAAGTTATGGACGAGAAAGATGAGGCAAATTGAAATTCCGGGCCATTTAGGGAGAAGCCGGGGTTGTATGGGACAGAATGAACCAATTGGAGGATGGAAATGAAATAAAAAATGGAAATTGGTTCCTATTCATGATAATATATTTCTTTCAATCAGCCTCAAATGAGCCATAGTTCCAAATTTGTGTTGCAATCTTTCCATTTGATCATCCAATGGATTTACTTCTTCTAAATCAGAAGGAAAATGCTCCCGGAAGTCTTGTACGAGAAATAGCTTATTGAATGAAGCAATGAAGATTTATATAGTAAACTCCCTCGCCTGTATAATAATATGCCAATATAGAATTATGCGTGAAGTACGAATGGTACTGGATTGAATGGAGCGAGTACAAAGCAGGAAGGGGATATTAAATGGGAAAGTGAATGGGAGGCATTAGGTTCAACTGAGCATTGAAGGGTATAAATCAAATCGGAAGAGGAAACAGTCTGGGCTGATTCTCAAAATGCTCTATGTAAAACTATCCTAACCTATGGTTACTTACATAATTCAATGATTGAATAGGGAGTGGTACTACATACCTTTGACTTTAAGATACCTGTATTCTAGATTAATCATAAGGGTTGGAGTGAAATCTGACCGAGGTCATTACCATATTTTTTTCATCTCTTTGTGTCCATTTTTTGGTATTTTACACTGGCCTGCAGTCCCTTGCCAGAGTGCCATAACCTATTCTTTTCTGGTAACTTTAATTATTTTGTTTTCAGATTGATATTCATTGCTCACCGACGGATTGAGAATTAGTATTAGCGTATGGATTTCGAATAGAACAGTCCTGATTTTAATTCAGTTGATTCTTAGGTGCGAAATTAAAAATCCTCGAGGTGGGAAATCTGTCAGAAAACTAGATACGATCCCTTCAATGCGAGAAATTCATGTATCTTAAGGTTCTTCTAGAATTATACGGACTCTTACTTTTATAAAGCAAGTTTCGGAGTGAAGAATAAGTGATTAGCCATGTTATAAATTCTTTTGCAGTTGTCTTTTTTTTTAATAAAGAACAGCATATCATTCTAGGAATATGAAGATACCTTAAAACACGGCGTTTGGGAATCTAACACTCCAGAAATCATATTTTTTATTGAAAATTTGATAGCAGTCGTAGATCCATGAACATGAGTTAGTGGAAAAAAATATACTCTATATAGTGACTCGTTAACTTGGAAACAAGTTAATTTATAAATGTTTTTTTTGACAAATTATGGTCGGGTAAAGATTGGAGAATAAACCAGGCTGTGGGAAGACTTACGGTATGTTAGATATGATGAATGAAGGGCGGATATTGCTGAAGTGAATCCAATTACCAGAGAATAATCGGAGGGTGTTCCTTCTTAGAGGGATATAGATTACAACGGGGCACTTACATGGCCATATGTAACAGTGAGATGAAAGCGGATATCCCTTTATGGCATAAATGGAAACATGCATTTTGTCTTATCACACTGAAAGTAGGAATATTCATCACTCTCACTGAAGGGGTTATTTTTGGGCCGAAAATGTAAGAAAACAAAGCATTTTTTAAAGTAAAACTGGTATTTCTCACCAAAATGTATCGTTGAATCAGAAAGTACCATGCGTGCCGAATTTGATATTTTATCTCGGACTGTATTTAATGGTATTATTTTTGCCACGTTTTCCATATACTTGTAAGAGTTTTATTTCCCTGAATGGGAATAGAATATTACTTTTCATTTTATCTCATTAGTATTCCAAGATATACTTCAGCGTGGTACTTGTCATTACTTATATTATTTATTCATCCATTACTGAATTAATCCGCTCGAGCTCTAGCTTTCGCAAAATTTAGGCTGATTTTGGAAAAAAATCTGTGGAGAAGAAATAGCTGCTACTATGCCCACTTCCGCATTCTAGAACTCGGGCGACAGTGGCTATTATTATCTGAATTGGAAAACTGTTTGGATCTGAGACCCTGATATAAGTAGACTACTAATCCGCATATGGAAAATGTTTACTCAGAAAGAAGTAATTTCTAGGCCCATCCTAACATTTACTATATTTTTACTACTATACTCTATGCTCCTACATCCCACTATATTTCCAGGTCCGACAGAAGCGATAAATTAAGACATATTTTCCCCAACGGATAGAAATGGGAATACGTTTTTCCACCAGGATTTTGATAAATACTAGTCTTAATTTTGCTTGAGCATTTAATTTTTATAAGTAAGCGGCTGGTATCCTAATACCCCCTACCGCACGCCTTTTTAGGTGGCTTGCGGAATAGTACGTAGACGTAGATGAACATTAACCTAATGAAAGCTTTAAGTAAAAAAATGGCATTTTTTCGTGTCACCTTCATTCATCTCCACTAACTGTAAATTAGAAGAGGTCCATGAGGTCACACGTGCTCCTGATTCAAGACTTATCGCTGCATGCATTTCGGTCCTCGTCTCTCGGGAATGGAGTGGGGGATCCATTTGCGCTGCAAATGGTTTGCGGTCTCACTCCGGGAAGGGTCTGGAACCTCGTTAGGGAATGCTCGACGTGATACATATATCTCTCTCGTCATCCCAAGCGTTGGAGTTTCATCGTGGAAGTATGGTGTGTCAAGGAAAAGCGGTTTGCTCCATGCTCTCAAACGCAGTGCGCTACACGCTAAGTTCTCTCGACAGAGCGGTTATTTCAAAGATGAATGTTGGTAAATGTCCTTACACCGCCCCGTTGAGATCCAGTGATCCACTTTGAGAAGACATTGCGTTTTAAGTGGTTGACGTGACATTCAGCTCAAGGAAAATACGTTAGTACCTAGAGTAGACCGACCCACCCCCTCCTCTGACCAAGGCTTACGGCTCTATCGCCTTGAGTGGTAGCTTAAGTTGGTGAGGCATGCTTCAGGCAGTTATGTGTAGTACGCTTGGCGTTTTGCTGAATGTGGTCTGATTGAACTTGATCAAAATTGGGGCACATGAACGCCCTTAGTTTATCGCTTTAAGAATGGAGGTGGTCGGTTCTCGACGACAATTTACTTTCTACTACTATTCTTATTTTAAATTATTTTTCAACTATTCTACATCTATATATTATATTACCCCAAAATCCGCCTAAGGTAATGTTGGGACACCAGACGTTAACAAAAAAAGAATAGGAGGTGTAGGATTCGTTGGAGGTGATTCATTTAAACAATGTTTTATTGGAGAGCCAAGAGTGGGGACTCGAACTAAATCTGAGCAAATGCATGTTGGTGGATATTTTGCAGAGTTCGTCCAACTATAACCATGTTTATGCTGTGAATAGTATTAACATAAAGGTAACAGTCGAAGTGAAGTACTTGGGAGTTACGATAACCTTGAACCTCTCGTGGGGAATACATATAAGGAATATTTCCGGCATAGCCCTGGAGAAATTATTATTCGTCAAGCATTTTGTGGGAAGATTTTCGGATGAGACAGCAAAAGAAAGGTGCTATTTTGCACTCGTCCGACCGCACCTTGAATATGCAGCGAGCGTATGGGATCCGGTGCACAAGGCCTTAATCCGCGAACTGAATAATATACAAAGGAAGGTAGCGCGGTTTGTCATAAACTGCTACGGGCGTACAGACAGCGTTACCCAGATTTTACGCGAATTAGGCTGGGAGCCGCTGGAGACTCGGAGGCTGCGCGCTAGTTTTTGATTGATTGAACAATAGAGAATGGATATTGGATGTATGTAAGAGTGACATGGGGAGGGAAGTCATGCACTCATGGTATTCTTATCACCGCCGCGATTAAAGAAGGCCCAAAGTACCTTTTGTACAAGTAAATACCTCAAAGGTAAACCGGACGGCTTTCCTGTTTATTTTATTATTTAAATCTCCGCGTTATAAGTGGTTGAATTGAGAGAGCTTACAAATTTGAGAAAAAATTACATGGCAGCATTAAACATAGAATATCTATGCTTAGAGCTTAATTTTTTTACGTTTGTTTTTCCACAAGCAGTAACACAAGCTTTTAGGCGATGCGAAGCCGTATTTTTCAACGCTTTTGCTTTCTTTGGTGATTGGGGGACATTCAAACGTTGAGTGGAGCAATGCTCCTTGGGGATGCCGTCAATTCTATTCTTCATGGAAACCACTTAAGCCTTTGAAGCCCTCGTTAAACCCTGCTTTAAGCGTCAAGGTTATTTGGAAGCTGGTGTTGAGTCTTGTTCGATGTATAACAAGGTCTTCGAGGACCACATAGCCTGCATCTTTGCAAATCCCTCGTGGAAAAGACGCGGCACCAGGTTTTATTGGAGATAGAATAATGATAAATTGGTCCAATAGTGACGAAGGTTAAACGGTGACCTTACAGGCTGAAAAACGATCCAAAAGAACATTCTATGGCTGTTTACTTTTTCAGATTACTTCTCAGAGAATGTATGATTTTTGCTTTCCCTAACCGGTTTCTCTAGAGATTTTGAATCGACTGACTGGGTACAAATATCCTTTACGATTCCGGATTAAAGTACTCAAACTTTTCATCTTGTGATTTTAACCTAGTAGCATGCACTTACAGCGCGAATTAATTTAATTCATATTTGAGTTGTTTTTCTCTCGGTCTGCATCGGTATTTATGTTTGAAAATTATAAACCATATTTACCATCCTATAATAAACTTTCAATCCTTAACTATGCATTTTCAACTAAACCCAGGAAATACTTATTTTCCTTATTGTATTTGGGTGTTTCTTTTACAATTAATTTTACATATAAATGAAATGAAATTCCATGACGGAAAATATAATGAAAAATAAGAGCTAATTCCAAAAGTATAAATATAATCACAATTTTAAATAAAATAATGATAATTTTTTTTCTCTGCAGGTAAGGAGACATGGTCCTCTATTCGGTGATGGTGGACAGATTTTGGTAAGTATGAATTGTACGTACTTAGAACGAGATCAGGTGAGAGTGCGGTTTTATTTTTGCAAAGGTTATTTGCAATAAATATTTATTAGCTGATTCTCTGCATCAATATTGCAACTGTGTGAAAATTTTGAAGCTGAAGTACTTTTGCATTTGATAAAGACATAGGCGTATTCACCATAAGGTACGATTTGATTTGAAGGGCATATGGGAAGCGTGGTAGCCTTGTAGGTAAGGCTTTTAGCTGTTGATCAAGGTGTCCTAGGTTAACCCTGAGAGTGCGGGAAAGTTTTTATACGTTTTGCACGATGACTGCGGCATTTACCCAAATATTATAACTACCTGGATATCTTGCACTTGAGCGCTTTCCCGTATCATAAGGGTAATATAAATGTATAATGAAATACAAAGGACGGCTGAGTGTTTCGTCAAAAACTGCTACGGACGTAGGTACAGACAACGTTACCCAGATGTTAAGAGAATTAGACTGGGAGCCGATGGAGACTCGGAGGCTACGCCATAGGCTTAGATTATTTCAACAGTTGAGAATGGATATATCTAAGAGTGACACGGAGAACATAATATTAGAGCCCCACTATATTTCCAGGTCCGACAGAAGCGATAAATTAAGAGAGATGTTTTGCCCAACGGATGGATATGGGAATTCGTTTTTTCCCCCGAACCATAAAGGACTTTAATAAATGCTAGTCGTAATTTAGTAAGAGCATTTCCTGTTTATGTGTAAATGGCTGGTGTCCTAGCACCCCCTGCCACACGCCTTTTAGGCGGCTTGCGGGATAGTATGTAGATGAAGGATCGCTATGGGGCTTAACTCTACTAGACCCGTCCTCGCATCAGGGGGTGCCTCCTGCACAGGGGGTCTCTTCTGCACTGGCTAGCAGCTAAAGTCGTTAACACCCGCAGCCCAAGGGCTAAATCCTGAGTGAGGCCTTCGGACACCCCAGAATGAATTCCTTGAATTGCTCTTGGCTCAGGGAAAGGAATTACCTTCCCTACCCGGAAATTGTGAAATTCACGCGCCAATGTCATAGTTCAATGCGTGGTCAACCCTCTCCCATCTAATCCACCATTCGGGCTAAATCACTGGGTGAGTGTGTGCCATGAGAACGTAATGAATTTTTATAATCTGGGCTTTATCTAGCCTCTCGATAAAATAACGAATGTTTAGAAGACATATCAACTTATAATCAGCGTATACTATTCGAACACTTCGTAATTCTTCTCAGTAGCTCCTGAGTATGCATGCCTTTTTCATCGTAGTGGCATAAAATTTCCACCAATTTGTTTAAAAAATCTATTGGTGGAATTTATTACACTAATGATAATGGCATAGGGTGTACTTGATCAAAATTTTTATTCTTTTCCAGACCGGAAGTGGCATTTATCTACTCAACTGCTACTCCGTTTTGATTTAGCAAAGTACTGTTCGATTCCATGCAATTTCAAAGTTTTATTGGCTATGTGCAACTAAAAATACTCACGGCTCAGACCGGGAGAGGAAAGTATTTACTCAATCTCTGAACTGATTTGAGATAACAAACTATCTTTAGGCTAATTGCATTTTTAAAAGTTGATTTGACACATGTAACTAGATTATTTCTTCCTGTTTAGATCGGAAGTGGCATGCATCCGCTTAACCGCGTCTCCAATTTAAATGAGAAATATATCGCTTGATTGATAGAGTTACTTTGATCCCAAAACGTTTTGTCTCCATGTACCTTCTTTGAATATTACTTGCGGTACAAACCGGATGTGGTATTTTTCTCCATTGCTATTGCACCAATTTAAGCAAATGAACTATTGCTAACTTTTTTGTTCCTCTTCGTGCAATAGGTTTCATTTAACTTAAAGGTGATATCCGGTTCGAAAAAGAAGTGGAATGTAGCAGCTCAATCATACTTTCAATCTTAATCGGCGAGGTTTTATTGAATTTGTAACTTTTTGAATGTCTTTATGGCTGATTACGAGGGCCGTTTTTATCAACATCCGATGGGTCATGAACAGAAGAACAAGGGGTTGGTCTAAATTTATTTCATTGCTAAATGTTGAGCACACTTGTGGTATCCTTTCGACATTATCGCCTCGTGATTGAGGAATTAGTCGTGCCTATGGACAAGATTTACTAGACCTTCTTCATGACGGGTTGCCGCCAATGTCTTCCAATGAATCATGCCTTTGCCGTGAAGCTCATCGCCAGTTTTAAAACGCTTCCCTCCCATCCAAATCTTTATTTCAGCGAATAGATGGTAGTCTTCCGGCACTAGGTCGGCATTGCACGGCGGGTGGTCGAAAATGTCCCATTGAAATTTCTCAAGGAGCAGTTGCGCTGAGATGACGGGCGTTGTCATGAATCAGAACACTTTCAGAAGTCAGGATGTCTCTTCTTTTCTATTTAATGGAAATGGACGTGACGATTTACGCTCTACCTGTGGTGCATTAAAGAAAAATTCTCTTTAAGCGGCTATAGATCAAGACATGTCAATGTTGAATCTATTCAGCGAGTTTTCTGGCTGTCTCTCAGCAGTGCACATTTGGCGGGAGAATCAAATGGGGAGAATTGAGGCAGTGTAGCTAATGAGATTGCCACCACCTTAAATTAACAAGTTACGATCAGAAATTACTTGAGCTTATGGTGCGAAGGACGCACTCTTCGCTCCTATAGCGTTGAGGTGTTTTCCCCGTCCCGTTCCTTCCGTCCTATCCCTTCCCAGAGGCGTCGGCGGGCTCCTATCGCGGCGGCGCGGGCGCCTCTATTCCTTTTCCCTTCCTCTCCAGCCCCTCCCCGGGTGATCGGGCGTATAAGCCACTAGCTTGGTTCCCGGCCCCGGTGTGTTGTATCCTCGAAGGGCTCCCTTGTGCCCTCATTGGTGCGAAGGACGCGCTACCTGCGCAGTACCCATTTAACGCTCGTATGGTGTTTTGATGAGCAAACTGAGGTTAAAAACATACTATTCTATACCCGCACTACTCGAATTTCACTTCCGTAAGAACTGGATACATCACACAGCAGGCCAATCGCCATAAAAAAGTAGCTATTTCAATTGATTTCATTGTTGGCTGCAATTTGTAATATATGACTATATTCCCAGTACCGGTCGCTAACGAACAATTGGTAGTGGTGTTTTCAATCCTTTTGGATTTTCCCACTTGTATTTCCTTAATTGCGATTCAACCAAATTTTTTAATTAGGCAGTAAGGCCAAAATCATGCTTTTATCGTGATCTGAAGCCACAAACTGGAATAATATATACGTTTACATGATTTTGGTTTTATGACTCGGCTTCCTTTTTTTTTTTTTTAAAGTACAGCATTGGATAAGTAAAATTCCACTTAATGAAGTAAGTTATTCCAGTTAATTATCTAAATGCCTACGTTATATGCTAGGCATCCACATTATCACACGTTGGAATAGTTGCTTTATACCCATCAATAAAGTAAATATTAAATATAATCATATAAGTTCATCAGAAAGACGCTTTGCGAACGATTTTTATTGCTTTAAACACAGTATTTCGAAAAGATACTGAAAAACCATGGTAGCGATGGGGACGACTGACAAATGAATGCCATTTCACTCCCAGTATTTAATTGTATTCTTAGGTAATTTATTCATATTTAAAATTTTTCCTTTCTTAAAAGACATCCTGACTTATCATGAGAAGAAAATAAAAGAAAGACTGCAATACAGAAAGATTCAAGATGGCACCCTACCCTCTTACTATTAATGATAGCAACGTTGTCTCAATCCTAGCGCCTGACTCATTGCATGTTTTTTTCATAGTTCTTATCTTGCATTTATTTACTCTAGTAGTTATTAACCACTAGCAAGTTTTTTTATGAATAAGCATGTATATTTTGCTAGTATGCGTAATGTTTCTTTGACCGTGCGGTGTGCACGTGTCGGTCCTCTTGCATGTTGATGGTTGGTCACCCCCTGCCAAACACCCTATAGGTAGCTCGCAGGGTACTATGAAGATGTAGACTTTTTTCTTTCCAAATTCACTAAGTCTTTGGGAGAATTCCGCTGTTTGTTCCAAGATCTTCCGAAATATAATATTATATTTCCTTTTTTTCAATTTTATTGCTGCCTAATTTTACATCCCTCTTTGTAACTTTTAGTTTATGTCCTATCATCACCTTAAGCATCTCACACTACAGTTTGATCTCTCGAAATAACTTTTTGAGTTTTTTCGACGTTTGGTTGTCTTCATTCTCGAATTTCATACACCCATCGTACAGTGGAAGGAGCTTGAATTGAGCCATGTTTTTCATTAAAACTTAAGGATTTCTTACCTTTTGAATACCAGCTTTGTTTCCAATGATTACAGTCGCAGTCCTTCATCGCATATTTTATGAAATGTGTGAAAAGTTTTTATTGTGAAATTCAGACAGTGAGCTTCATTATAGGCTGGAAGGTGTGGCGTTAAAACAAAGTAATTTTTTTATTTTACTAAAAAACTTTTAGGATACACCTAATCTACCTAATTAGATAGAATTACAAACGGACTTGTTTTTTTTTCCTTTTAGTTATCAATGCGACAGAGTTAAAGGACACATAAAATAAAAAGGCACGAATTGTTAATACGTCGCGTTTACTTTTCAGGATATTTGTAGCGAAAAATCGACGACCTTTCGAAAATAAGTTTATGACGTCATGAACTCCTTTTGAGAAGGTTACTATTTCTCTGCTACTCCTCGGCCTCGGTCATAGCCTCTACTAGAGTAAATGTTGTTCACAGCTTCGTAAGCAATCCCTTGCCTCTATGAAACGAGTTATGGGCGGCTGACCTAATGAAGTCACCAACTTATGAAAAGGGGGCTGCAATTTTCGCATTTTCTTGATAATATGTATGAATAAGGGAAGAAGTATTTCTTTAACCGTAGCTATTCCCTTTAGCCCCTGCGAGTAAGTCGCGTATAGCTACTCACCTGCTTTTCAAGAAGGACATGGCAGATACGTAAAGTTGGAAATTTTTGGCGAAATGCGATAGTATGGTCACAAAGGGTCGTTTCGTGGTTTTTTTCGTGAATCAGATTGGTAAAATGGGAATTTGGGGCATACTCATAAACGTAAGCAATTCTATGCAACACAGTGCACTCCAACGTGAGCAGTTGTCCCGTAAGATTCAGTCGATATTCCCTCGCATTTGTTGCAGTTTTTCGAGGTCGTTTTAATAAAAGATTCTTCCTTAAAAGCCTTTCTCCATCCTCTTTCCTCCCTTGAAACAGGCAGTTCTGCATAAATTAACCTTTATTTGAGAGGATTGTTGTGCAAAGTTTACCCCGAATAAGGTTTGCTACAATAATTTCTCTTTCATGAACACATTTCAAGGTGCTCTCATAAAATTTTATTTTGCTAGCCTTTCTGAGCAGATCAAGTCCTGTAGTTTTCAGTAACGTTTTGGCAAAGTTCCAAACGCAATCTGTTTTTATCGTGAGAAATTTTCCGACAGTAAAGTGGGGTTTTATACTGGCTATCTTGCGACTATATTTTCTATCACTGGGTGCTTCTTAGTTTTGATGATGTCATTTTGCTATGCATTATTCTCCTGCTGCTAATTGTAGGTAATTCACATGTAGGTACTAATAACACTGTCTTAAAATTAGTTCTAAAATACAGGTTGAATATCATTCTTAATAAGTTCCTGATTGACAGAAAAGAACGCCTTAAACATCATATGGAGAATATAATTTGGAAAAACTAGCCATTAAAATGGAATGCGCTTCGTAGCGACGCAAAGCATTAATCAAATTGAAACGGCCGTTCTTAGCACATGCTCGTTCAATGAATTATGATAACTTAGAATTCGATTCAAAATATGATGGAAGGCTAAATTCAGGTATTAAATGATTTTATGGATTCAATAATGTTTTACGCTATGGATGCCAATTTTAAAGTTTAATCGTCTTACAAAAACGTAAGTTACTTGTAAAAGGGCATGTGATAAACTATAACGTCCAACTAACAATACACTTAATATAATTTATATTGAATTACTTAAAGGTTTATGTGCGGTAATAGAAAAGAATTTGCAAAATATATCTTGTACTTGGGCAAAGATATTTACCTACATCTTTCCTCGCTGATGAACAGTTTTAATGGCTAGAACATTCTAGTTAATGATTTTCTCTAATTTTTCGTATAAACCGGCATAGTTAGCCTCTTGTATCTCGATTGTCTCCTGTAACAGTTTAGTTTCGAGCCACTCGCCGAGAACAAAGTATGGTTGAATGAAGCAGAGGTTCGGCCTAGCGTTATTAGATGCATATAGCCATCATATTTTACCTCTAACAGGAGAACGGTGAACGCAAACTGGCCATTTCATTTATAATCTCTCTGCATGTCAAAGGTGATGGGTCGAAACTATTCCCTCTTATCCCCCCAACCAACTTCTGGGACCAAAAGTTAACCATGAGCAGCAGAGTTTCGCTAATTTTAGTTTCATTCCTGGCAGTAAAGTTTCATCTCGGGTCGAAACTAAACACCTTGTTAATTTTAATTTCTTGCGGGAACGAAACTAAAACTAGGCCTCGTATTTTCGTTCCCCTCCCGGTTGAAACAAAACATTTTTATTCCGTTTCACTTGCCATCCCAGCTAAAAATTCACCCATAATCTCATATATTTCACTCCTTATTTTTGCAATGGTCTTCTGTTATGTTGAAAATTTCACTGTGAATATTTTTAATTGGGAGAGTGGATTTTTTTTCATAAATGTTACATACGTTGCACCTAGAGACCTAAGGACTAGTTTCTTAAAATAAGTACTATTCTTCTATTCTAGAGTGGGTAAGAAGAAATAGTCGAGGGCTGATATAGGTTTATCTTCCATATACCTAGGCCGGAGACTGAAATTTATCGACAGTCATACAATTACTTAGGGCCTAAATTGTTTAGTATGTTGCCGAGTAATGTAGCAAACTCGGAAAAAAGATGGGGATTTGCATCCGCTGTAAAAAAAATGGCTCATGAGGTGTGAGGAAGTAGAGTTTCTACTAAGAAAGGTGGCTTAAAAAGTTTACAATACAAGGTGTATTGTGTATACTATGTATTTAATTATGCGTTTATATAAGAAAAATAGTTATCCTTGTGCAAATATTTGAAATACCATATTGTAATAATGAATGCAATCGGCAAGAGAACAAAAAACTGAATGCAAAGAAATTTTACTTCTCATGTGTGCTAGCACCAGACCTATGTAAAAAGTTCAAGATGGTAGCCCCATAACTATACAATAAGGGGTACCTATATATTTCATAATTATTTAAGTATGCCCTATTGTAATATTTTTGAATGTAAATGGAATAAAGTTATATATTATTATTATTATATTATCTCGAGGTCACGAGTATCCTCGCCCATGGACGTTTCTCGTGCAGATTAACCATCAGCGTAAATTCTTGTTAGATTTCAGCACAAATAGTCTATATTTCATGCATAAGGTCCCACACCTTTGACTTTCTACACCGTAGCTTTCAGTGCAAATGTATCATGTTAAATGCATAGGTTTCTCCGCAGTATCAGTTCCAATTAAACTCCGACAATGTGGACTATTTCTTCGTATGCGCCCACACTTGGTCCGTACGGCGCCAATACCTACTCATCCTCTACCATTAGTGCTCACATTTCCGTAACATAAAACGCGATACTCTTTTTAAAAGTTTTCGTGAGTCTTTCCCTAACGCCATTTCAAAAGGTGTTCTTTTCATCATCTCTCGAGTTGCAGAGCGTTTCCTCATTGCAGGTGTTATTTTTATTCCACCGAACGTGCAGCCGTCACAATTGAATATGTATATGCTGTATTAACGAATGATGTTGAAGTTGCCTAGGCAGAGATGGAGAACCTCATACGTTAGGAAACCCTAAACAACTTCAACATAATCATGCGCCGGGAAAACCTCAGATATTTCTGTGTTAACGAATATTTAAATCATGAGAATCATTATAAATCAATGAAGACTATTAGTGATGGTTACCAATAAATAATTTTCAATACCTAACTTCAATTTGTAATAATTTTAATAGTTAAATCCAATTGCCATATAAATTAGCCTCACTTACCCATATGAGTGATTTTCTGTGATTAAATGTCGTTTTACACATTTTTATGCAATAAACTGGTTTCAAAGCTGTGGCTAAAAATAATTTATTTCACTTCTACCCATCAATTTTACCCGTTATCCTCTGTTAACCTTTGAATCGGATGATAGGAATTTTTTATACGATACTATATCCTCAAATTATTTCGCAACATATCCTTAATTACGCGACTCCTCGACGATTGTTGATATCTGTATTTTTTTTATTTCTCGAAAAAAGCCAGGTTGTTCACAGCTTACAAAGCACATAGAGAAGAAGCGTAGATTTTTTAAACAAATTAGATACATATTATACTCATCCATTTACATGCCAATGTATATCTATTTGTACATTAGCGCCAATAGAACACTAAAATTAAGGAAATTCTTTGGCAGCTTTTCCTTATAGAATTGGTTTTTCCTGGTTAGGGAAAATTAATTTGCTTCATTTCAAAGCTTTAATTTTATTTTTAATTCACCCGTAATATGTTATTTATATGCAATTGTATTTTATTTAAACGAAAATGTTAGAGATGAAAAGATAAGTCCAACCGAATATTTGTCTGTCGTTTAGAAAAGGCGGAAAATTTGATCTAATAATGCGTTTGTGTTTCGTTTTATTTCTGTACCAAAGAAAATAACTTGTAGCGTATTAGGGGCGAAAAATAGTGAAAAAATTGTGCTATGGCAGAAATAATTTTCTTCTAAAATTTCCAAGGACTAAGAATTCTTTGGAGTTAAAATAAATAACAATCAAGTTTACTGTCAGGTTTATACCATTGAAGCAGGATTAAAGCAGCTTTGAAAAATGACATTATTTACTATTCTTCAAAGCAGGTAATGCAGTGCATTCGCAGTGGAAAAATTAAGTCGTTTTACACGGTCGGTGATTAGCTTTCAAATATTAAGCAATTAATGTAAAAAATACATTCACAAAATACATTAGGATATATTGTTGGTGTTTCGAACGCAGTGGAAAATATTTGCGATGCATACCAGATTTTGGTGATTCGGTGTCTCGATTTATTTTAAAACTAACTTCTTCTTAACTTAACTTCTTAAAACTAACTCTGTTATTTGCACTTTTTTGCGAACCTGATCATTTTTTTCCCTAAATATCATAACAATAAAGCGTAGATCTCTAAGTAAACTTTCGGGAATAATAAATTCTTTTGCCTTCAATTTTATTAGAATTTGAAACAGCTCATTTGATAACTACAGCTTTGCAGGCACAAATCAAAATTTCGCATTTTTCGATGATGAAGCAAAAATATAGTAATATCATAGGATACTTCGAATAAATAAAAAAATGTGTTGGAATTAAGCCTTGTTTCAGTGAATAAATTATGCGTTAAGAACTTCATGAGAAATTCCGGAATTTTAGACCAGCAGCCATGATGAAAAATTTTCAAAAAGGAGGGGAAATAATGTAGATTAAGGAGAGCATTAGGTACTTCATTCCTCCCTACAAAATGAATTTCTAAAGAGGAAATATCCAGGGAAATGGAACAGTGGATCTATAGACCCCTCAACATGGAATAATTACGATGATAGCAGGAAGGAAACTTGAGACTATTTCTCCAGAGATAGGAGCGTCAATAAGTGAAATCAGACCATGGCCGCAAGTCTTTCTTATAGACGGTGTCTTCATTATCGGCTAAAGTCTTGACGAGAAACAGTGCGCAGAGGAGGATTGCGCAGATTATCTGACGAATGTGGTGAAGACTGGATTTCCTCGTTGGGAGAGAATTCGATCCTTAAAGAAATGAGATGTAATTGGTTCTGCTGGGAGGAAGGAGGTGCACCTCTAATGCTGAAGACGATTCGTAGCAGCATGCTGGTAGCCGAATACACTACATTACTTATATGAGTGAAAAGTAAGAATTCAAAATAACTTAATCTTTCCTTTCCTCCTATGCCAGTATCATTCATATAGTAAAAAGGCCAAGTTTTCGTTGCCCTAGCGAGCCATTAGGGGTCGATTTGGCATTTTGTTATATAGGCCCACTAAATATGTTACAATTGTTACTGTCATTGTTTAATTGGAGCAATTATTTTAGATTATCATTTTGAATATGCTTTAATATAAATTATTTTTGAAACTTTACTTGTGATCGAAAACGTTAGTGGCACGAAAACTAAAAATAAATTTTACATTACCCTTACGATACTAAAATTAAAAAAAAAAACACCGTCAAACTATTAAAGAATCTCAATAGACTAGGTTTAAGAAAGACCCTGGAGAAAAAAATCACCCCAGTGACAATTACGGATGTCAGCTATTTAAAATACAGTTTTTGATTCCTCCCTCTTCGTAATGAGCAAAATTTTTATTTTTTCAAAAATGATTCCCTCTGCTTCACGGAATTAATACCTTAAAAACTTACTTTGAAGCTACTACTGCACTATTTTTATAAAGGTTTTCATATAGCTACACAATTACTCCCATAAAGCATGTATATACTTTTACAAATCTGGTAAGTATGCTGTGTTTCATTTCAGCTCTATGAAATTAACAGGGTGACCTTTATTTTATGCAATATCTGTTAAATCTATGAAACACATATTGCGGCCAACAATTTGACGCATAAATTTCGGAATAAAGGATGCTAATATTTCACGTTGAACACCATTGATTTTTAAATTGCTTTATATTCCCTAAAAATATCCTTCGTGCTCATAAATATTCAATTTGTCTTTACGAGAAATTTTCCCTATTTCCTTACCAGTCCAATGCCTAACCTTCTAGCACAAAGCTCCGCTTGATAATACATTTGGGCTTCGTTTCTTCTTTCGAAGGACATTACGTACTTCTTTATATGATCGGATATAATTTCCTTGGCTATTGAATATTTCACTCTTTCATATGCTTTGAATTCAACTTGCATCCTTTTCTAATTATTGAAATGTCTTTCTTTCCCTTTTGGGATAAGCAGGACTCCAAATTTGAAATATTCGATTCAAGAAGTTGTTTTGTAACCAGGTCAGCTCCCGTCAGGTTATCATAAGCTATAGCTTTATCATATTGGATTTAATTTTATATTTTAAGGCTATTCGTCTTATTTATCTGAATATTTAAATTTCTCCTGGTAGGGTGTAAATCATATTCGAATGCATATAATATTTGAGTTCCTGTCAATGCGTATTTTCTCCTGTTTAAAGATCACTAGTGTTCTCCCCAAGGTGATAGGCTTAACTCCAAGTATCATTCGGTGTGAATCATCAGCTTCCCCATAGTTAGCGTTATATTTCCTAGCTAATTATTTTAGCCGTAGGTTAGTTTGGTTAGATAAGGTGAGATCTCACTGTACTACTTAATCACATATTCCGGGCATAGGGGTCAGTTTCCTTACCTGAGCCTCATTGCAATACTAGGCTTTTGCTGGGGGATGTCCAACGGCTTTATCCGAGATTATATTCCGAAAGCTACCAATCAGCTGCTCAGTGATTTACCGACTGGCTATTACGCTTCCCTTTTTAGTTTTTTGTTTATCTTGAGTAGAGAAAATCATACTTTTTAACATATATTGTGATCCACAAAACTCCTATTTGTTTCCAGGCTGGACTAGTGTTCTCTATCCAACGTCATCATGTCCAAGCTATTTGCTCCCCAATAATAGCCTTCATCTTGAGTAGTGAATATGAGGCTATTCAAATTTATTTCTTTCCCACATAACTCTCATGTTGTTTTTGGCAGTATGCGTTTCCTCTATCAAACGAGGTAGACTCCACTACCAGTTTGGTAAACCTTTTCCCTCCTTAAGTCACATTTGCTGCAAGCTATAAGCATCCCTACAGTGAGAGGTACCTTAAATAGTGACTATTTTGCTCATAAATATGCTTTGTAATTTACGTCCATGTTTTTCATGCATAACTTGATAGGTAAGATTTCAAGTTTTGTATTCTTACTTCGAGTCATACTCGGCCAAAGACATCAAACCTCTGTCTTTACATTGCAATCAATATTGAATATTACTATTCTTAATATAAATAATTTCCCACGTAATGCCTCTATTTTTTCCAAGCAAAATTAATGCCTTCTAAATTTATAGGTTCGACTGTCATTTGGTTATACTCTTTCTAAATGGTCAAAGTAATCATACAAGTCTTTGGTCCAACATGTCAACTCTCGAATAACTGTCGTTATTATTTGTATTATTTACCGTTAGAGCTTTTTATTCCACGCTCATATTTATTCTAGGCTGGTATAATGGTCTCTATCCAACTTGATAGATTCGTCCCCAAGTGTAAGTCCAAGTTATTTTCCTCGAGTAGTTTCGACAACTTGTTATACTGAATATTATTTTTATTTGATATCCAATTTAGTCCACACAAAGCCTTTCATCATATTTTATTCATAATTGGGCAGGCATTAGCGTAAGCAACAAAAAAACAAGATTTCTGCAATGTAAATGTACCAGATAATGCCACTTAGCGGTGAAACATGCTATGAAATTATTAAAGTTTAGTGTAAAATTGCGAATATGTAAATATAAATAACATCCACAAAGGGAATCCCGACGTTGCTATGTCTAGTATTCTCAATCCACCATGATGGATATTAGCAATGACTAAAAATTGTTACTTGGGCACTTGGTAATTGTTTGATAGCCGAAACCGGCCATCTACCAGACACCTTTCAAGCCATAATCAAGTGCAAAAATGACAAATAATTATCTGTATACTTTATAATGGCTCGATATCTAAAACCGGTCGTATTTTTAAAATTACATCGCGGAAATCACGAATTGTTATCATTGCTAATATGCAGCCCTTCCACCACGTCCAAGCTTCTGGTATCGATTTACCTTGATGGACTCGGGTCTCAACTTGATATACCCTCTCCAAAAAGTCATCTTCGGTCCAAACCATCATCGCATCCGCCCGTATATTTCTTTTCCAAGGCAGCGCGTCCAACACGCAAACACCTCCCACCTGACATCCTTTCCACCCTTCAATCCTTCGCCTCTCCTCCGATGCGAGAGTGCTATCGATTTTAGCCCAACTCGATCCCGGAGACGTCCAGTGGCTCGCACGATCATTCTTCGTTACACTCGCCTCCTTGGCATGATGAAAATATATCTGGCCAATTTACCCATCACTGCCCACGGTGTCATGTTTTCTCCTTTATTCTATGATTGATAGATTCTGTCGAAGGGCGTATTTCCTTTCAGCTAAAAATTTTTTGTCACTCTCGAAGCTTTATTGGGATTAAATCATTTTTGTTTTGTTAAGAAAGAGATATATATTGTTTTCTCAATGTCATTTTTTCATAAAAATCCTAATATATCCTCATAGCCTCATACAGAAATTGTGTAAATGTATTTCTATAATATCTTTCTTCAGCGTTGACTTAGCTAGAGATAGATTTAGGAATATGGTTTTGGCAATTTTCAAGTTGTTACCAAGCGTAATTCATCTTACATCACAGTCATTTCCATTATGTATACTCAGGTTTTTCAGTTAGGCAAATAATGATTACATACGCATGTTATTACATTTAAAACTGTCTATTTTATCAATGATAAGTTTCTTCGGCTATAAGTTGTAAATGTATGTTAACTGATTGCGCAGCTGAAGAATTTCTCTTTATTAAATCAACTACAGCCTAATTAATTAAGGATAAAGTTTTCATGATATAAGTAATCCAATTGATTAAAAATTGTTTTAGCCAATTAATATATCGACTTGTGTCGTGTTGAAATAATTTTACTGCAAAAAAAAGATCGGCTTCTCTTTAAATTGGTGAAAATTCATGTCAAAATAAGATTTACAACTTTTTTTATTTTCACAGATATTATTTATTTCGAGCGACTTGTTTTGACTCTAAGGCGTTATATTATGTAAAAGAACTCGAGAATGACGCCGTACTTTAGAGAAACGCATCGTACAGAGTAAAAGAAAATCTGTGAAAATTTAAAAGGGTTGTATGTTTGTTGGAGACTCTTAGAATGCAGAATGTGAAAAAAGTGGCTCTTAGAATCATATGATGGATAGTAATCGCGTCATGACGCTAATTTTTATATTATTTTTTATTTCATTTCATTTTTTTACTTTATTCTCAAACCACCGAAGCCAGCTCATCCATCCATCCAGCTCAGCCATTTTACATCAGGGTATTCAACAAAAACAACTAAACGTACGTGAAAAACCAAGCCCTGGACAGGGAAAATCTACCCAGGCGGAACTCGAAGCCGAGACCGCTTGTTTGGCAGGCTAGGACGTAACCCCGCCGCCACCGAGGCCGGCAATTGTAAATTAAATCATATTTATATCACTAGGACAGAAAAATTAGTGGTCTATCATGATTTCTGAAAAAAATCTGAGTGTATTCAATAGACGAGTCGCAAAATTCTCGTTTCCCTGGAGCGATTTGTCGCAGAGGATAGTGGATTGTTGGCTTTATGACTCTGGAGGAAGGGAAAGGTTGTTGGTAAGCAAATTTGAGATCCATTGAGTCCGAGGGTGGATGGTAATGGTGCTATGGGAATTAGGATCGCTAGGGTGGGGCAAGTAACTCGAGAACTGGTAAACGAATCGGCTCTCAACAGAATGGGGAAATATCTGGATTCTGTGAGCCAAACATTTACTTCCGAACCCTCTACCCCCTAGGGGGGAGCTGTGAAGTTTCCTTTCAATCGAGTGCGCTTCACTTTCCAGTGTGGCTTTGATTCACGCCCTGAGTCAATTCAAATGGGCAGCGGGGATTTTAAAGGTTCACATTATTAAACATTTCCTCTTGTTTTCATTCTAGTAAGTTTTGTCCAATCATACCTTTCATGTGTTTACCTGTGATAAGTACACGATGATGATAATTAAGAAATACTGATCAGAAAGCCTTTCAGTTGACTCTTTACAGCATATTTTGCAGTTAAATTGAAATATTACCTCACATTTATCAATCTAACATTAATCGATGTAAAGTACGAGTTAATTTCATGAAAACTTTAGAAAGTAAAAAATAAAAAATTTAAAATATTGCCGTCATATTAAAGAAATAAGGTTGATCATGACATAAAACTTTAATGGGCTGCTAATGTTAAGATGAGTTTGCTGATTATGGCTTTTAACGTTTCTCGTAAAAATTTTGGGTTCCAGCTTCGTATTTTGCGTTGTCACTGTAGCTTTAGCGGCATCCTTAGGAAATTATATCATTGAACAAAATATCTTTTGTTGCCAGAAGTTGTTTTGGTTGTCTTGCAAAGGAACCCTAAAAACAGTTATTTCGCTCCTATAAGGCGTGGAAGTTTGGATATAGGTATTGACAAAACATTTCAAACGCGATTCGGGTAGGTAAAAAATTTTAGGACAGTGTGGCAAATATATTTTTTTGTATTATTTAAAAACGATATTTATAGCAAAAACTCAGGCAAATTTTCAACTATAACCCATATTTTCGCGGCCTCCTTAAGGTTACATGTATATAAAGCATGGAAGTTTGGATATAATGAGACTAAATCTCAAACGTGTTTCTGGAAGGTCAAATGTTGTACAAAAATTTGGTTTATTTAAAATGATATTCTTCCAAATAATTCAGCCACAATGTAAACTTGAAAAAAAAAATTTCGTGGACCTCCTTTGAGTGACGTAGTGAGATTTTGCCGAAGGTGATAGAAATTCGCTTTGCCTCAGGAAAGGAAGGTAGCATGAAATAGTGAGAGAGAGAACTTTTTGTTTTTATCGTCTGCTGGGTGGGCCAAAAAGAATGCCTGTGCACTATGTGCAAGCAGTCATGCAAATTCTCTGAAAAAAACTGGACCACGGGAATAGCGAATGTTCTGTCACCGACGAAGTTCCAGCACTGGACGTAGTGCCGCTGGCGTATATTGGTTTCTCGGATGCATCCCCTGGACACGAATCTCAACAGCTCCGCTGGGATGAGTAGAATCAACGTCAGACTGTTCTCGCGTCTGAAACGTGAAACCGTCACCAAAGAGAACTTGGCAATCTCTGAGCTAGCGCAAACTTTCAAAGCACTCACTCTTTTTAATCTCATTTATTTGGTACTTCACTTTTCAAACCACGGGCTCGTTGAGACTTTTCAAAGTAATTAAATTCAAAGCAGCTGGCTTCTTTCAGAAAGATATCTACGAGCAAACATGTTTCGCTTTTGAGGTAAAGTAATAAGATGTTCCGTGTGTTTGAGGAAAAAAGTGCTCTATTTCAACCAGAAAACTCGAGAAATTTATCATTCCCAAGGTGAATTCCTAGGGGGCTCTAATTATGCATTGTGTACCCGTGTAAAATTGGTCTGTAACAAATATGAAAGGGATAATAGAAGGTTATTCATAGGGAAAATGCGGTGGAATGTACTTAGATAAATTCATTCTCCCCAAAAACATCTAAGTCCATCAGTCCTCATTTTAGGTAGGCAAAATACCGTCTCTTTTGTGAAAGTCACGAAAATGTATTTACAAAAGTCATCTTTAATTCAAATACAAAAGCCAAAAGTCATCTTTTACTTACAAAAGTCATCTTTTATTTAAATTCTTTTAGTGAGTTCACTCAAGCCGATTTTCACGTTACTATAAAATACATTGTGCTTTATAGACAGTGAATAATCTGTTGGTACCAGGGATGGCGATAGAAACTAAACGAAAGTCAAAATCAGTAAAATTTCAACAGTTTCATTCCCAGGAGCGAAATATAAAAACGAGACGAAATGGATCTAAACGGGAGCTAAACTCATAGTCCAAACAAAATCGGAGTAAAAACTACATCGGGTTGAAACTAAGCTAAAACTCTGGGACGATACGAAATGCAGATAATGTTTCGTACCGGAGGGGGCACGTGCTTCACCTTCAAACAGCTTGGTTTCGACCCACACACCGGGTACGAAGTATGGTTGAATGAAGTAGAGGTTCGGCCTACCGCCATCAGATGCATGGGGCACTCATATTTTTACCACTAGCTGGAGAACGGTGAACACAAACTGTCCGTTCGATTTTTAAGCACATATGTAAAACGTAATGGGTCGAAACTATTCCCTCTTATCCCCCTCCACTCAACTTCAGGGATCGAAACTTAACTATGAGCAGCAGAGATTGGATTAATTTACAAGGAGTAAAGTTTCGTCCCGGGTCGAAATCAAACTCCTTGGTTATTTTAATATCATTCGAGAAAGAAACTAAACCTAGGCCCCGTTTTTTCGTTTCCCTCCAGGTCGATAAGAAACATTTTCGTTTCGTTTTACTTACCATCCCGGGTTGGTACAATATTGGAATTACCTTATATTCTTGAACACTGACTTTGAAATATAAGAATATTTGTTGCTCATATGCGCATCAAAAATGTCCAAATTTGTATTCACAATATCTATTTTTTATTTTTAATATCTAAAATAGAATTTTCTAAAAGTGTTATCTTTCTAAATGATTTGCTTTTTAACTTTAAAGTGACCGTTATCAGAAAGCGAATTAGTAAATGAGTGTAACATATTCAGCAGGAAAGAAAGTACCAGAGAACATTCGTTCGATTTTTTTTCCACATATTCGTTCATAAATTTTGTAGATAATAACTTAGTGAAAGAGTAAAGGGTTGTATTGATTCTTTACCTCGCATACTTTTCGAAAACATGCTATGCTAATGCAATTGCTATGTAAAGGCTAGTGGATAAGAGAGAGGAATGGAGAGCTGCGTAAAATCAATCTTAGGATTGTCGACTAATGATGATGATGATGATGTTATTCAATCTTCCTGAGGCCCAATACTGAATTGAATTTGAATTTAATACTCCAAGATTGAATGTACCCTTTTTTTAACAGGACAACACAAATTGAGCTTTAGGTACCTCCAATGGTTAAAAAACCAGCATGGGAGCTACCATCTTAAAAATTAATTTCACGGCAGACCAGAAACAAAAAGAAAGTATATATAATTTTTTTGAAACATTATCACTATGAAACATATATGTGATACAATAACTTACAATAAGCAAGAATAAAGTATAATATGTGGACAGAACAATATTAGTTTCTTTTTTCTCCTTTCACAAAAATATAAAAATAATATATTATAATATGTATATTATTCATAAGCATCAAAAAGTACATCCATATCACCATGGGACAACAACCAATCTTTGGCCTTTATACAAAACTTATTTATACTCTTTAACTCTTTGGTCAAACAAGGTAATTCATTAAAAATCTTGGCCCCAAATAAAGAAATGATCTTTTAAATAAAGAAAGATTAGGCTTAGGAACTAGAAAATTTACATTCCTACGTAAGTTATAACCATGCTCGGTTCCAGAAATTACTTCTCTGACACTGCTTATCAACAAATGCAAGATACTAAGAGAGGTCAATTAGAAAAAACTGCAGTATTTAGCATCAACAAGATGCATAAAATTTAACTACAGCAGGCAGTCGCAAATTTAAGAATTTTGTCAAGGAATGAGACATTTTAAGAATTGATTTAGTGTAAAATGGAAAAATTTAATGTGAATAATCCCTTTAAAATACAGAAGAACAAGATACCATATTAGGCTTTAAAACGAATTTGAAAAAATAAATCTCTATCAGAGATTCAAAGAGTTCACTTTTTAATCGTAAGAATGGCATAAAAGAAACAAAGTCAATCTGTGAAATTTTGAAACGCTCAATTGAATTTTCAGTAATTGCGCTTGTTAGCATTGAATAACAAGCCTTGGATGCATCATTTATCGCAAATATGAATTTTAGAAAACCAATTGTGAAAGGCTCAAAGCTGAATTGAATTTCATACTGGCGCCTGCATCCACCAAAAAGCAAAAATATTCCGGAAAGAGAAAATTTTATCTCCATTCAGAAGGCATTCCATCGAATTTTGGCATGTACTAGGTGATGGCTATACTCAAAGATGATGACAAATTTACCGATGAGTAATGTCATGAACCCATTAAAGGAGCATTTGCATAATTCAGCGCCTAAAAATGGTATTAAAATTGGCATTTTCATGATTATAGGCACTATCTTTGTATTAAAATAAGCAATAAAATTTTTCGGCTTAAGAGAAGGCTGCGAAAACCAATCTTTACCCTTAATAAGCATTTCAAATAAACTGGGCACCCAATATTCCTATCTCTTTATAGGTAACCGTTTCCATTAAGTAAATAGATTATTTTAATCCCTTGGTTGAATTATATGGTAAAACAAATAAAGTTGACGCTCAGTAACGCTTGACTCTTGGAGAGAAAAATGACGACCGATAAAAGAGCATCACAAACGCTACATCTCGATACATTAAAAAAAACAGCATGGCAGTACTTCGACCTCATTTTGAGTTCTAAAAAGATATCTAAGATTATCCTTAATTCTTCCTTCTCATTTTACGCTAATATTTCAAATGTCTCATTGAACTGAAAAAAAATCTTGAATTTGTACCTGCTGCTGTGTTTAAAACTGATTCATCTTGTTTTTCCAATGAAGTAAACCGTAAAAGAAAATGAATTACTTCAATCGTTGGGTCGGATAATCGGATATAAAGTAGTGCTAATAAAATGGATCCTCAGAGAGACTTGATCTCTTTGAAGAGAAAAAATGAGCCCAGAAAAAAAGAGCAGGACATACGGCACATCTCGATAAATATAAAAGAAAGCGCTTCGGCAAACAAGAGGTATGTTTTGAGCTTAGATTATCAGCACAAGAGCTTTCCCAGTGGGGATAGATCACGTATAACTTGGCACACTTTCTTCATCCCCGTCCTAGTCCATCTATCTTCCCTGAGGGTGTGCAGATCTCATCTCCTTGAGTGTCTTGCGTTCCTTTCCAGGCAGTTGGTCACAGTCCGTAAACAGCCTTCGGCCTTAATACGATGTCAAACCTATCCCAGACCCTGAACTCACCTGGAACAGAGAAACAAAGACGTATGCTACGGCGGCAAACATGAGGACACTGATATGCATTAGTTCAGTGATTTAAAAAGTCGGCGCTATAGTAGTTATTGCAGTTGCTAGTAAGAAAAAGGCTTTTGCGGTAAAAAAATATATTTTCCAGGGGCATCCTTGATTTTAAAGTTGGTAAACACCGTTTACAGCAGCTTTAACGATATAACTCCCTAAGCTAGCAAAATTTTGAGCATGACTGACAATGAGTATCAAATACACTCTACCATCTGTCACAATATTCTCTAATACAGTTTATTTCTGAGTAGAAAACAAAATTTACAAAGTTTTTGTGTTTTTAGATACTACTTAATTTCATGTCATCCTACCCTCCAACTTGGTGAATGACCGCAAGGTAGCCCTCTTCGCCTGCGCTTTTCTTCTATTTCTTTCTTGCTTCGTCCATCGTTGGTAATTCGGCTTCTCAGGTAATAAAATTCTTTCACCTCTTCAAGCTTATGCTTTCCTTGGTTAATGTTTGCCTTAGCCTCCTCTTTTTGCTGCATGCAGTATCTTAGTTTTCTTTTTGTTGATTTTCAACTGATATCTGGCCATTGTCCTTTCCATGTTTTTCAAAGTCTTCTTCAAATCTTTCTCTGTCTCGGCTATGAGGGCTATGTCGTCAGTAATTCGCAGCATACTAATTTTCTCTCCGAGAACATTGAATCCCAAAGTCTTCTCCTTGATGTCGTTTGTAGCTTCCTCGATGTAAACATTAAAAATTATGGGGGAAAGTCCACACTCTTGTATCACCCCTTTTCCTATCCTTGCTTCTGCATAGTTGGGTCCAAATTTGATCACCACTTTGAATAACATAATTTTTAAAGAATCAATGCCTGTAAATAGACACACATAATATTATTTGGTCCTTTTTGAAGCTATCGCCACGCTGCCATATTGTTCTCCTTTGCCGTGATGAATTTTAATTATTTGTTTTATCTTACCTACGGAAATGCTGAAGAAGTATATACGTATTTCTAGGGGTAGTATGTAAAATCTATGAGAGAGGTAGGTCTGTGATACCGAAAGCATAAGCAAAGCAAAATAAATTCCAGTCTATGTGTGTTATTAATTATATTTTTCCATTATAAATGACGTCCATCGAGTTAAAAAGAACATATAGTGTGGGTAGGGAGTGGACAGTAAAATACTCAAATTTTTTGTTTAGTATTATCAATTTGGGATTTTAGCGGCTAGAGTGCATCCTCAAACAATATAATCTTGTTATGTGAGGTGGTTCAAAGTATGAAATGTGCAATCGCATCCTGACTTCGTGAAGTTTACTCGCCCCGTGACTTAGTCCGGGATCAGCTCTACCGTAGCATTTCCGAACTAGCGTTTGGTATTTATTCTTATATGATAGATTTTTAATTCGATATTTTAATAATAGCGTTGCGCTTGGTGATTTCTTTGCGTTCTCATGATTCTTGAATTGGTAATCTATATTTGAACTTTCACTTGAGTATACGTAGATCAATCCTGGCAAAAACCCTTTATTTGCGAAGTGGGTCAGGGAAATGGAATGTACTCTATAACCTGAATGGGTGTACTTCACACGCCTCTGGCTTGGTATCGATTGAGCTCTATCCCCTCGATATTCGGTTTGAGACATTGAGTGAGAAATTAATTCTAGCTATGAAACTTTTCGTTCAACTAACGTGATTTGCTTCAATATCAGAGTTCATTTCCAAAAAAGTGAAAAATTAGTGCGGTGAAAAGCCTATATTTAACTCTTTTTATTACCATTCCTACGACATTGCAAATTTGTTGGAGTAACGTCTACATTGCAGCATTTTCCAACAACATATTATAAGGCTATCAAATATCATTTTCAGAGCTTGGTCCAAATGAGGGTTTCAATGGGGAAGAGAATGCAATTTCCGCAAAATATTGCATGGAAAGTCTAAACATTGCCCTTTGGGCAATAAATATCAAATTGGAGTAGCACATTTGGAAATTTTCATGAAAAATGTATGTACTTAGCATGATGAATTAATCTCCTGTATTATCCCCACCCCAGCGTTAGAATATTTACTCATTTGTGATGAAACTTTGGCAACTGAAATCTGACTTTGACCACTTTAGTATAGTTTCCTCGTTCCATACTGCTTTAGGGGCAAACTTCAAGGCATATGTTCCCCGAACCAAGAGATTTAAATTGGCTGGAGGCATAGGAACAGGTTGAGATTGAAGAGTATGCTTTGAGGAGATTGGATTAGGGAAAGGGGGTTGCGATTCCGTCCGAAATTTGGAGTGCTACGGAGATGGGGATTAGATCCACATCGGTACTAGACCCTTTACTTACAGGCAAGAGTGAATCCGTTGAATCATTGAGCACATTATGGCTAGGTATTTGCTCATGAGGAAAGGTCAACTGCTAGCTGTAACACACTTTGATGGTGACTTTGTGGGCAGGTAGAACTTTCAACAAGGCCAAATATCGGACTAGTCTTCGTAATGTCAATGATTTGTCCTTAGTGATATTACTTTCTAAAAAAAACTCAAATGTACACCTAAATGTAATGCCGCATTAGCAATTGAAATTTTGTGTGTCGATGCAACGGGCTTGGCGCGCTGTTGGTCAGACGTTAAGGTCGCTTTAAACGGTGAATGATCATGCGAATGATCATGCTGACTCATCATGCGCATGAAATAATTCGCCGTGCATTACGAAAAAAATCCCGAAAGAACCATCACGCGTATGACCATTCAATTATCGTAAAACTCTTGACTGATTTTAATAGAAGTGACCAAGAAAGAAGAGTCCAACCAATTTATTATTTACATTGCAAAACCACCGTAAAAGCTTTCCCAATGACGAAAAGTCAACTTTGATAGTTAGACATGAAAAGTAACGAGATCTCACCAGGTTGTTTGAACGTATTCATCTCGTGAAAATCCTAGTTTTCTTCCCTCTTTTCCCTTTAAGTGTACTTTTTATAAAATTACATGGACAAATGAATCATATGGCCCCCGGCTTGTCATTATCACTCACCGTAGATCCACTCTGGCAGCATGTAAGGGGAATGAAGGAAGATTCACGGGACTAAGGAGTGTCGCGCAAATCAAGAAACGCGCGGCGCGCCTAGCGGCAGGGAGGCGGGGAGCATGCGGCGGGCACATTTGAGGCAGCGTTTCGGCATTAAGGAATCGAGATACGACTAAACGGTTGAAAATTTTGCCCTTAGACTTCTAAATTACCATGTTTACCTAAGAAAACGTTACATGGCCTGTTTTATCTGGGTTGAAAAACTCAGCCCTATGGCTCAGATACGGCTATCCGACGTAGCAAGAACCTGAAACGTTTTTATAATCTTTTTCTCGCCATTTCGCACATTTTGAGACCACAAATTATTTGATAGGGCCATTTTGAAAAAATAAGCGCCGGCCTTATGGAACGTACTTTCTTTTCAATCTGCCTTTTGGCAATACTTCATAATATTGAATAAATTGCAAATTTTTGAAGTATTAATTGCTATCATATTTGTTCTAAATGTAATGCAGTATTTATTCAAAGTTCATCTCATTTTGTTGCAAATTATTTGCCGATTTCCTTCGAAAAATTAACATCGAAGAAAACCTAATTACACTGGTTACTACCGCAGCACTAAAATCCTATATCCGGCGTAAACTAAGTCCCAGCGATGCGTGGTGGATTGCTAACGTGTATTACGCTTTGGTTTATCATCAACATACCTTTTATGCATTAAAATAACTGTTTCCATTTATTAACCTTATTTTTTGCAAGATTGACCCTTACGACCTTAATTGAACAAAAAGCAAAAGTCAAAGCAAAGTCTTTCAAATTTTTATTTTTCTTTAATTTTTACTTAAGTTTAAAAAAAATTATTTCTTCTATCTAGCACTCTGGATGGTCACGTCTCTATTAACCTTCAAAAGTTACGCCTATCCTATCTTATGTTAGCCCGTTATCTCCTTTGGGTCTGTACCACCGAGATCAATATGGCTATAGGTGACGGGGCGCTGATAATGCCGCGTCTCGTCTGGTTAATTTTGTAAATTATAACCTTTACTTTTGAGACATTTTTGTAATTGATTTTTTTGGTCAATATTCATTCAAATAATTATATAGTCATGTTAAAAATTTCAAAAAACACTTGTACGAAAATACATTAGCTCCCGCAAAATCAAAGCCTTTTAAATTTGAATTTATCTTAAATTTTACTTTATCTATCTAGCAATCGGGTGGATTACGTCCACAATAACCCTCCCCTCAATACACCCATCCTCTCCGAAGTAATCCCGCTCTCTTCTAAGGGACTATACCATCGAGGTCAATATGGCCGTAAGTAACGGGGCTGTGATAATGCCGCATCTCGTCCGCGTCCCTTTTACAACGTTGGCCATGAGTTATAGCGCCGTAATTGCGAACCAGCGAGGTGAAATAGGAGTGGCTAAGGATTTGGCAACAAGGGTTACCCTGCTGCCTTCTCCCTGGTATCATGAGGTCAGGAATGGGAGGGCAAATCATCGTATGGGACACAGCTGGGCTTCTGCTACGGTCATCTGAATGCCTTTGAACGATTATGTACCCTTACGTACGATGGAAAATCCAAATTGGATCAGGGGTCTCTACTAACGCATGGTTTTGACTTGAAAGATAGCCTTCTCGTTTCCAGAATATCTTTTCGAGGGAATAGTATGTTGTACTAAAATATGGAATAAATAAGCATGGCATGGTCTACCTTTTGGTACCAGTATTGTGATTGTTAGGGCAATCTAATTTTTATTCAAATAGTTTTATTTAGTTCCCCTTTTTCAACCTCGTATTTATTATGTTCATTTACACCTTTATTTTTGCTATATATTTTATGTGTGTATCTCCTAATTTGAGTATGTATTTAAACATAACCAGATTATTAAAATACTTGTAAAAAACTAGAATTATCTTCATTAGCAAATGTTTCATAATTACTTGCTGGTCTATCGTTCATATATGGGTGAAAATTCATGTGCGACAGTCCGTTAATGTTTCGGGGAAAAGCGTATTTATTTTGATGTGGTAGATAAAGGATAACTTGGCGCCATTCATAATATTTTTGGGTGGCCAGCGAGAATTGGCTTTTTAATATTAATTCATAGAACTTGAGGAATATTATCTGAATTTTTAACCTTATGCTAAACAGTTTTACATATAGGTTTATATGCTTTCTCATGATAATGAATGCATTTAATACTCACTCATACTTTCACAATTTACTCTCCTTGAACTTATGGACTCGAGGAAAAATGTGAATCTTCAGCTCGGAATTTTGACGTCACCAACCCTCCGCAGACTCGGTTAGTCCCCAGCATTGGTTTTGTAGGGACACCAATCAGGTCGGATTTCGTACTTCGTCAAGCATTAAGTCCGGCGGGGCGTGTGATTCAGAAATTTAGGGTGGAAAGGACAATTTTTATTTCCTTATCTAAGAAAATGTTCTCTTATATAAAATGAAGCGATAAAGAAGATATATGGCCTGTTTCATGTATAAGCGCTATTTTAATCTCAAGAATAGCTACATAGGGCATCGTTCAAAAGAAACCTCCACATAATTTCATTACTGCTCTCAGAAAATACAACGAAACTTTCGACGGCCGCTCATTTCTTAATGCCAAATATCCTATTTTTAGGAAAAATTAATTTCCCTCCTCCTAGCGCAGCTAGATTTGCGAACTTTAATGCTGATGTCATTAATTACCGTTGGTATTTCAACAAAAGTTTTGAGAGAACTAGAGGAGTCTTGCCTTGCAAGCCATTTATGCCTGAATAATCATTTAATAAATTTTGACATGAATATTTTGCATTATAATGACAAAGGGCTTATATCAGATTTTTTGGAAAAATTAAAAACTGCCAATAGCCAAACGGGATGAACTTTGTAATGATGTTTTATTTTGTACTTACTCGCCTTTGTTAAAGTTAAGCATCCCCAAGGTCCCTCCAGGTCACCAAAGATTAATTTATAGATTTTGACAATTTTTTAAGTAATTTAGATAGAAATATTTGCATTGTAAACATTCCATTAATTTTATAGTGCTGTGAAAAACTGATTCTTTTGAAATAACAGCCTATGAAAAATGTTATTTGTAGTTTCCTTTACTATCAGCAGTAAGAGGTACTGATTGCTGGAAAACTGTTGCACGGATTTAGAGTTTCCTACGCAGTTCACTTTTTTCGGTTAATTTTTGCATTATGCCTACCTATCCCGTCGTAATGAACTAATCGCAGTTTGATATACTTATCGCAGTAAGAAACTGATCTGTGCAAGCGGAAATGCGCAGTATGCCACTAACTGCAGTAAATGCTGATCTTCTTTTAGTTTGGCTCTTCGTAGTTTTTTCGTCATAAAAATCCGATCAATCTTTCATTATATCCACGTGCGCATTTAAAGAATCCCTCGGGTGAATATAACAGTAAGTTGCATTTAAGTTCGTTGGTTGCGATGCATAATAGTATAAGTTTTTAACCCTAGATGGCTATATTTATACATCTATGCAAAGTAATTTACTATTGATAATAAATCAGTTTGCGTACGCATTTATCCTCTATTCATAGTTTGAACAGGTTCTAATTGATTAGATATTTATGGATTATCGAACTAATTTATCATATTTTCAGTGAATATTCCTCCACCAATATAATTTGAGTAAATAGTATACTTACAAGGAGGTGCATTCTGTTGGAAATTATTCTTTTAGATATATTTGGCATTTTTTGTAGGAATTCCATATCTGTAATAAAATTGATATAATTGTTAAATAAATTGCTAAAACTTGACCTTATGATCAGTTGGTCGCGTGTAGCATAACAGTACATTAAATCCAAAATTATAAGAAAATAAAATGCTAAATACAAGAACAAAAATTCACGTCATAATTAAGTTTTATCAGCCCCGTCATAAAAATCCGGGCATTCAAATGGCAACGGTTCCAGTAAGTAGGTATTCGGATAAATCATTCTAACCTTCTATAACCCAGTGTATCCTTTACGGAAATTATGTAGTCTGTCCCGTTACCAGCTCTTTTATCTCTGGGCACTGATTAATTACAGTTTACCTATCGGTTTTTGAGTACCATTTTTCTAATTAAAAATTAAGGCTTTAAAAAATGTATATATGAAATGTTAATTCAATCGCATGAAAAATAAATTTCACGAAAAAATATACTAAACTACTATTAAACTAACTAATCTAAAATTTCAGTCTGCTTGCTGAAAGTGATATTAATTCTATGTTCCTGTTAGCTTTCATCGCAGCTTGAAATCTTGTTATGAAACTTATCCTCAAGTTCATTGTGATAGGATCTTTGAAAAACTTCACTGTGATGAAATAAAACACTTAAAAGACCAATATTTCGAGATTCTTAGAGAACGGTAAACTATTTTTGCGGAGAGTATCAATTAATTTCCCCAAAAAATATTAACTGAAATAGGTAATGTATTAATATCTGTCATATTTCCTCCTTGAATATTCTGCTGCAAATACGGGTCCGTTGTAATGAATAAATTTTTGTTTTCACCAACAGTTACTTATTTCATTTGAAAAATTTGTGGAAGTCCAGTTTCTGTCTTGTGTCAGCTGAATTAATGTGCTGACATGTTTTAACTGTGGGTATATTCGTCGGTGCATTAAAAACCCTCGAGACCAAGAGAAAGAGAGAAGTCATATATTTTTAAATGCCATTGGGAGAAAGATGGCGAAAAGCTTATGAATGATGGATTTCACAGGGTAGAAAGGAAACTTCGAGGACTTTTGAATAAAAAACTGACTCCTCGGTCTGAATTTGAAGTTCTTTTGAGCGATACAGACTCAAAGGAAAAGGAAAATTACCTTTTTATTCTTTGACATTTCGTTCAGTGGCGCTACCGCGTTAATGAAGCGGAGAATTAATCAAAAAACATTGGATGGGTTTTCGGTTGACATCAAACTTTTACGAATTTATATTTCGAAGATTGGTGACAAAAGCAATATTTTTCATCAAATATATGAAAATTAAAGAGTAAATATGCAAAATATACATTTAAAAATGTCTATCTGGAGGAAAAATCGGACAATGATTGTTAAACGTATTTATTTAATGAATTTTATGCATGCATCTTACTACTTCAGTGTAGGTGTGCCGTTGACCTTTTGCAAAACATAACTTTTCCATTTTAAAGTTGCGGGGTCGTTACGATTTTGATAATTCCTGTTAACTCCACAAGATAGTTTCCGTCATATTTGGATAATTATTAAAGCTTTGCACTGGAAGATTGATTCACGCTCAAACCAAGGTCCCCCGTTTTGAAACCGATGTTTATACCAATTAAGTCGGCTAAGTGCGTAATTCTTCTCTGGTTTACCCGTACGCATAGATAAAAAAATATCTCCTTGATACATTTTTTCGTAAAAGCATTCGTTTGGAATTTAGGCGTTTTAAGTTCTATTCAGGCCTAGGTGAATGACTTTTCCTGTTTGAAATCTGCACGCACCTTTAAAGGGAAATTGGTTGGAAAGCAGCCTCAACTGATTTCTGACTTCAATGTAAATGAGATCTCCGTTCAGTAAAATTTGTTTATGTAAGAGACTTTATTATCCTTAGCGTTAATATCACCCGTACTGATCTCAAACTCCGTCATTAAAGGCTGGAAAAGAAATTCCAACGGTCCCTCTTCAGTTCAGTTTTTTCTCCTACAGAATTTAGAAGTCAGTTGATTTTTCTGATTTTATCACCCATTTCATGAAAAGGTGCCTACATGTGAGAATAGACTATATCACTTGAAGAAAAGTATCTTCGTTTGAGACAGGTCTTCGAAGCTCCCTTGTTGAATTATTTATTCATCATCAAAGCGAAAAAACGTGTAACTGAGTTGAAGAGGCCTTTTACATAATGTTCCCGAATTAAGAAGATCACACTTGCACTATGCGATCTGTTATCATAATTCTTATAGCAACTGCGGCGAATTTTGGGATTTCAGGTCCTATTCCTGAACTGATGGTTAGCTTGGTTGGAAGTTTTACCATACTACTGGGGATACTGAGACACGAGGCATTAATCCGAATAATGTTACTAAAATCACTGAAGGGGTGGCCTTTAAAATTTTCGGACTGTGATCCATTATAAACCGCCATAAAAACGCACCTCTACGTCTTATAAATCGTTTTTTGTAGCCTATATTGATCATAAGATGGACGAAAAACTGCCGGTTATAGAGTTTTTACTCCTGGCGTTGGTAATATTTGTATAAAAATTAAGCCTTATTCTTTTATCTGCCAGGGTTTAATAAAGCATGCTGTTCTCATCAGCTACCTAAATCTCGAATTCACCTCAGTATTTAGCTAAATTTCCATAATAGTTATTTAATACAATTTCGACGAGGGTAGACTCTGTGTACTCTTTAACAATTTGATACCGAGCGATATAGATGACGTTCGGATCTGGCCGGAGATTTTAACAGTTCCCGCGGCAAGGGTAACTGGGTAATAATTCGCGAGGAAGAAAATCGTAGTGGTATACTTAGCTTTTTTTTGGCATTTGTTTTTAGTAAATTTAATCGAAGCATATATTGATGTGTACTATATCAAATAAAGTTTCAGGTAAACATGCGTTTTTCATGATATTGAATACGTTAAAGTGCAAAAAAAAATTATTAACAAAAAACTCTAAATGGCCACTTTACCCTCCTATGTCGGGCAAAGTGGCCAGGCCCTGGCCACTTTGTCCGACCTGACAAATTACGTCAAACAACAGCTATTTAATTTTCAGGTATTTATTTTTCACAATACAGTAAAGATAAATTTACTTCTAACTTGTATAATCGTCTCAAAAACTAAAACAATTAAGGAAATATGTCCAGTAGAAAAACTGTTATACTCTTTTTACATGTAGAATAACAAAGTTAAAAAGGAAAGATTTTTTAGTGGCTTACAAATTATTTACAAAATTCACATTCAAACTCGTAATCGTCCTTCTCAACCCCTGCACTCTCTTGGTGAGCCCATTCTTTGCACACAGAACATCGGATCCAACCTTCATTTTCTTTTGATTTAGAAAAAAGTTCATTGCAATAGAAACACGTACAATCTTGTTCTTGCTCCTTAAGCTCTTCTTCTTCTTCATCGTCAAAATTGAGTCGCCTCTTTAGCTGGACAGTTTTTTTAGGCTGTTGATTACGTTTTTTTGTTTGGTTATTTTTTTGTCTTCAGTTCTTTTTCTCTTCTTTTCTTCTTCTTCCTGTCTCTTTTGTATCTCTTCCATCAGTTCATTTTTGTACGGGCTAGCTGTAATGATGGCTGTCTTTCCTTTTTTCCTGTTTTGTTTCCTTTGCTTTGTCAAGGTTTGTTTTGGCAACGGAATTATATCTCTTGGACTGATTGCAAAAGAGGACTTATTTAGGCCACTAGGTCCAGCAACTGCCAAATCTTCATTGTTAGGTAAGTTAACTTTAACCATTTCACCGACATCTTCACCGCCGTTTCTTGGATTGATCATTAGGCCTACATCTTGACCTTTTTCGGATTCATCTGTTGTTCTCTTCTTCTGTGGTGCGGGGTCAGGTTCACCTCCATCTGATTGTAGGCTAGCACCTATGTTGCTGTCGGTCATTGGAATGTCAGACACTTCAGCGGGGAGGAAGACAGCATCACAAAACACATCAGGGTCATAAGGAAAAATCCCACATTTTCTAAAACCGTTAATAGCTGTTGCAGGCACAGCTGCACGCACGCCTCACCAAGAAGTTTACTAATCTGGAACTGAGTGATGGCTCTCCCAGGGTTATTCCTGAGGAACTTCTCACATTCTTGAATGTAGTAGGTCTTAAAAGGTGCCATAAAAGACACGTCTAGGGGCTGTAACTTATGGCTGCAGTGTGGAGGTAAGCATACCACAGTTGTGTTATTTTCTCTGGCCTTGATTATGGAGTCAATACTTTTTGTGTGAGTTGCATGCCCATCTAAAATAAGAAGCACTGGTGACTCTGGTGAAGGTTTTGCGTGATGTAGGAAGTGGTCGAACCATTTCAAGAAAATATCGGTCTGCATCCAGCCATTAGGAGTGCATGCGAATTCTGAACCAGGGGGTGCTCCATCTATTAGCTCTGCCTTCATGTTCTTCCTGGGAAAAACGACAAAGAGAGGAATAAAGGTTCCTCCAGCAGACATACAGACTTCTAATGTAGAGAGAAGGCCTCTTTCGGCAGAAGTGATCGCACCCACCTGTCGCCTTCCTTTCAAGGCAAACACTTTTGAATGTCTATTTTGTACAGTTAAAAGCCCGGTTTCATCACAATTAAAAACACGATGAGCTTCAAACTTATGTTTATCTTGGACTGTTTTTAATATTTCAAAAAATTTAGATACATTGGTCTTGTTGAACCCTTGAGTTCTTGCTAGTGAAGTGGCTTCTGGGGTCCGCAAACTTATGTTTGGGTGCCTTTTTTTAAATCCTGCCACCCAATCCTTCCCCGCCATCTTTTTTTCGTTGTTGAAAGTGTGATGGATGTTGTTTTTTTTCTGCGAGGCTGTATGCCGCACGGCGTAAGTCATTTTGCGAGACTCCATAAAATCTTCTCTCCATGTCTATAATAAATTCTACTAGTTGCTTCTCTTGTTCATCGTTAAATACTTTTCTGTACTTTCCTAGTATTTTTTTCTCACCAGTGGCATCTTGATTCTTCTCAAGTACTCTTCTTTTAAGGGTATTTCTAGGAACGTTAAACTGCTTTGCTGCAGTTGCAAACGGCATTTTATCTCTTTTAACTGCTAATATTGCCTGTCGCATTGATTCTGAATCCCATGATTGTTGGGTAGACTTTCTCTTGTATGTGTATGGCATCTTGGAAATACCTGTAACAATATCAATCCTAATAGTTATGTGATAAGATAATATTTTTTATGTTAATAAGTTGGGATGAGTGTTTGCGTCCCTTTCCCCAGGAGCGTGATGAAATACGTATAGGATGAGATATTAATTCATTTAAGCTACTTCGGCAATATTGAATGCATAAAATGTATATTATTGCGAGTGCCGGGCAAAGTGGCCACGGTGGCCACTTTTCCCGTCGTGTACAGTGGCCACTTTGCCCGAAATGACGCCATAACTTAAAATAATTTCTATAGACTAACCTAAATTGACACAGCACTTTTAAACCAACTACTATTAAACGCTGAAATCAAGCGAGTCCAGTAGTACTATTGCCACTAGTGAATGCTTTTTCTAGCATTTAGTAATAAAACAAATAGTTAACACTTACCAAAACTCAGAGATGAAGGAAATTACAACTATTTCACCGTGGTCAAACTGCGAAACGCACGACATCCAAACTCACACACGGCAATGAGGCAATGGCTGTCGACAAGTTAACTTCGTTCCCGCATGAGTGCAGCACTTACCGGCGCCATGACACCAAATGGCCACTTTACCCACCCTGGCCACTTTGCCCGTGCCTCCCCTACAAAAGGCCTTGCTTAAGGCCATAGGGCCCTTTAATTGGAGAATAGCAGTTACATCTCATGGACGTTCATTTTCAAAGGTTTTAGGATAAGGTTTGTGGAGCCACTTATGAATCTCAATAAAATTTAGATTCCCCAATTACTTTTTCAGACTTTACACACCTCAATTATGGTGCATAAATATATGTGCGCTCAATGGGAAAAGTGACTTTTTTATTGCAAATTTATCATTCATTTTTGAATTTCCGTTGGATTTGATGCTTATTCATCGAGCAGCACTATGTACTTGCCCCCGGTATCACTGTTCGTTTGTATTTTACGTATTTAGAATTGACAAAGTGCGAATATTCAACTGAAGTTTAACTGAAAATTGCTTTGACAGGAATGGGAATCTTACAGATTAATGTATGGTATTTTTCCACATGAAGTACTTCAAGGGCATGATTAAGCAAGTGCTAGAACACCTATTTCCTAATCGGGAGATCTCGGTTTGAATACAGGTCAAGGAAAAACAATTTTCACTGTGTAAAATTTTCGCTCTTGAACGTGCTCTTGCGGTTTATCCGTAAACATGTACTCTTTTTAATGTTTTGGATTTGTCCGCTGATCTGGAGTAATATTCAAGGTGATATACGGCTGAAGTTTTAAAATTTTAATTCACCAATGTCACTATAAACGTACACGAAGATTTAAACCGGGAAAAATCAATCACCTGAACGTTAAAAGGAACTGGAAACGTTTAAATTCCAAAGGAGTGCTTTCACGGAAAAATGTATCAAATTGATAGTTTCTACAGTGGAATATTTATTATGCATACTTACTTGATTGGTGTAACCAACGGTGCCAATTCGGGGGAACGAGGTATGAGTGCTTTATAAAGGGGAATTTGCCAGTAATAAAAGATGGCGAACAATGACCAGCTTAGCAGAGCTGATACGTTTCATAGAAACGAAGATAATTCGAATTTTACTTTTAATTATCCATTAAATTGCCTTTCAGGATGTAAAAAGACCAAGTAAGGTGATTGGTGTTGGACACTTTTTTAATATTTATTGGAGTAAGCATTATTTAGCGTGAAAATTTTAAGATGATAGGTTTATTTTTTGGCCGGTGATAAGTGATGAAAAGATAAATTGCAATGGGTAATCGGTTTTGAACAAAATTTCCGTCAACTAAGGGAAAAGTTTCTTTCGATGCTCAAATAAATTTAGGTCATTAGATAATATATCATAGAATATTACAAAGTCTATTCAAAGAGGCATTTTTATAATAGTCACTTTTATCATTCCGAGCATAAAAAGTCCTTTCCTACCTTAATTTTTTACATGGAACATTCATGCTCATTGTAAAAGTCAGGCTTCTACTTTCACCTTTATTTATAGTGTTCTGCTGAAACAATAAATATTTTTGCTATCTCAATATAGTTTTTGAAACAAACATTCGTACTGACCTGTCATACTCTACATAATTATCAATTAAAGGGTACTTTTTTGGACGATCATATCGATTTATTTTTTTGTAAACGGGTTCCAAATCACGTAACGGTATTAATGTGACCTTTTGAAGAAAGGAGAGCTCGAATTTACTTCCAGTTAACTACAACATCCCCTTTAGGACTACAAAAAACACCCAAAGATGGTGAAAGGCCTTTTCTCTTTGCCCTCCCTGCACCACGTGACGAGGAAAAGAGGACCGAGTGCGGAGAATAATGCCTTTAAGTGTATGGAAGCTCGTGGGTGTTAAATGGAACCACGAGATATGCCCCATCCGACTCCTCCTACTTCCCTCCAGCCGTTAATGGTGCGAATCCTATCCTCAGTCTGGCAAGAAGGCTTGGAAAATCTCGCCGGCTTTTGAGTACTGCGGGGAGGAGTGCGTGGGTTGAGCAGGGGCGTTTTATTCTGTGTGCGTTGGGGAACGTGATATTGGGTTGTTGGGGTGGTGGAGAAGTCCGATGAGATGGACGGGGCGAATTGTGTTGTTTTGGGCGGGGTCTGCCCGCGTAGTCACCCAGACGCTTCGACGGTGGATCCAATCGCCCAAATGGCTATAAAGTGACCCTATCAGTCTGTTACTTCTTTCCCACATCGATCACGTATGAGGATAAATAAAAAAGGAAGAGAAATTCCAAGGCCGAACGAGAAAAAAATGGAGTGCAACTCTCGCTTCGTAGCTCAAGGGGAAAGAAATGAAACCATCTTCTTTCATAAGTTTACTCCCTTCTCCGTAAAGCTACGGATTTTTGCGACGAATGCAGGGGAGGAATTAGAGGGGAGTCACAGGGGTTGTAAACACCCCCCACAAACATAAAAAAATATTTATTAATAAGTTTTATTCGTTTAATATTTTTTAGTTTATTTTAATAGTTTAGTAATTAGGATATCTAAAGCGTGTTAAATTGTTTTTAGGCATTTAGATTCATTTTCCATCAGCATATAAAAATAAGTGCGGGTAGAATAGTCTTCCCAAGAAATTACGGAGCAGAGAAACCTATTTCAGGTACCTAATTGTATGAACAGATAAATAGGTACCAATATAGTAACGTTTTAATCAGGGACCCGGAGGGAAACGAAAATAAGAGGCCTAGATTTATTTTCGTTCCTGCACGAAAATAAACTCACCAAGGAATTTAGTTTCAACCCAGTATGAAACTTTACTCCCGGGAACGAAACTAAATTAATCGAAACTCCGCTGCTCATAGTTAAGTTTTGATTACACGACCCATTACGTTCGGCATACGTGTAGATGGGTCATGGTATTGAGCTTAAAAATCAAATAGGGTAGTTTCCTTCATCAAAGAAAACGAAAGTCATTGATTGCAATTCGTTACCCACCATTACTGTATTCATAATATACAAATTATTTCGTTTTAGAAATACCGGTTTAGACGAATGGCAGTGGTCCATTTTTATCCTCATTTGAAAAGGGCCAGATTGGCGCCCATGCGATGCCACTCCACGTGACGTCACAAGGACCTAGTTTCTATACGAGAAGATGGGAGTTATACGTCGTCTGAGGTTACCAATGCATACATGAGGCGCAGATCTCAGGGTAACATGTCTTAATAATCACTTATTAAAACTGGCTTAAGTCGGAAAGTTTTCTTCATTTGATAAGGTATTAATAATCCTTATTTGAACCAAGCGCTACCAGCCAGCAGGGTACTCTGCTACCCGCTAGCAGCCTGCGTCGTATCAGCGCTCAACTCGCCTCAAGGTCACCTCACAAGGCGGCAGCGGGAACCAGAAATATGTCACACGGAGAGATTTCCCGAAATTCATACTTACGCGTCGCGTTTTCGCGCGCTAGAAAATTTTCACTTTTCATTTAATCGCGAAAAAAAGATATTGTCATTTAAAAATCTAAAAGCGTGAAATACGTACTCCAGGCGTAATAATCTTTCGATTTAGGCAATAAAAAAATAATAGGAAACCACCATATTGCCGGTTTGCGTTCACCGTTCTCCTGTCAGTGGTAAAAATATGAGTGTCCCAATCATCTAATGACGGCAGGCCAAACCTCTAAGTCATTCAACCATACTTCGTACGCGGTGTGTGGGTCGGAACTAAACCGTTCGAAGGTGAAGCACGTGATCCCTCTGGTGCAAAACAATATCTGCTTTCGTTTCCTCCCAGAGCTTTAGTTAAGTTTCGACCCCAAGGAGATTTCACTCCGATTTCGTTTCGACCCTGAATTTAGCTCCCCTGGTTTAAATCCATTTCGTTTCGTTTCTACATTTCGCTCCCGGGAACGAAACTATTGAAATTTTACCGGTTTTGATTTTCGTTTTGTTTCTATTGCCATTCCTGGCTTTAATGGTCCGTGTTTACAGTAAAGCCATTTGTTGATAGCTACGAAAAAATTCCAATGCATTTACCGAAGTCAAACATTGAATATGTTAAATCACATAGAGATGAGGTAGTCAGCTCTGCCAGTCGATATGAAATACTTGATCAATGCTATCAATCGTGACTGCAATGAAATAAACACGAGTGGTGTCATGGTGCCGGAATGCGCCGGAACGCCGCGCCGTTCCGGCACTGGTTAACAAAGGAAATAATAGTAAAATAACACTTTTATATTTTGTTCCCGCACAATTTCTAATATATATATGTATTCGTAACCAAAGCAAAAAAAATTGCAATAACGTGTAAATAATAACTTGTAATAAAAAGACACACTCAGTAATATTTCACTTCTGAAAAAAGTTAAGGAATGTGCGTTCCGGCACTGCTAATTTTGCCATGACGTCACTGATAGACACGTACACAAAATATTGTAATGCACCCGGAATTGAGGAGCCTTTTAAAGAATGTCTACTCCTTTTCCTCTCAGCTCGTTAATCGGATACTTAAAATTTAAAAATTTATTGCAGGACGGTAAGTGCCTTTTAATGAGAAGTTCTTTTTGTCCGGCATAGTTTCATCATGAATATATTTAGCGTGTTGCTACTTTAAACATTTTGTTGGATAAAACTGCATTTTAATATTTTACTTGGATGAAAACATTCGTAATTTGAAGTGTAAAATTATTTAGCAAGTTTTAATACTAATTTATGATCATTAATATTTGACCGGGTGCTTGGATGAAAATACTGGAGTTGATCTGCTACTAATTAATACCGAAGGGCACCTAACTTTTCAATGAGTGCTTAATTTTCGATGATTGGCTGCATAATTGTGTGCTTTGCCACATATAACGTAGCTGGTTATTTTGAAATTATGTGACCTTGAATAACTACAGCAATTGCGTAAATATGTAATCAATGAGGTTGAAGTTTCGATTGGAATTTATTATTCACATGAAAATTAATTCGATATAATTAACTCCTTTATTCTTAAAAACTCTGTCTAATCGCTTTTGCTTTATTTTAGGTAATACTTGAGCTAAATTAAATATAATTGTAAATGTACTGCTGCTCTATCGAAAACTTATGCTTGAAAAATAGCAATAACGCATAATTTCCCTTCAGGACTCTAATTTAAATTGATACTATGCATAATTTTGTGAACTCTTCGATACAGGAGTTTCTTATGCAAATGTACTTTTAAATAAATTATTCAATGCATTATCTCCTCCAAAAAAATGGCAATACTCAGCGTTCAATCAAAGGAATTAAGTTTTTGTGTCGAAGTGTTATCTAAGAGCCAGAGCAGTAGTGCATTCGTGTGATAGATTTATACTATCCAACTATCCCTATAGCGATAGGGACCGTTGGATAGCATGCATACATAACAAGCCCTGTATATCTACTGCTACAGCATGCCATTAATTGTGCCTGTTCCCCAAATTGAATTCAGTCGGCACACGGTTATTTATTTTAATTGTTTGCATATGCATTTTGAGTGTATGGGACATTATTCTACGGAGAAAGTGCACGGTCACAATAGAAAAGGTTATGTAATTCGTCACTCGAAGATGAAACGCTTGTAATGTACTTCATAAAATGGAACATTGGCTCCCTCATTCATTTTTATGTCATTAAAATTATGGAATTTAGCCAATTTATTTTGGATAAACCAATTGGATAGCCCTTTGAACAAAAGTATGGGAAAGTATTCATCTTTAAATTTTATTTTCTCGGCCTATACAATTCGTTAAGTGCATTAATGATAGATTTCCTGATTCCACGAAAAACAAAGATAAGGTTATTATAATAATTTTTAATCATTAGAAAGTTCCAAGTTAGCTCGAAAAAAATTGAAGATACCATGTAATGTGGTCGTGATTGTAACTTGGCATTTATGTAACTGGCCATTCAAACTGTAACATCCCAAACGGCAATTTAAGCAAATTCTGTTGCACTGTTCTCACATTCAAATTGCACGTATTTTCAAAATACATGGTATTCAGCTATTTTGTAATGTCTCGGGCCAAATTCACCCTGACTAGGTACACCTGATTCCGAGCGCGAGATTTTAACTTGGCAATCACATTACTGGAATAAACGGATATAGGGGGGGATACGAGGATACGTTCCCCCACAGACGCTTAAAAATTAGACAAGATTTTCGATACGGTTATCATAACACCCGTTTTATTTTATGCACGATATTGCGGAGTCTAAACCAATTAACTTCATATTAATAACTTTCATGTCAAAATAAAGGGAATATTTTCTACCGTAATTGTTCAATGTTATTTAAATCTCAAATATGAGAAGGCCTGTCAGACCCTTATGCCCCCCCAGAAAAAATCTTGGATCCGCCCCTGATCACTGGCATCCAAAACGACAATTTTAGTGATTACAAGTGCACTATCCCCATATTAAAATTATTCTTATAATTCTGTACTTCGCAGATAAGAACGCTGTCCGTTTTTGTAGTTTTCAGGAGTGCGGTTTTAAGATTTTTAAAAATGAAACCAGTAAGGATAGGTAAAAAATTAACAACATTTTTATACCGCAATTTCATTGTTACAGTAACTTAACCTTCTAGTTATCACTGGTTAAATTTTTTAAAAATCTTAAAACTGATCTCATGAAAAATAACAAAGAACGGTTAAAGTGTCATTAACCTCCGAAGTACAGAATTAAAAAAATGCTAGGCGTTCATATTGTCTCGGACCAGCTTCATTTTGACTTCACTTGATTCTTTGTGTGCGGCGTTCGTCATTCCATTGTTTTTAGTTCGGTCTATGCTTCTGAAATGGATGGATGGAGGCGGCGAAAGTGATAGGGGGAATATAAAATGTATACGACGGATTTTTTGGAGAAGGGGAACGACCCCGGGCTGTTTATCCTGCTAGTGGTCTGGTCGAATTGGGCTTGGCGGGAGAGAGGAGCGAGTTGAATGGGGCGGAGAACGGTGTGAGGGAAGACAAACAGGTGGCGCTGTATTCCCTCGGCCGAGACCCTTTCCATTCCCCGACCGCATGGCGACTGATGATTTCCCCTCATTCCCCCTCCCTCCTAATATAACAACCTGGAGGGGAGGGGGTCATCTAAAGCAGTCCAAACCTGGCGCGCGATAGACCGCCCATTTCATGCACAAAGTGAGGCGGGACTGGACTGTATGATTCACATTTGGGGTCGGACAAATGCGAAATGTGACAGAGGATAAATGCGTAGGTCTGTGATGCGAGATGATGTATTGGAGTAAGAATTCGTCTGAAGGTGAAACGCAAGAGGCTGGTATAGAGCAGACATGTGTGCTCAAAACATTAAAAAACCATCAATTCTCGAATTCAATGCATCCAAGAATGGATGTATATTGATAATTGAGTTTCTTTTGCTTACAAATACGATAATAGGAGAATAATTGAATCCATCGTTTAAATTATGAAAAATCCTGAGAAGTTTTGGGGAAAGCGAAAGCCTTCGCATAATCTTTTGAAGCAGAGATGATCATTTAAAAGGCCATGTCATGAGAAACGATATATATTGGTAAATGAATCGAACCAATGAATTGATTGGCAGGGGTCTTGCGGTTATTTATCTTCAAAGGGCGGTGGCAGAGGAGACTTCGATAAGTGGTGAAGATTCGTGGGTTTATACACCTGGAGGGCCTGGAGGACTCTTGAAAATTTGAGTACTTTTTATGTCAAAATAGCATCATTCTATGAAACTAGGTCTAAAGGCGGATCGTTCGCTTTAGCAGTGTGTAAGTTCTTAAAGCAGCGGGAGAAAGTAAAGCCTTATGATTATCGTGAGAAATGATGCTGTGATGAAGAGAATCATCAAAGGATATGTGGACAGAAAAAATGATGAAGGAAGATCAGGGTTGAGGTGTATCGATGGCTAAGTTCTAATAACACGTGTCTCAAAAATAGCAACTTTTCAGAATAGCAAAAAAAAATTTTTATTTTTTTAATTGTATATAGTTTTAACTGAAATTAAAAATGCATAAAACTGAAAAAGAAGAATACATTTGCAAACAAAGAGTTGTGTTTTGTTTGAATTCTATTTTTTTATTAACAGTATTAGCACCATTAACTCAGACCGGACAAATTTTGAGATTCGTGTTGTTAAACTTAGCTATCGATATGCTGAAAAAATTGTAGGTGAAAATGATAAAAAATACTTTTTAAGCCTCTAAAATAATATCCATCCACAATTTATAATTAAAAAGCATAAAACCAGTTTAAAAAACAAGTAATTGTCTTGATGACGGGTGGGTACACTGGAAAGGTTTCACTGGTGGAAAAATCAAATCTATCCTCTACATTCATTCAATTCCTCATTCGTTCAATTACGCTGTCATTCATACCAAAGAGGCTGAAGGTTCAACGAATCAGTGCTCTTCACTTCGGACGACAAGTTCCCGTCACGTAGAAACGGATAAAAACAAGCAGTACGGAAGACTTATGTTAGTAGGCGCAGTAAGGTTTCCAGGTTGTCCTTCACGTCGATTCATCTTCTTGACGACAGTTTCTTCGGCATTGCAGAAGGTGCCTGCAGATTTGAAGGGAAGCGTCTTAATTATTCATAAATTGTCCAATATGAGAATTCAGCGAAGAACTGCTTCAAAAAAAACAAGCAGAGTTGTCTGAGTAGCACTTTTTGATCTCGAGTCGGGTTGAAAACTACTTGCGAGTATCTAGTCGAGTCTAGTAGGATAATTTCTGGACCAGGCATCACAGCAATAAATACTCCAATATACGATATATTCTCCTTTTTCCAAACTCATTATGAATTTTGCACTCCAAATTCTTAGCTTGATGTAAAAAGGAAAAGATAATTTGGGGCGCTTACGGTATTTATGTCAGAATCAAGAAATTAATTAACATTAAAGTGTCATAAAACGTTTCATAGGTACAATTGAAATGAATTCACCTCTAGTACTATGTCAGCAATTTTAGCAATATATTTATCCAAACAGCAAAGAAGAGCCCTGAGTAAAGAAATTTGCACAGCTATAATAAACATTACATTCTACGTAAATGAATGATGTAACTTTTGATTCTTTCAAATTCTCATGCAAGAAAAAAAGCAATTGTTCTACATGCAGCAGGTTCTGACGTCACTATGCTACAGTATTACTACCTGCAGAAAATTTCCATTCGATACACATTTGCGAGGCTGCAGAAGTACATACATTCCTGCCATAATTGCAAGATTTGGGAATCTTAGGAATGCTTATTAAAAGTTATACCAACGATTTTGATGGATCTTGAATATTCGTGGAATTTAAGTGGTGGAAGCGAGTGAACTATTGAACATAGCTTTAGCTTTGTAGTGCAAAAAAAATCTATTCCATATTTCTCGCGTCGTTTAATCAACCCTAGCAACTCCGGTTTTTTATGCTCAAGAAAGAAGCTAAATGCAGCAAAGTAATTAAAGAAAATTAACATCGGGCGTACGCAGTAAAAAAAAGCTACAAGATGGCACCAGTTGTGACGTCAAACACCGGGAATAACCGGCGATGTCCGCTGAAACCTCAAAGTTACATATTTTGTTTCTTTCAGAAATGTTAAAATTTATTACATTTTCTCTCGGCGTTTGAGTAATGAAAGTTGGGTAGGGTACAAATTATAGAATGAGATCGTTATCGTACAAACTATCGTATGAGCGATGCAGCGGTCCACTGCGAGTACTCCGAATACGCCGCTGGTTTGGAATACGATTAGCCACCGCGGCCACCTACGGAAAGGTATTCGGCGCCCACGTCTAGTGCGATATTATATAGTTGTAGACTGCTACGTATACAACAAGCTGAAAATCCCAGGCCATGGCATTAGAATGGCTTATCGACTTTAAAAACGATTTTGTTATATGAGTTTCATGATAGTGCTTCCTGTCGGCAGATCCTACTTGCCTCGACAGCTCTGAAATCGATACCACTCGACTAGACTCGACATTCGTGATGCCACTTGAAACACTCCAGTCGAGTACCAACCACTCGACTCGACTCGAATTTTCGAGCACTCGTGCATCCTTAATATCTGGACATACAAATCTAGGTGATAAGGGTAAAAAATGTTTTATTTGCCAAAGATTTCTGGTAGAGTTCACGTACACGAGAAAATATCGGAGTTTATGATGATAAATAAAAAAAGGGTTAATAGTTCGTTTTTGCAAAAATTGGGTAGTCGGGAGGGAGAAGGTATGGGCGGGAAAATCGCTGGAGCCCAAAGCCTCAGCGGACCCTAGCCACGCAGATGTTTGATGGAGTGTTTGGGATACGGAGATCCCGCGAATAATTAATGACTTGCCGCGGGGTCCGGTTAAGTTGTCTTTGAGCCAATGCGGAAGTATTGCCCTCCAGGGTTTGCTTTTTAATTCAGGCTATCGACTGATTTCACCAAATATTTTCCGCCACCTCAAACCAAGATCATTTGCGTGGAAAGTACATCTCTTTTATATGCTTCATTACGGAGGCAATCAATCATAATGTTGATCGGGACCACTGAGGTCACACTGTTCATATTTATACTTGAAATCTGTTTGATGACATGCTTTTCAGCTGGAGTTTCCTGTGCCTAGCACGACTCTAAGGGTAAGAGCTCGCTGACTTCAAGCGGACATGAGACTTTTGAAAAAACAAAACCCTTTTCTTACTTCACTACGGAGTCAATCAGTCATAATGTCAACCAGGAACTCTGGAGTCACACTGATTATAATTACATCTGAAATTTTCGTTTATGATATGGTTTTCAACAGCTTGTTAAGAGTTTCCTATGAGTAGCACGACTCTTAAGGGTCAATGACTTCAAGCAAAAATAGACAGGCATTTTTGATAAATCTGTCTTTGAAGCTTTATATGTATACTGTCCCTTAAATCACCATAATAGGTGTGTGGCAGCAGGCCTAAAGACAAACTATATTAACCCTTTAATTACCTAAAGAAAAGTATAAGTTGCGGGGTGATTTTGCCACGACCTAGCATTATTTGAAGCCCTTCATAGTTTGAGGAAAAATTGAACTCCAATATATATAATTTCTTGATTTTCCGAAGCTCGAATTTTAGAATATTTTTTGAGGAGATTTTCTCTGTATGACCCTGAAAGACTCGAGTCCAGTTCCTCTAAGACTCTTCACGGATCATTTTTGAGGCCGAGCCAAATATTTGCCCCCAGCAACGCACCTGTTTTTAAATTCGAAGGTCTCAACGGCAAGTGACGGCCGTTACGGCTTAACTGCCTCGAATTTCGTCCAAGAGGCGGAATATCGGAAATCGAGTAGTTGAGCCGAAGCGGGGGAAGGTCAGGTCAGGAATTGAGAGCGAAGGGGAATGTAAGGGCAGAGTGGGGGTGGGAATTGCGGTCAACCCTGGGCGGGGTCACCGAACGTGATACCCGGGTGACCTTGTGTTGGCTCTTTCGGGAAATCCTGCTTGCACGGTGGGATGGGCCTGAGATTATCCAGCGTCAGGGTAGCGTACATGTGGAAATAGATGAAATCAAAAGCCTGTTAAGGAGATGAATTCGGAGAGCGAAAGAGGTTTTTATGACGATCATCTTTTTACAAAATAGAGGTGAACACCACAGGCCATCAAGAGAAAATTTATAATTGATACTTTAGCGAATGATTTTTTATACCTCTTCAAATATGTCTTTGATCAAAGAAATGTGTGAATATTAACCTTATCATGTCGATATAATTAAAATAGATTTATATAATATTCATTTAAAATTTTATATTAAAAACGTCGGACCAGGTTTCAGCAGTTTGCTGTCTTGATAACGGTGGTTTACGCTTATGGTGCATGTATCCTCTACGCTTCACAAAAATAAGGAAAAATGACAGATAGTTTAACCATTACAAAAATTTTAGCAATGTGAAGGGCTTAATAATAGAAGGAGACAAATCTTTTGAAAACATTTCTAATAAAACAAAAAAATGATTGGCCTCTTCAACAGATATGTTTGTCGATAAAGTAATTGTTGAAGGACAGATGGAAGGTTATAATGGTAGAGTATGGCCTCGGGTGAAATAAATAGAGAAGGCGATGAAAAATGAAAAGATGAGTAATGTTTTTGTTGAAAGACTAGCTGATAGGAGAATCAAGTGGAGACAAAAAAACATTCGAAATTTAACAGGGATCCTGAATATTTAATTGGGTAGTGTTATTTTATGCGTCATTCCATTTTCTGTGTTTTAATTAGCTTGAGTCCAATGCTTATATAGACCTTATCAAGGATTAATTTATGTAAGAGGGTATCGAGTTGATGTGGTGGCTGTAGTGATGACTTTCCACCCTAACGGTCCAGGTTCAAATCGAGGTGGTAGCGGAGATTTATCAGAGGATGACCGATCCCTGCTTGAGAGTTATGTGGAGGGCACTTCAGTGTCGGAAGTATGTTCGTTGAATGGGACGTTAAGGCGTGGTCCTTTTGGCGCCTTCCGTAAAAGCAGGCTAATGCCGGGCTTCACTCCACCCTTCCTTCCTCCCTTACCCAATTCCCTCATGGCGCAAATGACCTCACCTTTCAGGAGTCTTCTCTAAATACGGAACCAACTTATGCAGAATATTATTGATATCATTTTAACAATGAATTATTATAATTGTTAATCGTTATTTAATATTAATCATTAAGCAAACGGAGATGATATATTATCCATTAAGCTATATTTGTTTCCTGTCACAGTCGTTGCATCAAATATGGTCGAATGGATTGCATTATGCAGAAATAATTATAGTAATGAATTTTATTCGGGCAAAGTCCTGTCTGTTTAGCCCCCTCTTCTACCTATTGTCGAATTTCGACTTAATGATAAATAATTTATGCTCAGGTCATAAATTGAAATTATGATAACACACAATAGTTATGATAACACACAATGAATACATATAATGAACATAATAGAAAGATAAAAAGTACGTAACATATCAGTTTATATTAGAAGTAAAATATTGCAGTTAAAAATTCATTGGGATGTTTAAAATTTTATGATTGTCGCAAATCATGTCAGGTTCTGAAGTAATAAATAATTATTTGTCAACGGAGGAAAGCAAGGTAAACTTCATTCGCATTTTAAACATTCTTTTATTGACTTGCTTAAACAGAACTCAATAATGTCGCAATTATAATATAATTTGTAATATCAGGAGTAAAAAGTAGGAAAAGAATGTTTGCTTTAATAAAAAGGATGAAAAATTGTAGTAGTGATATCAGTTTAGAGCATAACTTTTTAAATGATTTCAAAAGTACACATTCAGTTTTATGGCACAATCTTTATATATTCATTTTTTTTAATATAACCAATTTGTTAAATTTTTCTTCGACAATCATAATAAGCTCCATTCATGAAAAGGTTAAAAGGTTTTCTTGTAAGCAATAAAGTGGATTGTGCTGCTGTGTCGCCGAAACAATTGCATAGCGGTGCTATTTATTTCAATGATTTGCATTGAACGGAGAGGTAAATATTATGCACTCAACAATAGAAACAAAGCAGATGTGTCATAGTCGAATATTAATGAAGCTCCTTCCCGGAAAACACTTGCATACCTAGTTCATGGTACTTCACCGGATTTTGCCGATTTCAATGGTAATTCTCATTTTTAAAATTAGTTCCAAGCTTTTCTAAGTTTTCCATTTTGGTTAAATTAGGTAATAAATTATTATACAACTTATTAAGTAAAATTATTGTCGGTATAGAAACCTTTTGACTGCAAAATTACGTAAATATTACGGTGTTTTAGATCTGAAGTTTTTTTTAAGATAGTGTCATTTTTCTTTTGTAGCAAGTCTGTTAAGGAACAATCAAAGTTCTCAGCATCACTATTTCAAATGTCAATACTTTTATTTTGAGGGCATACTAGAGTAAATTGTTTAGGCATGAGGCACAATTGAACACTTAGATAGGAATACTCTATGTCCCTGACCCACTCCTATCTCTTCACTGAAGAGAAGACCCCTCTGCGATGTGGGTATTGTGACTGCCCCCTAGCTGTGAGACACCTCCTTACGGAGTGTGATGAGTAGGTACCAGCTTACGCGAGGCAGGATAGGCGTCATGGGCAACCTAGATTGTATTCTGGGCGATGACACTGACCACCTAAGCCGTGTCATAGAATTCATTCAGAAAACTGGTCTTATCAATTCAATTTGATCGGTTTAACTTTTATATCAATATTCTCAACAGTTCCGCACTAAACTGAAGTTTAGTATATGCTTATGTCGTAATTTGATTGCGCGTGGTGCTAATGACCTACGTCGTCGACGCACCCGTAACCCCAAACCTACCAATGCTCTATGAACCCTGAAAATGACAAGATCAAGACTTGATTATAGTTATTGAACGTTCCACATTATAACCGGTAGAGTGGCAGTAATATGATCAATATCACATACATAATCGTGTTACAAATTTAGTGAATTTTAAGTTACAAACATGAAATTTTGCCGAAATCTCATTAAAGACAATCGTTATATTTACCTAAGAGAAATGGAGCATTTTTATCACACCCTGTTTTTATGCATGATCGAGTTACGGACATGATTTGAGGGCTTTCATTGAACGTTCCACCATCCTGCGTGTCATGTCATCGCTGTCGATTGATTCTCTCCCGAATGGTGTGGTCCTCTGCTACAAGGGGATGCCATCGTTGCTGGAGGCGTCGTTCGCTGAGTGATGTTGAACGGATAGCGCTCTACACCTATACCATAGGTGTAAGTCAACTCCGGAACCTATATACGTTATAGTATTAAGTAAAACGGAATAACGAAATGTTTTTATCCATGAATGCAATAACAGAGAACCACAGTGCAGTGATGAAGCCAAAATCGCCACAAGCTAGATAGGAGAGAGATTAAAACATATACAGGATGAGCATAAAGTCTTACGCTTATTATAAAAATGTATTACAGTATGACTGTTTCACATAATAATAATTTAAATTTGATGCTAATATATAGGCCAGCGTTACTAGTTTTTTTAAGACCATTTACGCCATTAAGCTCCAATGGGTGCTCCCTTCGTAGCTCGGAGAATGTCGTAGCGGTGTTCCTGGTCCCGAAATTTCAGTTATTATGTCAAATGGTTATTTTATGGTATATTTTTACAATCAGGACAAGGTTTTATGTTCGCCCTGTATTATTGGGCAGCTTATTAAAGGAAAACGTACTCAGGTGATAAGATGTGTGGTTGAGTATTCTTTTCGATTTTCATGAATGGGCGTGAGCGGATAAGTGGATCGTTATGTAAGGGTTAACAGAAAATGATTGTGAAGACTTTGACATTGAGTAGTGTAGCTCCTTACGGTGCGAAAGAGTGGGTATTAAGGAATTAGTACCGAGAAAAGAGGATTTATGAGCATCTCAAGTGGTCATTATCTGGCATTAGCTCATTGAACCTCCACAGATTTTGGCCCATTTCATCATAAATGCAAACTAAGAGTCTTACGATGTCTTTGATAAATTGATACGTTGCAATCAATGCCAAATATTATTAGATTATCCTTTGTCTCAAATAATTTTCATCTGATTATTTTGCGTTTCAAAGAGAGTATACGGAGAGTATGTCTATAGATAAATTTTTAGTGATCCAATTCATTTTAATCTACCTTCGGTGCAAGAAGATTTATTTCTTCATATGCCGCCTTGTGACATGGATGTAATTTTTCAGAAGATTGTAAATCCGTACTTGTAGCGTAAGTTTTGAATTATTGGTGTATAATTGTGTTTTCACAATACTATAGTTGAATTAGATTATCAGCTCATCGATAAAATATTTCGCATCCCATTGAAATAAATTCATCGATTATAAAATACATTCATGAATTAAATCTAACGATTTAGCGTTAAATGAACGTGAATCACGTAGTAATCCGACATAATAACTCACAAGACCCAGAGCATGAACTATTGGCGGGATGAAATGCACTTTTTAAATTTTGTCTTCAAGGAATTGGAATATTATCATTATTATTATTAAATAATTGGTTACAAGTCGACCATGAAGTCGGGTGGTAACATAAAGTTATTACACAATAATATACATAAACCAAAATGCGAAACAAAATACTTAGTACCACAAAATTTTTAAAATGCCCTCAAAAAAACCATTTTTACACAATTATAACTCTATCGAAGAAATTGTAACTGACATCGTGATATGCCCGTGTCCATAATGGAAAACTATTGTAAAAATTTTATCCTTCAAGAATTTTTTTGCGATTCCGGAATTCATCATCGCATTAGCTGCTATAAAAAAGCCATTTAAAAAAGAAATGCTTCCGTTGAAGACGAATTTTAATGTTGTTTTTAAATTTTTTCCTAAGTTTGATCTCTGAAGAATGAAAGTTTATGTGTTCCACTTTAAGGTTTAAATTGAATACCACACGAGCAGAGTTTAAGCTTATAAAATTAAAGATTTGATTTCATTGGGCTTCATTTCACTTGCCTTGAATTCATAACATTAGGAAAAGCTGTATCTTAAATGGCTAATTAGTGTATTCTGGCCTGTGGGTAACATTCTGGCCTGTTGTGAATCATTTTCGCAAAGTTAGATCCTAGCCCCTGGCATGAATGGGAGAGTGTGAGTAATTCACGGCTGGTACCTTGTCTCGTGGAAATTTGCTAAGCTTCTTTTCTCCCCTTAATATCCCTTAGGTTTTTGAATATGTAGATCAACCTCAAAACTCTTTAACGCCGGAAGTAATTTTGAAGGAATTACAAAAGTACGGTACCCAAAAACCGCCGAGTTTTGAGGAAAATAATCTCTGGTTTGTCTTAAGCATAGGAACGTAGAGTTGTAGTGTTTAGAGCTCAAGAGTTTCTGGAAGAGACATACCAAATAAGTCACGAAAAACATGTCATATAAGCACACGTGTATTTATCTGCCCTTTATCTGCTGTTTTAAACAAGTAAAAGTTATTTTTCAGGCTTTTATTACCCTTAATACCATCCAAACGAAATAATGGCGTTCTTGGTCCATCAATTGCAAATGTAAATTCAAAAATTGGGCAAAATGAAACTTTTTTAATGGTGCTACTATATTTTAGTAATAAAGGGTAAATAAAAACATTTGTAAGCAAAAAGAAGATCACGATACACGAACTGCAAATGCTTAGGGAAGTAAAACAATGTTATTTTTATCATATTTCGAAACCATATGATGATTTCATCAATTTCCTTATTCAAGTTGCGAGAAAATATTTAAAAATCCAACTTGGACTAAGAAAATGTTCTGTATTGGAGTAATTGCAAAATATAGCCTGTTGACAAGCTTTATATAGAGATTACTGGTGGAAGCTGAGTGTTCCGGGTTTTAAAGGAAAGTGCGTATAAAACGATAAAGCAACGTGGAATTTGCTTTGAAAGGCAATATTGAAAGCCGAGCATAGGGCCCCAGGGTTGTCGGGTGTATCATATTGCTCACGGGACAGCGATGGAAAGCATTTTCTTTTCAGCTTATTTCTTTCCGTTTAATGTGATACCCGACGAGATATTGAGGAAAAAAGTAATTTTTGCTTGACCGCATCTTCTAATCTGATTATATTCGCGCTATCTTGAGCTTTCAAGCATTCAAGCCGAAACATGCATACTCAAGCGAAAAAAATTATTGCATCTTGTCTCCTCCTGTAATTTTCCCGCTGTACAGCAATATTGACAATAATTCTTTGAAACAAGAGCAAGTAGAAAGCTATTATGATAGCTTAAAAGTTCCCATGGCTTCATATTGTTAACAAGGGAGTCTACAATTATCTAATCATCAATAAGCTTTAATCTTTCATAAAATAAGACCAAAGGCAAATCATATTCAAAAGTTTAATGTAATATTAAGTTTTTGTGTATTTTATTGCATCATCATCATTTGTAAAACAATCCTAGGATTGGTTTGACGCAGCTCTCCATATCTCTCTCCTATCCGCTAACCTTTTCATAGCTACATATTTCTTCTCTTTTACATTCTTTACAACCTGTCCTATGTAACTCATTCGGGGCCGTCCCTTGCCCTTTTTCCCTTCCACTTGTCCTTCAACGATTGTCTTCATCAGACCATCGTGCCTCAAAATGTGGCCAACTAAGTTGTCCCGTCTTCTGCTTAAGGTTTTTAGGAGGCTTCTCTTTTCTCCCACTCTTCTTAGCACTTCCACGTTACTTACACGGTCAATCCATTTATCTTCATCATTCTTCGGTAGCACCGCATTTCGAGTGTTTTCCACTCTTGACTTCTCTGCTGCTGTCAACGTCCAATCCTCGCTTCCATAGAGAAACATACTCCATATGTAGCATCTGATGAATTGTTTCCTTACTTCTATGCTGGTATTTTCAGCTGTAAGAAGATTCATCTTTTTGTAGATAGCCCTCTTTGCCTACACTATTCTACTGAGTATTTATTTTTTGCTCCGTCCATCGTTGGTAATTCGGCTTCCCAGGTAAGAAAACACGTTCACATCTTCAAGCTTATGCTTTTTAAGGTTGATGTTTGTTTTAGCCTCCTCTCTTTTGCTGAAAACTAATATCTTATTCCTCTTTTTGTTGATTTTCCGCTGATATCTTGCCATTGTCCTTTCCACGTTTGTCAAAGTCTTTTTCAAATCCTTCTCTGCCTCGGCTGTGACTGCTATGTCGTCAGCAATGATATGCATAAGGATCATAAATTTCCAAAAAAATTCATTTAAGAGACATTGTTATTTTTTAGCTTTATGAATTTCATAGAGGTTCTGAATAGGGAGTTAGTTTATAAATGTGAAGCCAGCAGAAACCTAGGACCGCTTCGCATTTGTTCGTCCGCCATATTCCTATACCTCGCTTGTTGGGTTTTCCGTAAGCATGTACGCTATGAAAATTGCCTATTTCCTATGATCTGAGGCTGTGAAAGTATTCTGAAGGTATGTTAATATTCTAAAATTCATCTAAATGATGGTTTACTTTTATGTGTGTAAGATAGTGAGTAATTCAGCTTGAAATTCCTTCTCCACTGGAAGTATAGAGAGCCTGAGAGTATTTTAAATGGATACAAAAGGTTAGAAATTTCCCAATTTTCGCTAATTGTCGTTCGAAAGGTAGGGACTCAACCGCCAACCGTGTGCTGATTCGTATTTCCAAGAACTTGCAGTAATGCTTCTTCTCCGTCCTACATGCAGATTCTAAGGGTAGAATATACAATAGAATTTTACAATCCATCCAATTCCTCAGCTCTCTCAAAAGGAGACAGGATTTTGCCCAAGGGCGCAGCGTGCAGTCCACCCGCCCCAAACTCTGCCGGGGTTAGGTGGGACCTCAGAGTAAATATACCCTTACTTTGAGGGCGGGACACCCGGCAAAGGGGTAAGGCTGAGTGACAAGGCCCCAAGGTTATAAAAAGGAAACAGTTATTCGTAAACCTGATGTGGCGTTGATGAAAAATAATATCTCTATGAGCTCTGAATCTTGGCTGACGGACAAACACTCATGGGATACGTGTGATTTTCCGGTGTGGGTAATACAATAATCATCGTACAATAAAAGAGAAACAAAACTAAAATATCATAATTCCATCAACTTCACGCAAAGCTAAGATTGAGAACGTTTCATTTCACTTTGCTGCCCGTAAAATATCGAAAGATTAAGTACAACATGTCACTGTGCCTAGGTTTTGAAATGAAGGTAGGAGCCCATGGGACGAAATTGGCATTGAACCGGGTACTTCCGGGTTGAAAATCAAGCAAATCATCTGCCACTCTAGCCTCTTGCTGATCATATGATATGCATAGCACAAAAGAGCCCACGGGCAAGAAAAAAGTAGAAAATAGCGTGAAAAGAAGTTGTGGGTCAATTGACCCCCAGCCGTCCTTCTAGGTATAGCCTGTCACAAAAATTAAAAACAAAATATTAAAGCTGAATTTACACTTATTTTATCAAAATATAGACAAAAATAAAGAGGGTGAAAAAGTTTCGAAATTAAAAAATATTTTAATAAGAGAAAAATTGATTTCAATCCTGAATATGGGTCAAATTGTCCCTGCCGTCCTTCTAGTGGTAATAATTTTGTATTAAGGAATGATACTATCATCGTTGCAGCCAATCGTTGGAAATAATGACATAGAATGCTGTTTAATTCGTCACCTCATAACGTTTTTGGATTGAATACCATGTTACTCTGCATTTAATTGTCACTGTGGCTGATTTTTATGCAATTATTGAATTGTGGCAAAGCTTTTGGTTTTTAGGCAAGTTGTTTTTTTTATGTAACTCTAAATCCCTTCTTGAAGTTTTGAAATATTATTTAATATATATTCAATTCCCTTACTTTGTTGCTGTCAAAGTAATAAGTACTATGTGTTGTGTTCCACATGCTACTTTTTGGACCACCACATTCATGGGAGATACGCTAAAAGTTAATGGCATCGCATGTTTAAGGCAGCTGAGGATTGTCTATCTTCATGATCCATGTGCGTGCTTTAGATTTCAAATATTTTTTAAATCAAACTATTTTGCTCGTGGTACGGTTTGTGTCTTTTTTGACGGATTAAATGCGAAATACGTCTTTGATTTCACGCAATAGCGGTTAAACATGACTAGTATCCTTACGTTGAGTACTAACATCGTCTTTTCCCGACCATTGGCCTTTTTTCCTACTTTTATATGGTAAAACCTGGTTTGCAAAATTCTGTTGTGATTATCATGAGTTATAAATCTGGTGGTTCACATGAATTCATCAGTAATTCTTCCGCGTTTAGCTAAAAATTAGCTGTTATTGCTGAAAGCGACTTGTCTCGCGACTCATTTCTAATTTTCCGCAGCGTGGTTGAATTATTTCTTTTAACCTAAGTACGGATATATTTCTATTGATATTCAAGTAATATTCTCCCCTCATAGATTTTATCGGCTTTTTCAAGCTGTCAATAGGGTTTATTAAGGCAAATATTGAGTTTTCTTCGAAAAATATGCCATAAAAGCCTTTTTATACTTTACTCTAGGTATCCGCAATATGACGGACGGGATAAAATGCCACGCCCGCTTAGCTTCACATGGAAGCGCTGGGAGGTATAGCTAACTCTCTCTCGGACCTCTATGATTTTTAAGTTTCTCTGGGTATCGTTTTGCTTTTTATTGTTGTGCCATCATATCTGAGGCTATCCTGTAGTCAGCAAATGAAGAAGAACTAGGAATAAATCTATGTGCAGTTGTTAATTATATTTCTCAAACGTCTTAATTTGCCCTTTTGATTTGATTCTGTCATTAATTTCCACCTTAGGTCTCAGGTTCGACAATACTATAGGTGCATTATCTTTGAGTTCAGAAACTGCCAAAACTGCTAAATACTGGCATTTTGCATCAATTGTGGCCAATTCGACAGTTCAATTTGTCGATTTTCCTCTCTTCTCGCAGTAAAGATCGTTCAAAACCTTTCCTAAACGTAGTCCAGATATTTCACTTCCCTCTGTGGCTCCCACCCTGCACCTTTAAACTTTTGAACATGCATTCCCTTCTCTTACTGAATGTTCCACGCTAGTTCATACGCTCTAGTATAAATAAGTATGTCATTCTATTGCATAAAATTCTCGCTAACCGCGACAATTTACATGAAATGGTTCTAGCACTTTGTCATAATTGTATAAATCTGACATAAATTTAAGCAGCATATATGGCTATTCAAGGATATAATCCAAAATAATTTTATGTTAGAAAAGGTTGAGCTGATAAATCAACAAATGGGTGATTTTTGACCGTTAGAGCAGCAAAAATCATAGAATTGGTCAATTTTTAAGAGGTAGAATCCTTTGGCCTCAGTTCCAGTTCTGCTCTCGAGCTGAAAGGCTGTCTCCTCAGAGCTCCTGCTTTGCTTTCGCTATGCCTACCTGTTGTGTGTGTAATCAAGGCTCTCGACGTGGTCAAAAGGGCGTAAACTGTGGCGAGTGCAAGTCATTTTTCCATCCGTCTTGTGTTGCTATGTCCGACGGGGACATGCAAGTTATGGATGACCTGCAGAAAACCTGGGTGTATGATTCCTGTACATCTCGGCAACGTGCTTCTCGCTCTGACTTCACGCCCTTAAAACCTGGCATAGGGAAATCTTCCGAAGAGCCTCTTGCTGACCTGGTTAAGGAGCTACTTGATAGAGTAAAGCAACTTCAAGAGGGTTACTTGGACATAAAATCGTCTCTCTCCGACATCCAAAAGTGCATCACTGATCATGCGGACGCCCTCAAAGGTATTTCGGCTTCTCTCACTAGCCTTAACCAACGCCTTGACAACCTATCTGAAGACAATATCCAAATTTCAAATCGTGTTTCGAGTCTTCAAGTTCAGTTCAATAGGGCTGAGCAAGAGTGGCTACGAAATGTTGTTGAATTTCGTGGTGTTCCCTTCGTCGATGGTGAAACCCTTGACTCTATCGTCTGTAACGTAGGGCAAGCGCTTGGTGTGGACATCAGTGTGTCTGACCTTGATTATTGCTATCGCCTTAAACTGCATGGCAAAGGGTCTGATTCACCTAACCCAGTGATAGTCCGTTTTCTTCGGCATTCACTCGCCTCTAAGGTTGTCGCCGCCCGTAGTGGTAAGAGAAATTTCACTACCAAAGATATAGGCTTCAACCTCTCTCCAGCGGCCCCAGTGTATGTAAATGAATCCCTTACGCCTTTCAATCGTAAACTGTACTCAGTGGCTCGCGACTTGAAGAAAAATGGCAAAATCAAGTATGTTTGGGTGCGCAATGGAAGGATTTACGCTCGCAAAGAAGACGGTTCCGAGCGCCTTACCATTTCTTCGACGGAGGATACTGATAAACTTTCTTCATTGGTGGATTAGCAACCAACTTGTCAACCTAATGGCCGCCATCTGGTTCAAAGAGTTCTTCAATCTAACTGCATTAAGATATGTTGTGTTAATTGCCAATCTTTGTACGCCCATATCGACGAATTCAGACTTTACTTTTCCCAAAGTTCTTTTGATATCATATGCCTCACTGAAACTTGGCTTAAACCCGACATCCCTGATGTCCTAGTGACTTTGCCCAACTTCAATCTTTTGAGGCATGATCGTCTCGGTAAAGTGGGAGGTGGTGTTGGACTATTTATTCGCCAGGATCTTCAGGTCTCAGTCATTGCCTCTTCTCCCTCAACTTACTGTTCCCGACCGGAGTATCTTTTTGTCGACATCATCAGCCCAAATACTCTAAAGCTATTATTATGTGTTGTTTATCGTCCTCCCAAAATTGGGTTCATGAGTGTTTTCGAAAACGACCTTCTTCGTTTTCTTCCCACCTACAACAACGTTGTGATAACTGGAGATTTTAACTCTGATCTCCTCCAAGTCAAATCTGATAGTCAGTATATTAGGAATTTTACCTTGTGTAACAATCTTCATTTAGTTCCGATTACTGCAACTCATCATACAGCAACCAGTCATACTTTACTCGATCTGTTTATTGTTGATGACCCTGACTAGGTGATCTCATAGGGGAGACCGGGGCACGTTGACCATAGGGGCTGGATGGCCCAGTCGAGTTAATTCATACAATAGACACTGAATCGTGCTAGGAATCTATCAGAAGGTTGGTAGCACACTTCCCCTTTCTCCACAACACCATTATGACTGGCGGAGCAGTTTTTGACAAGTTATAGCGATTAATTGTATTTGCGCGTGTTTAAGTAAAATTCTACTCCCAGGTTAAATGTGTGTTATTTAATTTTTGATCAATTTGAGCCCAATAGTAGAGTACTATAATTAAAGCTCATAGTTTGAGGACAACTTCTGTGTGGCATACAATCTAAATTGCTTCAGTGAGTTTTGTAACGAATAGAATTTATTGTAAACATGGCGATGGGGCAGGTTGGCCCAGCGACGACGGGGCACGTTGGCCACCCGGGCTAACATGCCCCGTCATATGCATTTCTTCGTCTAAAATGGCCTAATTTTGAATAGACGGTCACTTGCATCATCAATTGAGCTGTGATTCAGGTGGAAATGACTTAATATTTTTACAAATCGGTTTCAATGCATGCTTGCCAACAAGAGTGTCGGGAAGTACCTTTTGTTAAGTTTTGTTACCTTTTTGGACCAACACATACGTTTATTAGGGAATTTATCGTAGCATGACATTATCATTACATGTCATATTACCTGACTTTATCATGTCATACGTTCCTCCTTCTCCAAAGCTAGATTTACATTTTTATGGTTAGCATATATGTCACCGTTTATGCGAATGTGCTTAAGCAGTTTATCCGAGAAAAATATAAAATAGTCTAGTGGACTTACGCATTTGATTACCTCTTCAGTAGGAAGAATTGAATTACAATTTAAATTGAGCTCGAAAGCTGGATTGCCCTTTTCTCACTTACAAGGATTATTTTCTGTTAGATTCGCGGGTAAGCTTGCATCAATAGTCAACTCCAGAGGTTCCGCTGGGTCTGCGGTTAGTCGTCTTTGGGAGCGTTGGGTTGCGTCTGAACTGATTAGACACAAATACTCGATTAAATTCACTGAGGCTACTAAAATATAAGCGCAGTGGTGAAGACAGACATCTATTTGAACGTAATATAGTATCACAATGTAACGCATGTCAACTGGAGCTAAAAAAAATAAAATACGCGCGTCCGATATAGGAAGATGAAGATTCACTGTGCCTAAAGTGTGTCTTTTTCGACGGTCAGCCTGGAGCACAATGTATTTAGTGCACAAATTGCAAGCGTTGTGCTCATTAGACAAGTGCGAACAATGAAATCCGCGTACTATTTCACAAGAGCAATAATTTTGCTGATCCTTTTGTATCTGGACAGTCACAAAAGTCAACTGGTTTGTATTAGCACGCCAGAAATCCTAATATTTTAAAGCTTTCCCGTTGTTTTAGTAAAATGGTTATATAAACTGAAATATATTTCTTGATTACTATTCGTTTTATTTTGATTTCCTAAAATCATACTAGTTCAGCTTATCAAAAAATACATAGGCCAACGTGCCCCAGCCGTTGGGCCAACTTGCCCCGATGTAGGGGCAGATTGGCCCACCTGTCATATGCCCAGTATTTATTTATTTTTTTAAATGTATAACTCATATATTTAAGTTTATTTATTGCCATCCAGATTTAGAAAGACTGTTCTATAATTTAGCAATAATTTCATAAAGTTAACTATGCCTAAATAAAAAATATTTAAAAATGAAAAAAAATCGGGCCAACGTGCCCCGGTCTCCCCTACTCTCAAATGCCTGTCCCCTTTTTGTCAGCTCATGATCTCATTCACATTTCCTATCGATTTAAGCTCTATACTACACCCCCAAAGCCTTTTAAATTCCGTAAACTTAAAAACTTTGATGAATGTATTTTCCAGAATGAACTTGCGGCTTTGGATTGGAGCGATATCTTTAAGTCTGACTGTATTGACCTTAAGGTTGATTGCTTTAATTCTCATTTACTGAAATGTATCAATGCTCTGGCACCTCTAGTGACGTGCTATCCTAAGCGCGTTCACGCACCGTGGTTTAATGAAGAAATCCGTAATCTAATAAGCGAACGTAATCATATTCGTAGAATATATATTCGCACCAGAAAGCCTGCAGACTTCCAATCATTTAAGGATTATCGCAATATGGTCAAAGCCCGCATAACGGAAGTTAAACACCATTACTATACATCAAAACTCTTGAAACTCGGTGACCAAAAGTCCATATGGCGTGAATTGAGGAACCTCGGGTTAGTACGTCAGCGTTCCAATGCCCTGCCAGGTCATATTGACATTGATCAAATAAATCAATTTTTTACCTCTCTGTCGAGTAGTACCAGCGACACTGCAACAGATGCACCGACCATTGACGACCTTCATGTTCCGTTTGATGCCAATAATTTCTTTTTTCAACACATCACTCCGGATGTTGCCCTGAAGTACCTTAAGAAGACGAAATCTAACTCCCCAGGTCACGATAATATTTCTATTATGTTTGTTCATAAAGCCACTCAGTTCCTACTTCCATTTATCCTTGAAATCTTTAATTATTCCTTATCCTACGCTCGATTTCCAGCTGCCTGGAAAAAAGGACTTATCACGCCCGTCAGAAAGGTTATCAAGCCCGAAAACCCATCTGATTTCAGGCCCATTTCTATTCTCTGTGCCCTCTCTAAAACACTGGAGAGGATTGTGCACTCTCAAGTCATGAAATTTCTAACATCATCTGGTAAACTAGACCCTTTCCAATCTGGCTTCCGCAAGGGTTTTAGCACACAGACTGCCCTGCTTAAAGTCACTAACGATATTCGTCTCGCCACCGACAAGAAATTGGTAACCATTATGGTTCTATTCGATTTTAGTAAGGCCTTTGATCGAGTTAATCACGTAGTTCCTTACGCAAATTAAAGTCCCTCGATTTTTCCAGCTCTGCCCTAAACTGGTTTAACTCCTACTTGACGGGCAGAATTCAAGCTGTCAAGGGCTCAGGTGACGAGATATCCCCATGGCTCCCGATTTCATGCGGCGTACCTCAAGGATCCGTCCTTGGACCTCTCCTCTTTACTTTGTACACCCTGGACCTGGCTAAGTCCATTAGTCACGCCAACTATATGCTCTATGCAGATGATCTGCAAATCTACATTCACTGCTCTCGTGACGAACTTCCGTTTTTTATCGAAACAATTAACAGTGATATTAGCTCCATCATCTCTTGGGCCAATATCAACTGCCTACAATTAAACCCCTTAAAAACTCAAGCAATCATTTTCGGAAATTCAAGACTTTTAAATAGCATCCATCATGACAGTCTTCCACCTATTCGTGTTCACACGAGCATTGTTAAATTCAAAAAAACTGTTCGATACCTTGGCATCACTCTTTCCACTACTTTAAATTGGGATCAGCATGTATTGGAAATGTGCAATAAGGGAAATAAAATTCTCTATGTATTGAAACTTCAAAAGAAAAATTTACCTGTCCACACGAGAATAGCACTTGTAACATCTTTGATTTTTCCTATTATGGATTATTGTATACTAGTGTATTGTGATTTAACAAATGTTCTTGAAATACGTGTCCAGCGACTAATTAACAGCTGCATTAGATTTATATTTGACCTTCGCAGAGACGATCACGTTTCTGAGCACTTTGTTGCCTTGAAATGGCTGCCTATTGGCTCCCGAAGGAAGTACTTCCTGGGGTCTCTTCTGTTCTCCCTATTTCGTACTCAAACGCCTGAATACCTGTATAACTTATTCACTTACAGGACTAGTGTCTTCCTCCGAAGAACCCGGTCAGACCTTAACCTTCTCCATATACCCCAAGCCCGTACCAACCTATACCTAAATTCCTTCCAGATCACTGCCTCTAAGTTTTGGAATTCATTACCCCCCTTAATAAAACGCTCCTCCACCCCGGAATCTTTCAAGAGTAAACTGTATGAATATTTAAAACCGTAAATGTATTGTTCTTAGTTGTACAAATCTTTGAGTTGATTAATTTTGTTTATGTTGTGCTATTTCATATTTATTTTATTCTTGAGCAGAATGTTTAATTGTATTTAGGTTTTTTGCTCTTATGGGTTTCCCAGAGCATCAATAAAGCATTCATTCATTCATTCATTTTATTCCTAGTTTTATTTTAGTGTCCCAAGCTATTAAAACAAGAACAAAAAATTTTAAGATAGCAAAATAGGTTGACACCCATGTGAAATTTTCAAAACAATACTTCACCTGAATGAATACTAGACAATGCTCCCTTTTGTACTCAGACTTTAAAGGTCGAAAAACAAACATTCATTATTGCTGACAGGATAAAAAGGTGGCAATGCAACAAAAGGTGGAAGGCAGGACACTTTTCCGGATATTTTTAATTCGCACTTGGCATACCTCTCTAAAGGCCGTTTTACACGGTACACGGAATTGCGCAATCTGACGTACGTGCGAAGGCGCAATCAAAATTAGAGCGGTGAATTGCTAGAACACATGCGAGAATGCGTGGATGCGAGACGGCAAAATAGCCCCATTTCTAATTTCGGTCATGCCTTCGCGCAATTCCACGCCATTTTAGAAATTAATGCAGCTCCAACCTGCGCAATTCCGTGCACCGTGTAAAACAGAGGCTTTAAGAGAAAACTAAGAAGCCATCAGAGTGCTTCGACTGCCCAATAGGGTAGTTTCCTTCATCAAAGAAAACAAAAGGCATTGATTGTGATTCGTTACCCACCATTAGTGTATTCATAATATACCGATTATTTGGTTTTAGAAATACCAGTTTAGACGAATGGCAATAGTCAATTTTATCCTCATTTGAAAAAGGCCAGATTGGCGGCCATGCCATTCCACTCCACGTGACGTCACAGGGACCTAGTTTCTATACGAGTAGATAGGAGTTTTACATCGTCTGTGATTACCAATGCATGCACGAGGCACAGAGCTCAAGGAAACATGTCTTAATAATCACCTATTAAAACTGGCTAAGGTCGGAAAGTTTTCTTCGTTTGATAAGGTATTAATAGGTAATCATTATTTAAGCCAAGCGCTACCAGCTTGCATGGTACTCTGCTACCCGATAGCATCCTGCGTCGTATCAGCGCTCAAAGCCTCGCTCCAAGGTCACCTCACTTGCGGCAGCGGGAACCAGAACGACGTCACACGGGGATTTCCCAGCATTCATACTTACCCGTCGCGTTTTCGCGTGCTTGAAAATTTTCACTTTTCATTTTATCGCGAAAAATAGATATCGTCATTTAAAAATGTAAAAGCGCGAAATACGTACTCGAGGAGTAACAATCTTTCGATTTAGGCAAAAAAAATAATATGTAACCACCCTATTCCGTACACCGTGTAAAACAGAGGCCTTAAGAGAAAACTTAGATGCCATCCGAGTGCTTCGACTGCCCAATTTGTCGATCCCTCTCTTCTCGTAGGAATGATCGTTCGAAAACCTTTTGTTAACGTATTCCAGATATTTTACTCCCACACCCTCCACTCTCCGTCTGCTCTCACACTGCACCTTTGTACTTGTGAAGACTGCGTTCCCTTCTCTACTGAATGTTTCATGGGGAGCAAGCTTCCTTTTTTACCCTCGTGACAACACGACACCCACCCCACCAATTGCCCCTGTTACGCGGGAATGGGTAATAACGTGTGTGTGCGCCCCCACACAAATGGCCTCCAGCTCCCTGACTTCCTGATGGCTACCTCTCTGCCTCCTTCATCCTTATCCCTCCTCCTACTCCTACTCTCACACAAGCATTCCCTTGTCACCAACTGGCGTTACAGAAAGCCGCGCAAGGGACCGTAATCTCCTCTTTGTTGGTTTTTGGCGGCCGTGGTGACTACGTGACATGCATGTCGAGGCCTCAATAGTCCAGGGTTCCGTGGAGCGAGCAGGAGGGTGACGGAGTTGATTTGCTAAGCATGACCCAGCACTTCTGCCTACGACACCTTGACCTATGAATTTCTCTCCCCTTTCCCGCGAACGGCAATTGAATCACACTTTTTAACCCCGATGACTCCCTGTGGAATTCCGAATAGTGATTTCAGGTCATCGTAGGGCTAGGTAAATTATTTCCTTCCTCCCGCAGTTCCCGAATAGAGGTCACTCGGTGGAGAAGTTTATCGTAGGATTAGCCAAGAGCCCTGCCTTCCTGTTTCTTCTTATTCCCCGGTGACTCCGGAATTCTCTCAATCCGGAACAAGCCACTACGGCTCATTTAACGCCTAAAACACACGAGTTCACAAAAGATCCTCATTAATTGTCCTGACATGTGCAGGCATTTTCAATTTTTTTTTGCTTTTAATACATTAGAAGCTAGATTCCAAATGCATTCATTGAAAAGATATTTGTCATTTTGGGGCTTCATAAATCTGTGAAATGCATAAGTCTCTTTGGAAATCGTATCGAGTTTACATTGCTGTACCATCATGTCTTGGGTTATGGTCATAATTAGCAAGTGAATGAATGCTAGTAATGAATCATGAAAATTGATTATTTCTATTTCAGACGAGTCATTTTCCCGTACATTGTGACATTGCCGATTTAATTAATTATTTCTTTGATTTTAAACTTCGTGGGTTCAAAAATATGACGGAAACCTTGTCTTTGAGTTCAAAACTGCCAAGCCATGGAAATACTCGCAGTAAAATGCATTAAATATTGCTTAGTTAGAGGAGATGAGATGATAAATTCATTTTGTAGTTTTGTTGCTTTAAAACATCACAGTTCTCGGTAAAAAGTAGAAACTTTAAGCCCAGAATGTGGTGAAATTAATGAAAGACTTTTTACTCTCCAGTTATTTTTTTATTTCATGTAAACTGTACTTTTCTAATCGTTTCTTACGGTATTCTAGCTCCAAAATCAACCTTGCCCTTCTTCGCAAGAAATACCATTAAAACAGTTCTTGCCAGTAATTAAGAATATGGTCGTTCCCTATCATTAAAGAATGCAATTTTGAAGTAAATGTGTAACAATGTAGAAAACAACCAAATCACAACAGGAAGATGCAGTGGCGCCGACTCCATGGGGCCTGAGGGTGCCCAAGACCCCTCCAAAATTCGTTATGGGTGTGAGGAAAAATGTGTCAGGCTTGCCAATATTCCCCTGAGTGTCCATATATAGAGATTCGAGTTATCAGGGTTCTAATGTTGATCATATGACTCTTCTAAAATGCTTAAAAAAACTTAAAACTCATTACTTATAAAATTTCCCGGGGCAAGATCCCCGGTATTGATCCCCCCAATATTTTTTGTAAGTCGGCATTCCTGGGAAGATGGATAGGGAGCAAAGAATGCATAGTTACGTCTGATATTCATAGTAATTATCGGATCGTACGCTTCCATGGCACCTTCGTCATAGTTTCCCTGTTTATCAGCCTTCTTCAGTGACGGTCTCCAGCTTTCGCCCCTGGTAACGGTGGTGCCTTTAATAGTGAGCGTATACCAGAAGGTGTCACCGAATATGAAGGCAGAGAAAACAATTATTTACTTTCCGTCCACCGAAATATTTTGAAGAATTCCTTGCAATTATAGACTTGAGTGAGGTCTCATCAGCTTCATTCTCCAGTGGTTTATTGGTTTTTTTTATCAACAATGTTTCCTCTTTTTATGAGGAGCGGGTTAGTTGCCAATACTCGCAGAGTATTCAATCTCCCTCACTTTCGAAATATATGGATAATACTTTGCAAACTGGTATTGTTTAAATAGGTGAATTAAAAACTGGAGGAGATGATTTCTCATTATATACAATCTGTAACGTCGCGCCTTGTCCAACTCAATTTTTATAGATTGTAAGGGTGTCGCTTGCCGTCTCGTGTCAGCTCGGTTTCGCTCTCGAGGTAACAGAAGAATTAGACGCAGAGTTCAAGTGATGGGTCGAGCATCTGAAATTCCTAACACCTAGCAACCTCTCGCGTGGGATCTGTGTTGGTAATTGCCTCTAAAACCCTACGCCGATTAACACCTTGCAATCTCTCGCGTGGAATCAGTCTTCGTGCATGTCTCAAGCACTCTATGCCGTTTAACACGTTGCAGTATCTTAGCATAGGAAGGCGCAGGTAACGCAAAATCATGCGGCCATTTACGGCCAATAGGAAGACGCCGAGAGGGTCACGAGACGGGCGCGACACGGGAGGCAGCCTCTTGGAGGTGAAATGCAAGGGGAGTCTTGCGCTGTATGTCGGAGGAGAATGTACCTGTGCGCTCTGTGAATTAAAGGTGTGGAACCAGACGTCTGACTTGTCATCTCACTCTGCCTCCTACGAACCTGTCCATTCCTATTAAGCTTCGCGATTACAATATATTACTTTGCTTCATTTGTTTAATTTTGTTTGCTATTTGGGTTTTTGATTGCATGAATTTATATGTTAATGTATGTTTTGCTAAGGTGATGATTGTTTATTGTTTGTTAAAAAGAACGATACTGTGAGTTGTTGATAAAAATAAGGGGATTGTTAAAAAGAAAGTTTTTAGAGAGAAGACGTAAGAAAAAGGGATAATGCCAAATGAGATGTGAAGGAAGTTAATACTTTAATCCTCACCGTCACAAATCCTATGAATGATATGGAATCGTAATTATGCCGCTTTTAAAATTGATAAAATATTCATAGCAGTTTTAAACACTCAGTTTTCAGGTGCGAATACTTGCATTACCCTAGAGAATTTCGTGAAACGGGTCCATTAGATTGGAGTAATAGGATCAAGTGCTTGTTTGATGGTTGAATAAAACAAATCCTTGGCATGGACGAAGACTTCTAAGGGCGTAAAGGATTATTCCCGATGCCTCGTAAGTCATCCACTCAACGTCCGTAGCTCCGATATTCCCGTCGTTCTGAGAAACCTCCCGGAAATTGAGAGATCCGTGGAACAATTTCCTGCCCAACTGACTGGTCTCCAATGTAATCCATCACCTTCCAGCACCACGTATTGTTATTTAAAGGAAATAGAAGGGTAGGAATAGAGGTGAGGTGGACTAGTGTGTAGTGCCAAATAGGTTGGAACAAAAGGCCTTGGGAGAAGTGGGCTTAAAGCTACTCATTTTGCCAGGTCAAAGAATTAACAAAGGGATGCCGAATAACATCTCACGGAGAAACGTGGTAAATGAGAAATTAAGGGCCGTATTCTTAGTCAACCCTGTAGGGTCAACCGACCCTGGATACGTCATCAGCCTCTACATAAACCGATCTCGCCCTACATACGCCAAATCAAGCCCTACATATAGCAGTTTTTTGGAACTAAACGGGCCCTACTTGATGTAGGGTACCCGAACCAACCCTACACCCTACAAAAAAATGGCGGCCAAATATCGTCTGCTGATCACTTCGATTAAAGAATCTACGTTACAATGGATATTAAGGGAGACGACCTCACACAAGCCATTTTAAAATGTACAGTAACACAGCGGAAATGTAACAATACTACCACTTTATAACCACCAAGTTAAATAAATTATAAAATTGGGCCTTTTGTTATGTAGGGACGGATATGTAGGGTCGACTAAGAATACGGCCTTAAGCCTTTTTAGCCGATTTTCGGCAGCGACATAAGATTATTGTATGCCAAAAAAAAAATTTGCTGCCACAATTAGCATGATAAGGCTATAGCATTAAGTTTTAATTATATAGTTCTGACAGAAACTCAAGTATCACTGATGGATACTCAAGAATATCATCTAAAATACTTTAATGTTAGAAATATTGAGGTCACAAATGGGTGATTTTTGACCGTTAGAGAAGTCAAAATTACAGGTTCGGTAAATTTTTAATAAGTAAAAACCTATAGATTCGGATTTCTTTCCTCGTTTCTTAAGTTTTCCAAGCTATCACACCTAGAAACAATTTCTTTAAAGATAGCCAAAGAGGTTGGATTGAAGGATAGTAAAGGAGATGGACTAGTTTTTCGTCCCAAGGAGATTGGAACAAAAAAACATAAGAGAAGCAGGATGGAAGCTACTCGTTTTGCGAGATCAGGGAATCAGATAACGAGGGGGTGCCCGCTACCAACTCAAGGAGAGACGTGGTAAATGAGAGGCTAAGCCTCTTTCCACAAATTTTCGGCTTCGGTGAAAGTCCTCACATACAATGGGTATAGGATGGTCAAAGTGAAGTTTTCGGTAATTTGGCACGTGGCGATCAATATCTTTGTTGAATGAATTTGTACCATCCTCATTATTCATATATTTCCTGGAAGTCATTGTTTAGTTAAATTAAGGGCATGTTTATCGAATAACAAGAAATTTGCGCCAATTTTGGAGGCTTAGCCATATTTCCATTACTACTATTCTCTCGAAGTAAATATGTATCAGGTATTGCAAAGGTAATTCAGAGTGAAAAATCATTTTATATTTTTTTAGTTAGCTCATTTTTTTCTATTTCAGTACTCTCATGTTATATTATTAAATATTTTTTGGTGGTAATATACGAGATTATCAATGATGCTTCATATTTTCGATAGCCGTGAATTTGTTTTGAAATAAAGACTGACAGAAAGTCACTCAAGAGTGTTTGGATAGTATATATAATATTGTATTTTTCATTAATTTCAGCAATTCATATTAGAATATTCCTCTCAAATCTTGGAAAATATGGTAAATATAAAAATAATAATAATAATAATAATAGTGAAAACAAGAATTATATAGCTTGATAGCAAACAGTGAAATTGGAATTATTTTATTATAATTATAGCATTCTACCGATTAAGGTTGGATTAGTTGAATAGCTTTACCTGCTCAAGTTTTTCAACACCTACTTTTATCTTGAGTTGTACATTCCTCGCTGGTGTTGCTTTACAAAACCGCATGACCTTGGTCTTCTTGTGATTAATCCTCATTCCATACTCCTCGCAACGCTCTCTTAACGCATTCAGTAGAGTCCGCAGTCCCATCGCTGACTGCCTAATCAACGCGATCCTAACTGACTAAGTCATCATTCCTCCCACTTTTACTCCATAGTGATTAACTTAGGCGTGCAACGCGCCAACCCCTCCTTCGTTCTGGAACGTTTCCTTTTCCTTAAACCACCTTTTCCGCCGAGCCTCCCTTATCCATGTGTACCTTCGCCTTTAATGATAGTTAAACAACGTATTTTTTATGAATAACTTGTTTTTTCTGCAAAATTCTGCTGCTTTCTCTCCCCTGTCATTAGGCATTCCTAGTCCAAATTCTCTTATTTCGTGTCAATCCCTCCCCTCCCCGACTGAGGAGCTCCAGTCCCCCATCACTACCAGATTTTTCTTACCCAGGGTTTCTCTTATTATTTCCTCGAGCTTTTCATACACCTCATCTACTTCTTACTCCTCATGGCGAAAAGTGGGCATGTGAGCTTGAACCGCTATAAAGTTAGTGGGTCGCGCCTCAATTTGTTCCACCAGAATTCTATCGCTTACCTGATCTTTACCTACCGCACGCTTACCCATCTTCCCGTTTTGTACTAAAGCCCTTGCTGACTTACCTCCTCACTACCATAAATAACCCTATACCCATAACTCCCGTAGTCCCCACCAACCTTCCAACCCCCCTCGCATAATCATACGATCTTTATCTTCCTTTTGCCCATCTTACTATTTCCTCTTTGAATTTTCTTGATTCCCCGACCTCGTCATTGTCCTCACATTCCACGTCCCCACGTTTATTGCTGCCTTCTTCTTCTTCTCTGTCTTCTCGGTCTTCTTTTCTTCTTTCTTCATTTATGCTGCTGATGATGACAATGATAGGCCCCTCAAGGATTTCGCATCTTGACGACCCCGAGGACCTTGCCGACCTCGATGCCTGTACCGACACCCGCCCTTTGCGGACGGGTCCCCTCTAGGGGTCATAGGAACGCGCAAACCTTTCCACCGCGACGAGGTTGTAGCCCAAAGGAAAGGTTAATTGGAATAAGTGGCATAAAATTACATAATTTCCAATTAAAATCAACTGAAGTACCAGTTTAAATTTAACGGAATTTTCCATGAAATTTTGTCAAACGAAGCAGCAGAGTTAAATTATTGATTTATTGTGAAAATATTTAGTCTCAAATTAGCAAGGAACTGGTATGATTCTGGCATCGATTGTCAATGATGCCAGAATTGAGATGTAGCTAAGGTTGTTTTTTATGGACTAAAAGGCATACGAACTTTCCTTATATATGACAAGAAATCCGTTGAGATTTGTGAACAATACATTGTAATCATTATTCTATATATAGGCAGTTATATTTCATGTTATAACTAACTTACCTAGCTATTTATGTGGTATTTGACCTTTTTTGTTCTAACCACGTTTATATAAAGGTTTCATTAATATGTGAAAGGATGGGCTCTTGCTTTCTATTAAAAGTTTAACACTTAGGCATGTGCAAAAAATGAAAACATATTTTCACCAAATTAATCACAATTTTTTACTTCTGTGTGCGCTATAAATCCTCCTTCGTAAATTGAAAGTTATTAAGCTCTTTTTATAGCTATAAAATAGTTTTATAAAAGTTATAGTATACAAATATTTTATCAAAAATTGTGTTAAAGTTCATACCATTATCTTTCCGTTTCTACCAATAGTACCACTTGGATTGGGCTGGCTCTTTTATTTTATGTAGTTCATAAACAAATTTGTATTGGTCTTCCCCTTCGGAAGTTACTTTCACAGCGCAGTACCTAGCTATTGAAAATATCCTACGGAAATTGTGATACGCCTGCGTTCAACCTCCGGTTCGACGCTCTGTTATGAAAGTCAATATACCTTCACGTTCACCATCTCTGAATGAAAAAAATTAAAAATGGAGCAGCTTTGGAGGGAGAACAAAGCGGATAAAGAACCGGCGCGTAGCGGAGTAACAAAGAACGCAGTGCTCCCGGGAAAAGGCTCGAACAAACTGCCCCCTCAACTGCTTGTTCTTCGCCACTTCCGACCGCTTGCCTTCAACGGGTTGTTTGCCAAACTGTCGCTCTCCCTTGGAATTTCAATTTCGGCGCTTTCAGACGGGATAACGGACTCACTTCGGCGCTCTTTTTAACATCGATGAGAATGTGCAAGCACTAGAAAAATAGCCATAGGCGAGCTCGGTGGGTAGATTCTATTTAATGGGGTTACCCTTCGTCTAAGCTTATTTTATCTACACCGCCAGTTGCGTTTCCATGAGGTATTCAGTGGTGGGAAAATTCGGAAACGGAGTGAGTTTTACATCGAGTTGGATCAATTCCTCACGATGAGTTACTGTAACAAATAATATTATACATAGAAAATAAATATTTATAGGAGGGATGAGAGACAAATAGGTGTAGGTCAATTTTTGCTGATTTTGAGACATCCAATGCAACCGACTACATAGTAGTGTATCTACCAAAGGGGATGGTGTTTTGGCCAAGCAGTCCTTAGTGCCTATCAGCTTCCCAACGATTCGTTTTTCAGCTGTTGAGTTTCTCGGAGAGATTCTCCCGTCCGGTTCCTAGCGAGGGTCCTTCACCTCCGTCTCTTCTTTGGTTTTGGTGGCAGGTCCTCCTCTCTGCCAGTTGAAGAGCAAGGCCGCATGTAGCGGTCATGTTTGGACGGCTTTTCAGCTGCAATGCGGCGGATGTCCTTGATGGCTGATTCTTCGGCTTTCCCGAAGCAGTCTGTTGTATCTACCTAGAAATTCAACTGTGCAAGTTATATTTACGCTTGTAAGCCAGGTAGAATATACTAGGAATATACTTTACTATATATCAGTTCAGTTCCATATAATTTGCAAATTATTTTTTGATCATAGAAAAACTATGATTTTTGACTTGCAGCAATTATGGGTATGGTTTTAATTATTACAGTAATTATTATTATCTTAAATCAAAATCTAGTGTAAAGGCATCAAAAATTGTGATCGTGGACAAAACATTTAATTTATTTTTGAATTTGATAGCGTGTTACTGCGGAGAAGCATGAATTATTACTATATTGCCTTATCAATATATGGTGTAAGATAGTGATTATCTATCTCATTCCAGAGACCCTTGCATTGGCTTTTCTTAGGCCTAAGGGTTCTTAGAAATTAATTATAAATAAATTCCCGGAATAAGAGCACTCAAATTGCTAATCTCAAAATTTATCTTAGTCTCACCTGAACTTGGTGAAACTAAGTTTATATGAAATTTGTCTCCCTCCTGTAATTCAACCTTTTTTTTATCATTTCTCATGGGCAGATTTCGACTTTGTCCAAGCAAATTATAAATTTAGGTATACAAACCTTACGTCTATGTGATTAATTCCATCATCGTTGAAGCTCCAAGGAATATACATTTTTCATGGCTCTCAATAATGCATTACTACAACAGATACAGTTAACATATGGATTAAATATTACAAAATGTTAAAATCCCATGGTAGTTTCATATTTCCGTTGATCCTATCCGTCTTTTTTATGAGTTTCTTCCACACATATTAATGACCTCTGTGACATCTTATCGGAAAAAAAACTTTCTCTTTCTAAATTTTCTAAGCAAATGCAGCATTTTCTCTTGCTTCTCAACAAATTGTATCTGAAAAGATAAATATGGAAGATGAAAAAAATGAAAAATATGAGTTTTGGAAAAGATGCTAATGTAAGACTTGTTACTAAGCAACAGCGACCTCCACGGCACTGGCTAGTTGTATTCATGGTCTCTTAGTTTGGATCAACAAATGGAGCATAATCGTGGATGAAAAATACTTTGACGAAATGCACTCATTTGCTTATTTGGAGAAATAGGTATGCAGAAGGTAGGCAGAAGTACGGCACAGTATTAGTTGTAGGAAAATTTTATGACAAAAAACTTTTACTTTTCTTATTATTGACAATTATTTTCAAACTAAATGTTACACTTCATTGTCAATGAAAAAATGAAAAGCAGTATCCTAGCTAAAATATGAGTATATAACTGCGTTGAAAAGTCTTGTCCTCTCATTGACGCTGATGCCATATACCACGTCATAATATATTTTATAATTTTAATAACAGCCAGCTTCTTAGCGTATGTCCAAGAACTGAAGGCGTATATATTGCGTTATACGCCTATTTTTCACCTTTGATGATATTATATATGTAGGGCTTGTGCAAAGAGCAGGGACAGGATAGAATGAAGCCTTTGCATGAATATGCTAGGATTAAAGCAATGTAATTCGTTATTGGTCATGCTCGCCGGTTCTATCTAATGAAAACCCCACGATATACCACCTTTTTCATTTTTTCTAATATGATAACATCTTTCCATAATTTTGCACGTACTGTTGTGATTCTGGAGATTCTTCGTGTGCCGTCTATCGGGTATCATGAATTATAATGGTCTCTCCATTCTGCCTCACGTAGAACTCTTGAATATAAAAGAGACATTGCTATTTAATCCTCTGGCGAATATTTCGAATGATATTTGATGTACGGAAAGGCTGGAATACACAGATACGAGCACTGAAAGGAAAGGACCTATTCCCAACCGTATTCCAAACAGGTTTTTGAGAAGAGTAGGTATGATAAGTTGATGGTTTTTTTAAGTATCCGTAGTCTCCGGTGGTAAAGGTGACTACAGGGAGTCGTAACGTTGCATAAAAGATATAAACGGATCTTTTTTACGGCATAAAAAGAATCCAGCGTCAAGAAGAGAAGTAAAAAGGGAAAATAAACATTTCTTCACCAATGAGGTGAATAGAGACAAGGATGGCCTGCTCTTACCCCTCTGTTTCTCTACCTTGTCTACTCTTCAGAGACTTCAGGGAAGTGTCGTGCTGTTTTAAAATTTACCTTGATAAAGATTTATTGAAAATATTATCATAATTTAACGACATGAATAACTTAGCGTTGAAAATATCCTTTATTAGGTCAACAATCGCTCTGATACCTGATTAGGTATAATACACAGTAGAAAAAAACTTATACTGAGGATTTTTTACTAAATCAGTTAAGTTTTCGATGATCCCAATGGTTATTGGATTATAGTCACTCCGTCTTCCGTCTTTCTAGGAAGGCGGGGAGACCAGGGAAAATTCCTAATTCATTCTCTATGTTTCCTTTTTGCTATGTTTATCCAACCTGGTGGACCCAAGACCATTTGAAATGATTTGCAGGTAGATTTAATCACTTTGTGTTTTAAATGCAGAATTCTCTTTGAAGGAGTAGGGGAAAATTTCTAATAATATCTTTATTTCGAGAAATTATTTAGACTTTGGAATACGTAGATACCATTTTAATGCTATCTATCGCAGTGCATGAGTTTTTTTAAAACGTTCAACGTGATTCGTGTATGCTGCCTGTTTTGCCTTTCGAGAGAAATTACACGCAAGGGAGCACTCAAACTGCGGTCTGTCTGCAGAATATTACTTTACTACCTGCTACGTGTATTTTATGAATACTCAACTCCGGTTCAACAGTTAGATTTTGATGGCTTATTAAGTAATTAGTCGTGCTTAATATGTTAACGGCTAACTGTATGATCAACATGCTTGAATTTTATATGGCAGCATATATGTGGGAGAAATTATACTAATGGCAATATATCTTTTAGGTAATGCATTTACGTAGATATTATGTCCTATTGCGCTATTTCTTACATGTATGATTTTTACTCAGGTAGAAAAGTTAAACGGAATAATTGCAAAGAGAATTTTGGAAGCAAGAGTCGGCGTAGGAATTGTTATTCTGTGAACTTACAAGTTATTTAGTACCTTGAACGTTATATACATTTCTAGCTGGCCACCCGGCGATTCTTGCGAAGGATAGTAGCCCCAGAACTGGAAAACATGGATTTCCTGATCTAATAGAATTTTTACGTTTTCTCTTTGATCGTAACAAGAGGTGTGCCTACGCGGCAGGATGTCCAACCGCTAGAGTTTTATGACGCGACGAAACAGGCAGTAATGAGAAAAAGACGCATCAAATGCAACTAAAAGTAGTACTAAGACGTTTGGAAGCATAGTATACAGATATTTATTAACTTAGGTTGCAATTTGTGCAGCCGTATGGAAACGCATAGCAGACAAACAAAAAGGCATTTTCTTTTATAAATAAATAAATATAGCCTTCAAGGTTGCAACTTCTTTCCTAGCCAGAGAGTATATTTTACCCAAATCTCCGCCCAATATAAGAGAACTGGCTGTATTTCGACAGTGGATATTCTAATTTTTGTATTTCTTGACAGTGTTTTACCTACTCTACCTTATATCCAAAATTACTAAACCTGGCTCAAAACTGAACTTTCGTCATGATGACGCTGTTTTTTCCAATGAGGTATTTTTGAGCTTTAAAAAAATTACTTAGCTTAAATTGCATTGCTGTCAATGTCTATTTTAAAATTTAAATCATGTCTTTCATTAAAAAATGCAATATTTTTATATATGTAGGGCTTGTGAAAATAGCCCTAATAAAATTTATTCCTATGGTTAATAACAAAAGTTTTGATGTATGGTGCTGTGGAAAATATATAAAAAAAAAATAAAATACGTAATTATGAAATATAAAATGTATTTTCCAACAATATAGAATTTTAATTTGGAGCGTCGTACAAATTACGAAGGTTTGATGGTCCAGGATTAAGTAGTTTTATATTTTTCAGATCGTGTGAAGTTAACTTAAATTATTTTTAAGTTATTCACTGAAATTTTCGAAATCCTGAGTAAAATATTCAATAAAAATTACTCCTCATATTTCAGAGAAGTTGAACACAAATTGAGATATATGCCTTTACATCTTGATATTTGCCATGTCAGACCACGGCATGCTGGGTAAGACCATCTGTTTACAGTGCTCAACTGATAAATAGACATTCAGCCATCGAAAAAGAGGGGGAATTATAACTTGAGCTGATACCGAGGGGAAAAACCTCGCCGCATGAAATTTGGGATAAAGCCGCCGGGCTTGGACGATAAGGTTTGAAAAATAGGGTCTTAGATGCGGAGACATTTTACGGCACTTTTTTGGAGATAGAGAAATAAAGCGTAATTTAGAACAGGCAAAGAGGTTTTTAGATGGAAGCTGTATGAAGCAATGAAAGTGATTCAGGGTTGGATGTTTTTAAAGCGGCAAGAAAGAAATGAGGGGAGATAGGGAGCAGGGTAAGCAAGTGCTGAAGAGGGTATCATGTATCTCCTGAAAGAACATTGAGGCCGAAAAAAATCACGAAATGGAGAAACTTTGGCAATTTATCCGAAAAAATATGTCTGAAAAATGCGGAAACAGGTTAAGAAAAAAATGGTTCAATGTTCGTTGATGAGGCATATCGCGATGCATGAAGGATACTCATTTATCAAGAGGAGCCGAGAATTTTTAATGTACATGAGGTCATTTTGATCACGTGGCCATACTAAAGCTTGAATCTTGTTTTATTACTTGGAGAAACTGTTAAAGCGTTTTTTTGTACCTACAGTACTGTCTTGACATGTTTTATCCATGTATTGAATCTACTGTTGGGATGTAATCTATATAAAAATATTGTTTAAAGCTATGTCATAAATTTTGAATAAAACATTGTTACCACGGCTTATACTACTTAGTAACTAATGCATGAATTATAATTTTAATCTATGAGTCGTACCCATAGTGATTAATGAGCTATTTTAATATTTCGATTGCAATCTGTGAGAAAGGTTTTGTCCTTTATTTCATTGAAAAGGGACCTAAGTAGTGAAAGTGCGTTTTATTTTAAATTAAATCCGGGATAAGGTCTAAACTATCATAAATCATTTATAATTAAGAGTTTTCATGGCTGACTGGGTCTAGCATATATTCTTAGCTACCGAAACAAGCGGTATAATTTTAAAATGTTATTGGTATCTTATCTCACTATCCATTCAACATTTATATAGCTCGTTCTCCATGCGATTAATGGAATTGACATCTTGACTGCATTTGTACCCATTATTTGAGTACTTTCATCCCACAAAGGTATTGCTCCTTTATTTTTTTCTTTTTTTGAGTACAAGTTGAGGTATTTATGAATATGCAAATATAAGCAAAGAAAAAATTTTAATACAGTTCATTATAATGCAGAGCATCAGAAAATTAGAGACAAAAATTCTTTAAGAAGAAGAAGAAGGAAATATTTTGACCAATGCTCTTTTAGAGTTTAATTCTGTATAAAATAGTGTTCGCATCGATATGGTTGAGAGAGGCATGCACTTTTTACCTCATTTTGCTAAATTTGTGCCTTCTGTGGAGTATATTGTCTTCAACGTGTGAGGGCTCAGGGGAGCCCTTCAAGGATACAACGCACCGGGGCCGGGAACCAAGCCCGTGGCTTGAACGCCCAGACACCCGGGCAGGGGAAGGAAGGGAAGGAAAAAGGATAGAGGCGCCGCCGCGATGGGAGCTCGCCGACCCCTCTGGGAAGGGATAGGTACGGAAGGGACGAGACGAGGGAAAAATACCCCAATACTATAGAAGCGAAGGGGGCCCTACTATTAGCGAAACCAAGCATAAGCAATTAATGTTCTAGCGATCCTAGTGGATTTTCCTATGAGGAAGAAAAATCCATCGATCAAATCGCTAGATTATATTGTCTTCAATCAATATAAAACTTTAAAGGGTTTTTCTTTGAGCATGTTTTTAGAAAATTACTTCGAATCCAGTGACGTTTGGCTCTGTTAGCCGCCAGTATCTCCATAATTTTGCGTGCATTGGTTCCGAAATGCACGCGGTGTTCCAACTCCAACATTCCTAAGTATATATGCTTAAGGATCTTTTTCGCGAAGGCAGAGAAACCTCAAGCCTGGGTATTGGTTCCTCTAAATTTCTCAGGGAGTAGTCTGCCGGAAAATTCCCGTCACTTGGATTCCTCAGCAGAGTGAGATGGACTTCGTTTTCGTGAACTCCTCTACGCTCTCGGCGAGTTCTTTACCCGTTTGCTGTAGACTCCATCTGCCGTTTTCTGCACTTCAGTACTGCTGCCGCCCCAACATTTTGTGCTAACACAATTAGGGTAGAACGGATCGAGGTTATCCGAAGGATACAAGTCCCCGTCAAATATAATTTTCTGTTCCTCCTCCAAGTAAGGTTTCAACTTTTAATGCTTGTGGTGCCTCTTCAATATATTATTAAATTTTTTTTGTATCAATAGAACATATTACAAAACATGTTCCGGAATAAGATCTAAAATATCATAAATATTTCGGAATTAATAGTTGCTGCGGCTCACATTGTTTAGGATATTTTTGTGGCTGCCGAAACAAGCGGTGTAATTTTAAAATATTATTGGTATCTCTTATTCTTTCTTAACTGGTCGTATTTAATCAATTTTATGACGTTTTATTAATAAAAAAATCAATATTTCAACGAAAATTGTCAGAACATATTGAATACCCCGTTATCAAAATTTGTTTTTATTTAAAATATCACAAAATTACATTTTGAAAAACAGAGGGAACACTTAAAATTTGAGATGCAGGTTAATACTGCCTACGATTTTACTGTGAAAATGTCAAGAACTGATTAAATTTTAAGCAATTAATAATTGTAACCGGACGAGCAGAATTGATGTGTCCTCTTAAAGTGTTTTATGCATGTTTCATCTCTTCTGCAATCTCAACTATTCCTGTTTCATTTTTCCACAATCCATCAGTCAATATAATCTGAGATATGCACCATCTGAATCATACTTAATGAGCCCTCCATGGCTTGATAGTCGAAAAATTGTTTTTTTCCTTATGCTGCTGAGTATATCTTTATCTGGTTGAAATATCAATGCAACTTCTAGTGACACAAGTTTTTTGGAACTGTTTTAGTCCAGGAAATGAAACTTTAAATAGTGCAAAACCTTGCATTTTTTTCAAACTGAATCAATTTTCATACAAAAATTGGGATTAGATCAATTTTACCTTATACTTCAAAATATATCTGTTGCCGAGGGGTGTTTTTATTTTTTTTTTGGGGTGAAAACTACCATTAAATTTTAAAGTTAAAAAAGTGCTTTTTAAATCTTTTAATGGGTAAAATTTAGTTCGGAATACTTGAATAATGATTGTTTAATGCTTAGGGTATAATTTCAGAATATTTCAACCCGTATGCATATCCTTTTACGGGGTTAACGTAAAAAAATATTTACCCAAAAAATAAATTATGTGGCACAATGTTTTAATTTTAAGAATTTTGCTGATTGAAATATGTAACAATTTCATTTTACAACTTTTCAACTCTTAAAAACCACCCCACATAATATTGCAATTTTTATGAACTACTTAAACTGGTATAAATATAGAATAAGTAAAATTAAACACAAATGTTTTTTACACAAAAATGCACTAAATATTTAAATACACAGCGAGAATAAAACTTACACATGCACTGATACAAACACATTTATTATCATCTTCATTTCTAATATAATCGTCGCCGTCGACGTCATCCTTGACTACTTCTAGTACTGAACAATCCTCACCAGACCACCCAGAACAAATCGAATAACAATACAACCCCAATTTTTTAGGCGCATGGAACGATGCACCCTTTTTGTGGTTATAAAAAATCAATGTTGGTGGTGGTTCTCGGGTATTGCTGTGTATACACCAACATTAAGAAGCTGTGAAAATCTTCATACAAAAAATCATTTTGAGAAGTTCTTCAGATGCAGGCGGTTTGTTCATTTTAATGCGGTGCAGTGGTAAACTATTAAATGTATACTCATGTATTCATTACATATAACACAATCTAACGGATAGTACATGCCTTGCAGTCTTCCCACTACACTCATGCACACAAGCTACACGCGCGCGAACGCACACATATATATGTGTGTATATACACATATTATGGGTATGTGTGTTTTTTTTTAAATAAATTTGAGTGTATACGTCCATGCCTTAAGTTAAGTTAACAAAGTATATACCGGTAATTTAGATCATGATGCTGAACTATGCTATTCGAATTTGTCTAAAAAGAGTTTGATTGGTTTTTCAAACATAGCTCCTTTGCTTTACTTGTTTTTGAAAAATTATTTTGTAGCTTTTTTATAATGTCTAAGAGGCTAAATATTAAATTCTTTTTTAATTCCTAATTCTTGAAAGGGGAGTTTAAAGGGCTTAAATAATGTAGTTCTCGCTCGTAATAAGAGACTGTAAATGGCCATAAATCACCAAATATTAATCGTACAGAGAGTTTACACGAATAAAAATCTATGAAATTATAGAAGCTCCAAATCGTTGTCCCAACATTTTTTGTATCTCCAGTATTTTTGGAGTTACTTAAAAAATAAGAGCATTTACACTTTAAAGTATTTTAGAAAACTTAATCCATCAATAGCCATAATTTCTTATTTCACTGACATGACGACTTTCCAAATTTTAGTTTTTAAATTTAAACCTTCAAATAATCTTTGTGGAATGCCTTCATTTACTCCTTGATGAGCTAAAAATATGAACAAATATTTACTTTTACTATGCTCTTACGTTTTATGGACCTCCTCTCATTTATTGGTCCTCGCTTCTGCTAGAAACGGCTCTTTTAAAAGCTATGCCCTTCTCTTTAAGGGAAAACAGATTCACATCTCTTACTCATATATTACTACCTCAACCAAACCCTACGGTTCAACTTGATTTAATATTACGTGTGTGGCAATTTCTAGATCAAGGAAAGCTGGTAGGTGAAGCTGCACATCACAGACGAACGGTTCGACCGAGTAAGGCGAGGGAATCTAGAAAGAGGACCAATTCGTTCTGCGAGGGGGTAGGGAAATCGGGTTTTCTCCGGGATCTAGAGTCCTGGGGGGCTACAAGCGGCTCAAATTCCCCTCAGCCCTTCACTCCATTACACCGAGAGGTTACCACACCAGCCCGGGGCGGGTCTCCGTCACCAGGGCCTTCACAGGTTTATTCCACGCCCCTTCCCGCTTTGCCCTCCAGCCTTGTGTGTCCCATTACCTTACTCCTCTCATACCTCCTATCTCGCCCGCCCGCTTCGACGCCTCAATTTCTTCTTCCCACGCCATACAGGGTCCTTTCCGAGAATTCACACCGTTCCCCACCACCCAAAAAATTTACTGTTCACCTGGATAGAGAGGAAGAAAGACTAACAAAACACTTTGCACCAGCGGTTTCCAAACTTTTTTCCTCCCGTACCCTTGTGCATGTATATAACTAATATTTTACCCCAGAAAACGTAACGTGCTCATTTTATTACATAATTTTACTACGGGTAGGTTACACATTTAGCTATAAATAATTGTAAAAATTAGAAATTTTGTTTTTCATATACAATATTATACGAATACCTATTTCCTAACCTAATGTAAATTTCCTATTTTCAACCATTTAATGTTTAACTGCGTTTTTTTAACTATTGGTTATATAACCCCATTTGGAGAGTAATTCTTGACACCTCCTGACAGGCTGTAACACTACAAATTTTGATTGAATTCTAAGACCCGGTTTAAGGACTCTCCCCCTTCGAGACGGAACGGCACGTCACTGTTGCCAGGCTACCATTAGGGAACGTAGCGTTCGCCCAAGGTGCGTATAATAGGAGGTGGTCTCAAGGTATTTCAGGGAATAACAAGCAGGAACCGGGTCGTGATATCGCCTTTCCGCATCAAATTGTGATGAGTTACAACAAAAATATCGTTATTAACCACCAGATTATGTTGTGTACTCTTCCGGAGTGATCCTCTTTCCTTTTCAATCGCATCATAAGACTAGCAAAGTAAGCAGATTTATCGTATTCTACATCCTATAGTTTCACCCGTAAAATATCGTAATGATGTTATATTCCTATTATACACAACTTGGAGTCCGCCATTACCGATGTACCGACATATTCGGCGCACTCTCGACTTAGAGTTGCGCATATCACCGGTTGGGGACCGCTGCTCAACATAAATACCAAACAATCAGCCTAGGGAGTGTTGCATCAAAAATATACTGCTGCCAGGTTTGAACGCCTTCTAATAGCATGTTGGTTTTTAAACGCATTTCTTTTCACTTGCTTGAATTATGAGGTTAATAAATTACCTTTGCAAATTGAAATTATTGCATAAGATTCAAGTGCGTGATTCAAAATGAATAGCGGGATTTTCATGTTTTTTAAAGCATTTATTGCACTAAAAGTACGTATATAAATCATACATAAGATGTAAAAGCAACTCAATCAGTTTTTCATAGAATTCTACAAGAGTTCAGGGTGAGAACTACCATACGGAATACGTCAAGACAATATGCGAGTTCTTCCCAATCGTTGATGAGTCTCTCTCAAGGAGGTTATAAATATCTGGAGGGGGCACCACTAGTTTAGAGCGTGAAGCTAACGGGAATGGGGGTGCTTGGGTAGGACTAGGCACACCCACTTTGACCAACACATTGACAATGGGTTAACAAGTAAGAAAAAATATTTCCTATTTGGTGAAATTTTTGGTCATAACTCATTTATACATTAAAATAAACTATGGAGCGCACAATATAAACCTTTTTTTTCTTACTTCATTGGTAGGCTCGGCGAAGTTATGACTCAAACATTTTTCCCCAGGGAAAAATTATTATCATTCACCACGGTTACGTTCTACAAGCAACTCAGCTGAAAATAAAATTTTGCGAGAATAAACTAGTCTTTTACCTGCACTTATACTAGTAGTTAATTTTAGTATAGCAAACGGCGTCCCGTATATGCAATACCCACAAGTAAAGTGGCTAAAAGACTCAAGAGTTTATACATTAAGGGAAGTATCGCGAATGATATGGAAAAGCCGATGAAAATCACCTGCGAAATACTTTGTAAATGAAATAATGAAATGCTTTCTACATTAAGAGCGACTACACAAGGATACCCTGTAATAAAAAACAAACAAATGATAACGGGACGATATTAAAAATTTTGCATATTTTTTAAGGGTCTGGGGGGGACACGTGTCCCCGTTCGGCCTTTGCATATTGTGCACAATATTACACAGTGTGTACAAAATGTTTGCGTTTTATAGTTCTATGCTCCAACTGTATCGCAAATGCCAAATATGTAAACGGGTCATTCCATTTCCTCGGGGGCGGGGGTTATGCTCCAAAACCCCCTCCCCTCGCTGCCCACTGGCCTTTAGATCTGTCAGCAATTTTTTAAACTGTCGTTTATGCTAGTAAAATGACGGTCTTGTAAGGTTCCCTTTATTTTCATATAGGAAAATATCAGAGGGAGGTATGTCTGGTGATTAGGGGTGTTGGGGCATCGTTACAGTATTATTTTTGGCCAAAGATTCAGCAGCAGCATTATTATGGCAGCATTTTTCATTTAATGTTGTTAATTTTCATGATAAATCTTAGCCACCTCAAAATATTAGTCCGTGACGAAGTCCAAAAATTGTCAAACCAAGGTGGCGGACCTTTGACTACGCTAAAAACTCGGAAACGGCGCTTCTAGATATTCACAACTTCCTAGATCTCTCTCGAGTATTTGCTAATTGCGCATTCTAGCGGATTGTGGCGGCAACATTTGGTGCGCCGTTGTGAGCAAAGAAAATAGTTTGCGCTGTTGTTTCATCAGATTTATACATTATAGCTGCATGTTCGGTGGCGTTTCAAAATGATTAGTGGGGTTTGATCGCTTTTTAATATTAATAACACTAAACTTACAGCTTTAGGTTGCTCTTTCATTCGAGGATTCATTTAATTTCAGAGTAATATATACATTATGAAGCGTTAAAACTCCGCTATTTATTTGAAACACCCCGAAATTTCAGTGTTTCTTACCAAGAGTTCATATTTTCAAGAAGGTATGCGTTCTCTAAGAATCTAAACTAATACACATAATCAATTCGTCATTTAAAGTGGATAGTTTTAGGCGCAATTTCCTAAAGTTTGCTTCATGATTCAGCATGGTCATCTATAATTTGGCGAGAGGAAAATTTGCCAAAATATGACACTAGGCACTGTAACATTGGTAAAAAACGAAATTTCAGGCGTAAAATGGCCAAAGTAGTTAGTTGGCAAAGTGGGAAAGCTTATTCATTCAGCAATTCTGGTAAACTAGGAACTATTTGAGGAAATATACAATTCAGAATAACATAAATTTCTCATTATATTCAGCATTTAACTGCCAGTCTTCATTTCAGTATATCGTACCATAGAATTGTACTACACCGAGTACCTATCCTTTGGTATACTATCATGGAAATTCAGGTGGCGAAGATGAGTTTTCCAAGTGTTTTATGTATTTTATTATGAAAGTCTCAAAGTAATAAGTAAAAATGACAGAGTGACAGAAAAACCTAATAAAAAATCGTTTTAGAATGAATTCCTGCTTTGTATCACGTACTCCCAGAGCCACTGGTATTATAAGTTCCTTAGACACCAAGACGAGAGCGAGAATATTTATCTCCTGCTACGAGAGTTCCTGTTGAGTCGCAAGCGTCGCGTTGAAATAAATTGAAATTTTCGAGGCTATTACGCTGCCAAATTTTCAATCACATTTTCCCATAACCAGGCATGTTCCGAAAAAAAATCATTTAAGGTAGTTGTCGGACATCCATTTAAGAAAATTTTGAGTTGGGAAGAACTTTGTTTGCTATTCTGTATCATGTGAGATGAAGTTTACTGAATATATTGCGGATTTAAAGGCATGATTCATGTGCTTTTTAAAATCGGCTTTAGTTTTGGTATCATCCTCACAATAGTCGTTTTGAAATATTTATTCTGGAAATATACATAACACCGTTTTTTTTACCTCCATTGAATCCGTTGACGAGATATAATCGTTTAAGAACATACACGATATCAAATGCATTAATTTTACCGCCAATTTATGGTTTGGTATCTTGGTTGAGTAGTTATTCTATTTTTAGCAGAAAATTATATTTATAAAAGATACCGTGACCGGCGTTTTACGGTGGAAATCTTTGATATTCAGCTTATTAAAACCACTCGTCTTATTCCACACACTATTATTTACACCGACCATGGTTTCGGCAATGGCACAAGTTTCCGAAACTATGGTCGGTGTAAATAAAAGTGAGCGGAAACAGGCAAGTGGTTTTAATAAGCTGAAAATTATTTTTTACGTGAGAAATATTTTGAAAAGAAGTGAAAATCTGTTGCTCTAATTAAGGACTATTGTATGAAGGTATTTATATCATATTTTGTCGTCATCTATTCATGTGGTAAAATAATGTGCTGTATGAAAGGGAAAACCTGTTTATTGGTTTCGAAATAATAACTATAAACTTGATCTCTTTTCATCATGTAACCAAGGTTTTCCCCCAGAAAACAAATGCGTTGTTAACTATTGAGTTTTTTGTTACTTTTTATTGTTTTTCTGTGATCATTCAGATTTCCTAGAATGAAAATAGTTCTTATGCAACACCGTATTTCGGAAACATGGAGACATACCTTAAGCACCATTGCTTCTTGGCATATAAAAAATTAGTATTAAAATGAAATCAATCAATAAATACAATATTTTTATCGATTAAAAAAATATTTTACATTAAAAATAAAATTTTATCTCTATATTTCGTGTGTTCAGATCAACATGTCAACTATTAATTTGAAATCGCTCTTTTTTTTACAAATTTACTAGGAAACGGTTGAGAAAAATACCTTTTTTATTCGAAATGCCGAGATTATGGTGAATTATGTGTAGAATTCAAGGTAGAACGGTCAAATGGACATTAATATTTTAGACCTAACTACAAATAAAATTGGAGGAGAAAACTTTTATAGTTCTTACCATTTAATTTCTTATAATTGGTTCCAATATAAACAAGAATTTTCATCAGTGTGTTTTTTACGTCTTTTGATTGCTTTGTCATCATCTTTAGCCAACAATGAATTGATGACGCAGCTCTCCATTCATCTTTCCCATTAGCTAGTCTTTTCAAAGCGACGTATTTCTTCTCTTTCAAATCCTTTGTAACCTGTCCTATGTAACTCATTCGGGACGTACCTTGTCCTTCTTCCCTTCCACCATTCCTTCTACGATATTTTTCATTGGGCCAACGCGTCTCACATAATGTGGCCAACTAAGTTGTTCCGTCTTCTTCTTAAGTTTTTTTAGAAGGCTTCTCTTTCCTCCCACTCTTCTTAGCACTTCCTCGTTACCTACACGGTCGATCCATTTTATCTTCATCATTCTTCGGTAGTACTACATTTCCAATGCTTCCAATCTTGACTTCTCAGTGGCTGTCAACATTCAAGCCTCGCTTCCATAGAGAAACATGCTCCATATGAAGCATATGATGAATTGTTTCCTTAATTTCATGCTAGCATTCAGCTGTGGGAAGAATCTTCTTTTTGTAGAAAGCCCTCTTCGCCTAAGCTATTCTACTATTTTTTTCTTGCTTCCTCCATAGTTGACTGCTTTGTACTCCCCATAATTCCGGTAAATAATCTTTTAATGCTCAATTCTTATCTTTTACCCGTCGATATTTCAATTTTCACTAACGTCCATCCATCAAACGAGCTATCAGCTTCTTCGCAACTCAACTCTCTGAAAACTTTCCATGATCTTTGTTTCGAAAGACTTTGCGGAGATTAAGAAGGGAGAGCAGCGCTTATTAGTTTCCATCATCCCTGTGAGTTGAATGCTCGAAAAGCCGCAGAGCAGGGAGGGCTGGTTGGTTGCATAACTCCGGCGGGAGAGCATGGCGTAAGGGTTGGTTGCGGGTGATTTGATGGTTGATGTGACTTCGCTAATTAGCGTTACGCGAGTGATGGAGGAATTCACTCGGCCCGTTTCCAAAATGATGGAGCAGGGTGGAAGATGAGAGAGGTTTCGCTTGAATTCCAACGCTATCGCCTCCATTGCATCGATCCATAAGTTATTTTATTAGATTAAGGCGGTTATACCACCTTCGTTTACTCGGCGGAAGTATTTGAGACGAAATATTCTTGTTCCTTTTCGTTTGAAGTCCTATAAAGTCAAAGAAAACGTAAACTCTTCTTAAGAATACGCCTCGATCTGGCCTCCTTCGTAAGGCATGCTCGGAAGATTCAATCCGTTTACATGATATGTCGCTAAACGGGACGGAAGTCTCTGTCCTAACCAAGTCGTAAGGAGGGTCTTTTATCCTTGTTTCCTAGAAAGTAGATAGTGGTTTAATCATGGAATTATTTGGCTTCCATAGCAATTGAATTATTCCGTGCTTGCACGTGCCTGATTTTTTATTTCCCTATTTATGAACCTAATGCTTTACATAATTTCCTATTCTGGATTCAACATGCGTATAAAAATATCAATATTGAGAGGAAAGATAAAGTAGTTGGTCAAACACACGCTTAATTACTGGTTTCACGTATTTTGCTTAAAACAGCAATCTCTGTAAAAATAACCTGGTTATTACAAAAATAAATGAATAATCCATTTAATTTATTTGTATTTGAAAGTTTTGATTGCACTTTTAATAAGTTATATAATTTTATAAATTAATGCCTGTTAAATATCGGCGCCAAATTTCAATGATTTTGCATGAATGACTCAAAATGAATAGGATAACGCAGCACAAAATATGCATTACATTCTACTATCCACCGCGAATGTATGTATGTCGATTGGTTTTAGTCATTGAAGAACATCCAAAATGTATCTAAGTAATATTATTTTTAACATTAAGCATCTCTTTTAAATTTTTCTCAATTATAGATGTATCTCGAATATCTGTTTGTCTAATGGAGTTCATTACCTTTAACGAAGCGAAATAAGAGCGTCGCGTCGTGTTGAAAGTGACTACATTTAACACACAAATGTGTCCTTGAAGTATGCTACATGTGAAAATGTGAAAAAACTGCGATGCATGCTAAGTGGTCACTAAAAAATATATTTTAAGCCATTGATTTATGAATTCCTCTTGAAGGAGCGTAGAATAAAGAATGAGAAGAGAAATTAAAATTTAACTTTATCTCATGGTATACTAGTGATCCGGTTATAAAAAATTATTTAGTTTTTCTTGCTCTCTTTATAGGGCATTAAATTATTCTATTTAGGATCACCGTACCAAGTCTATTGTTTTTAATTGTTTTATATAAGTAAAACAAATTTAAGCAATATCTCAGGCACAATAACTAGAATATAATAAGGGGTCCGAAGTAGGCTTATAATTCGTAAAAGTATATAGGGGAAGAAATTCCTTATTTAAATTGGAATAAGATTGTATACTATCCTCAGTTGAAGCATTTAGTATCTTCAAAGAATATCCATTGATATTTTACCAAAATTATGTTAGTGAGGTCTGAAGATTGGCGTTAGCTAATGTAATGGTAAAAAATTGTAACAAAACTGGATACTGAATAACTCGAATCTCAATAATTAATCTTCGGGATGCTGAGAACTGTAAGGAGCAGTAGAAAAAGACAATAACTCGAGTGAAATATAGGTTGGTTTGCTCTTATCTTGATAATGTCTTTAATTTTCCAAGTTAAGGTATTTAGCACAGAATCCTCTTTAGAAAGAATAGCTACGCTATTTAGGTAAATTAATGAGCGCGTTGCCTCGCTAAGGTTAACTATAGCGTTTAGGTTTGCTAACTTTCGAGATACTTGACATTTCTTGCGTCAATAGATGCCATCTCTACTCCATGTGACTTTCGCCTTTTACTGCACTTCAAAAATTTATCCATATAAAACCTCCTCGGATAGAATTTTACTAATTATGTATCTAAAAATATTTCGATAGCATATTACCCAGTACGTTTTTAAGCTCAATAATGATATCATCTCTCATATTTTAATATAATTTGCATTTCCCACAAATATTCACAAAGAAAAGTCTCTTTTGCTACATGTAAGTAAAGCACGGGGGCGTGACAACAAATACAAAAAGAGTGGTAAAGTATATAAAAAGTAATTTTATGCGGTCATTTATAAGTGTAGGTCAATGATCTTGACCTACACTTACATTAGTTTATACGAGTAGTTCAAGAAGATAAGGTAATGTTTGTGCTTATAATAATAACCTTTGCCCTTAAAATTTTAACCACCTAAAAACCGTACTTACCTCATGATACCGGTTATTTAAATTACTGTACTTGCATAAATTGTATTGGTTGTTTTATTTTTCCGGGGAAAAACGATCTATAAGTATGCACTTCTTACTAGAGAGCATGCAAATCTAATAGGTGTTACGGTCAACGATTATACAGGAGAAGTTTAAAAGGTTTAGCTAATGTCAACGCTTATATAATTACCGTGGCACTTGAAATGGTAATCATCTAAAAATCTTACTTACCGTATGATACCGTTTATTGAAATACCTAGCCTTAGTATGTGAATATTGGGTTGATATTGGCGGAATGACATTCATTTTGTGCCAGGGCATAATACCGGTGCGAGTTGCTCTCCTCACACCGCCCAAGTCCACTCCATCTTTCTTGACGCCTGAGCAGGAAACCTCCGACGCGAAAGGTGGGAACGAAGTGGTGACCATATGGTATTGACGATGAGAGCTTGAGGCGACATCAGCGCTAATATTACGCGGTAAGCGTGGGCGTCGGAAGAAGCTGATGGGAAGAGCCGGGGGTCTTCTCGCTTCCCTCCGCGCTAATTGGTAGAATATCGCCAGGGGCGTTGAACCCATTTTTATCCGGGTGTGCGGGAGTGCTAGGCCTTCCTTATGTGAGGTGAAAGCCTTTTACAGCCAGACTAACGCCTCAAAAAGTTTTCCCACGCCTATTTCTAAGGATTCATCTCTGCTGATATATTAAACCTTCGTTACATTTCGTTGTTATTATATATTTGTTCTGAAAAATTATAAATGAACTAATATTTTCATATAAAAATAATAATATAGAATGCATTTCAAAATCGTTTCAATTAGAGGGGATCGCCATTGCATTCCTTTACTGGCCTTGGATTTTTACATAAATCTCATAAAATATTATTGGAGTTATCACATCTTGATGACTCAATTTTAATGATTTGGAAATATTTGTTTTATTTAGGTTTATACATAAAAAACGCATTCGGCATGTGAAGCACCTACTTGTTGCTGATGAATTAAATGTCTTCTTCTATTTTTAATTATTTAAAAAAATCAGGTCGTAGATGAAAAAGCACAATATAAAATAGGCTACTGAGGCAAGCGAGATGTAGTGGGATAATTAAAAGGCTAACTAAAAATGCCTAAGTCAAAAGAGTAGTAATAATTCCGATAATATTTAGTTAGGTTAATTAAATATAAAATAAGGGTGAACGTCAATTTATTTTAGCAATACTCAAGTTCTATCATTCATATCCTGTCTTAGTCAATTCTTGATATCATATATTAATTTTATATCTTTTCATGTTGATCAAATAATCTACTACAAATAGTTATCGTGGGTGAATGAACAGAATTTATACTGAGTATTAACAATGCCTAGAGGGTACCCAAAGTGGTCCTTCATTATTTATTAGAGCGTCAAGGTGACGTAAAGGTTGTTTCGTTTATTCTCACAAAAAAGCCAATATGGATGTCTTGGAAAGATTTTCCGTTAGCGAAATGGAATTATCTTCCATGTTAATGTTATGAATGACTCAATGAGATAGATGCCCAAGCTTAACTATGTTTATTGACTTAAGGGGCACACTTTGGAAGTTTTGATTTTTTTAGGCTGAGTTTAAACTTTTCTTCCGATTATTATAAAAATTTATGGTAATTTCGTATCCATAAAACGTTTATGGACACCATACCAGGTCACATATGACACAACTATATCCAAACACCCTTTTCACACCGGCCTGAATAATTAAGGCGTAGTAATTCTCATATACAGTCAGGTAGTTAGTCAGATAGTATAGTCAGATAGTTACATATACTGTCAAATAGTTATTTCTGCTTATATGATCGCTGTTCCATTTAACATTGCGTTTAGAATTTACAAGTGAGAGCAACGGTATCAGAAGCATGCTGAGATAGTGACACTAGATTATTCCTGATTTTATTAACCAATGTAAATGATTCCAATTTATTGTAATTAGACTGCGGGGAACCCTGTAGGACTGGGACTATGGGAAGAGCAGTGGCTTCACATAATCCCTCCATCTATTTAGGAAAATTTATCTTTTCATTCTCAATCATATGATCGCATTCATTTTATTTTGTATCATAGTCACATATAGGAAGTGCATGTGGTTAATATAAATCTCTTATCTATTTAGGAAAATTAATTCTGAAGCGTTTAATCGTAGAGTTTTCTATGCTGTCTTTGGATCAGCGAGAAAGCTCGGGTTAATTTTGCGTAGTGCGGAACTGTTTTACTGCTAAAATAACGGCGCATATATTTATCCCGCTCTTATTTTCAAGATATGCTTTACTGGCTCTACTAAATTTTCATAAAAATCATTACAGTTTGCTTGAACTAGACTGTGAGGGACCTTGTCAAGTCATATAAAGGAGGTGCAGCTGCTTCATAAATTTTTTATCTATCCGCCTATATATTTGAGAAAATTAATATCCTATTCTTAATAGTGTATCCCAACCCGTTTTATTTGCTTGAATGAGCGTGAATAGGGTGTTGTACGAGACTAGGAGGCGATTTCCAGCCAAAATAACGCCGCAAAAATTTTCCTGCGCCTATATTCAAGAACCTCTCTTAGCTGATTTACTAAACATTCGTAGAGAGCATTCCAATTTACCATAATAAGACTTTATGACACTCTTCCTAGTATTAAGTAAGAAGTTCAGTCGCATTATGAAACTCCTATATATGAGGAAAATTCATCTTTTTATTCCCAATCGTATTTTTGCGATACGTTCTATTTTCATTTCGGGAAAAGAAAGGGTGCTTGAGCTGTATCTGAGGGCAGGAGGCGTTTTACAGCAACAAAAACAACACGAAAACATATCCTGCGACCATTTTCATGAACTCTTCTTTGCTGATCTTCCTAGAAATCATTCCAATTTACCATAACTTCAGAACACCCTGCCTATTTTTTAAGGGAGTGCAGTTACTGTATGTATAAAAATTATCTAAATTTATATTGTTTGAGGAAAGACTATTTTCCTATTCTCAGCCGTATCATCTCAACGCATTGTATTTTCCGTTGGGTGAGAGTAGGATAGAGGTAAAATAACACAAAAACGTTTTCTCGCATCTTCTCCTAGAAGTCTTCCTTAATGTCTATGAGATGCTAGAAGTAAACTGTGAGACAAGTCATAATAGCGGAGTCACCTTTAAAAACCTTCTACCCATCTATCTTAGAAATTTTTTTCATTGTTAATCGTATGATATCGATTTATATTTTGTATTTTTTTCTGAATGAGAGTTATTGGCTTTTTATAAGGTTATGAGACGTTTAAAGCCAAAATTAATTATGATTTTCCCGCGTCAGTATTCAAGAACCTTTCTATACTGTCTCTATTTAATTTTCTCAAAAATCATTCCTATTAACTATAGCTTGACTTTGATCCACTCCTAGTTTCATAGTGGTAGTATATATAAATATTCCATACGTCTATCTGCTTGAAAGGCATAAATCTATTTATTCTCAATTGTTTGAATGCGACGCGTTTTACTTTTTCTTCGGATGAGCATAAGTTTCTGTTTATTTTGATGATGGGAGGCATTTTTAATCAAAAGTACGGACGCCAAAAAACATTTTCAATAACTCTTAAACACTTTGACAATTAAATATTCGAAAGGGTCAATTCTTCTTGGTGCGGTGGAGATATGGAACACCTATTCAAAATTGTTAAAGGAGGTAAATTCGACTTAGACATTTTAATGTGGTAGTCATAAAAATTCCTCGTTTGAACTATATCATCTAATTTACTATCTTTATGCCATTATTTTGGCCGTTTATATTTTATAAATGGATATATTTATGGAGAATTTCACCAAATTCACGTTTGGACTACATTTAGATCATGATGTGATTATGAAAGTAAGGAATTTTTTCTCAACATCTTGATTATTTTAGCCAAAATATTCTGTTGCCGTAGGCTATCCATAAGATGTAACATTTTTCAGTACTTATTATACTTTACCGTTTTCTGGTACCGTATATTCTCTAAATAAAGTTGTATTTGGCGTTTTCAAGGAACGAATTCGCCGATAAAATTTTATCGCATTTCTTTTCAAAACCTTCTTCCTTTGAAAATAGCATATTATCCACGTCATATCATTATATCGTTCCGTCATTACTTCTCTCATGCCATTGCGAAGGTAACCTTGTTAAAAGGAGAAAATTTCAAAAGTAGTAATAGAATGAAAGTTGATACCGTGCTCAAAATTAATGACAACCCGTGGAAAAGTTTAAAAGAAGGAATATTTTTAACGCCACATAAGCGGGTCGGGCTATTCATAAATCCTCTCTTATCCCCTCGGGGTATACTAATGCTCATCGCTTTTTTGGTAGCTTGATATCTTTCTTCAAGTAGGTAAGGCTTTCTGCTGGAGACATTTTCAAATAAATTGCCATCAAAAAATCCCCATATCTGTTCATGCGGGTATTTTCTGGGTATAAATGTTTTTTTTCTGTCAATTGTATTTTTATGGTAAATGATCGTGGAATAAATTACACCTTATAAAGCATTGAAGCGAAAGTTTAAATAGCAGGATATGCTAATGATAGACTTTTATTAGGTTGAGGCCTTATATTTTATTGACACAGGGTATAAGATAAATAAGACGGAGAATGTGTTCCTTAAAAAGTGTTTACTTATGAAGTTTTCCTATACTTGCTTATAAATCTTCAATTCCTTTTTTACATATCCTTATTAGACGTGAAATTTTGCATTTTATTTTTTTAATGTCCTTGAAATAAAAAAATCCAATCCTCCCTCCCTACTGTCAACTGCCATACATAGCTTTCATTGCCATTTGTCTTTTCCCGCTTTCCTATTTCACTATCTTTTCTCTTTGGTTGATATGAAGAATGTTATCGTTTTCGTATCTTTTTCATAATGTGAGACTTGCTACAAAATTTTACACCCTCTTCCCGAAAAATAACAATTATAACTCAAAGAGTTTACGCACATGTGAGCACGATAATCATGTTTTATGAAGAGTTAAACTTGCTAGCTTTCATAGATTTAAATGTAAGAAAATATTCTCGCACATCATGAATTATTTTCTTGTCCCACAAAATAAGTGGAATGTTTTTCATCGCTGACCGGGGCTAGTGTTAGTCGAGGCTTATTTACGTGCATAAGAAGAAGCGAGAGACTGTTTACACTGTTTTTCTTTCATGGGCAGTCTAATTTGGGTTTCCATTTGTGAGAGTATTTGGCACTCCTTTTGCTGGAATTTGGCCTTAGCTGGAAATAGATTTAGCAAGTTTGAGCTTTTTTTCTACCGAGTTCGGTCCTGGAATGTGCCTGGCCCTTATCTGCCAAAATTCCTGGGAGTTTTCACTGAACTTGTGATAATGTATGGCAAGTATGTTTTTCCGTTTTTTTTCTTCTCTCTCGTTATCCTTGTTATTTTTCAAAGGATATCCTCTGCAGAGCCGCGGAAGTCCCAAAAAAAACTTTATTCAACATGTGCACTGTAGAAATAACGAGACAATTTTTTTACAAGAGCGCTTACCTGGTGAAGAAATGCATTTAAGATCGTTTGAACTAGAAAGAGTCCCTTAAAATTTTAATTTTAGCTTTAACCTTGAACTTATTTTTAACCCTTATTAAATATTGTTGCAATTATTTCTTCACTTTTCGGTGAAGCCATTTTTTTCAATATCAATCAATGCTTTTAATCAAAATTGTACTTTACAAACACATTGTGCATGAAGAGTAGTAGTTATAGGTGCATTGCATTTCTTCTTCAATTTTTAAACAAAGATGATTTTTTTCCAAAAATTAAGACATCACGGATGAAAAAGCATTATTTTAAATAAGGATGATTGTTAGTTTAATTTAGAAATATCTATTATTGTCCAATTTCTAATGTTTATATCCTGTCTTTTTCAATATTTGCTATAATTTATTAATCTTATTCCTTTTTATGTGAAGCAAGTAGCATTATTATTTATGCTTATATGATCGCTATCTCAGGTGACATAATGTATATAATTGACAGGTTAAAAATACGGCAACAAACGCGTGATATGATAGCGGCACAAGATAGTAATTGATTCATTATCTAATGAAAGTTTGGTAGATGTTTATATTTATATCCTTGATGTCCTGCTTACAACTTAACCCTCCAGCGGGCGCGCTGGCGTTTAAAGTACACCACTCTTCGAAAACCAAGGATCCCTACATTGTACGTACATTCTGGTCTAGAGTGGCCTCGTGTATTCTTACAATGTACTTTGAATATCTATAGTGCGAGGTTTTAAAGGTTTTAAAGTTCGAAGTATTGCAGCTAATTCATTTTTAGATCGGCAAATGGAACCGTCACCCGTGGCGTACAGAGTACGCCGCGCGACAGGCCGTGTACCTCGTGCTTTGCTTTTCTTGAATGGCCTCGTTTATTATAACAATGTTGTTTTGACTCTCTACACGCGTGAGTTTTAAAAGCAAAAAGTATTGTAGCAAATTATTACGCCGGGTTATTGTAGTATTATATTATTATAGTATAAATTACGCCGCGCGCCCGGCCGCGTACCACCAGTGTACCTTTATGCCACTATCACCAACAGGGACGCCGGCTTACAAAAAATATTGGGGGGGCCCAAACCGGGGATCTTGTCCCGGGAAATTTTATAGGTAGTGAGGTTTAAGTTTTTTTAGAATTTTAGAGGAGTCATATGATCAACATTAGAACCCTGATAACTCGAATCTTGATATCTGATCACACCGGGGAAAATCGACTAGCCTGACACATATTTACCTCACACCTATAACGAATTTTTGAGGGGGCTCGGGCCCCCTCAGGTCCCATGGAGTTGGCGCCACCGATCACCTATTATTTGTACAAGCTTGAACTAATTTCTACAAACGAAGATGAATTTTTACAAAAATTGAGTGCTATTTTATAAATGAGTATATACTGGACAAAATACATCACACGCCCAGTCGTGTAAAAATATCAGGCGCGCCCGCTCAAGGGTTAATAGCTCCATATTATAAGCAGCAATAAAATATTATCTACATTTCAATAATTATAACATGATATATAAATTGATATCGTATTTTTATATAGATTTATATTCTGTTTAGCAGCGATAAATTCAATCAAAAGATTATTCAGAGATTTTCAGTCGAAAAGGAGCTCATTTTCTCTTAACTCTACCGTTGTATACTGCTTTATCCATGCATTTGAGTAAGTCAGACTCTTTTGAGAAAAAAATTATATTTTACGAGGCATCGAGTCACCCTCTGGGCAGATATCCCCGCTATCAAAGAGGGAAACTCCAGACCTCTATCTTCGTGTGTGGTCCCTGCCGAGGATTTCGTTAAACCTATTCAGGTGGCTTTATTTTATCGTAGGATTAGCTTTTATAGAACACTATCACGAATGCGATTGTGTGCTATGGTAGGATTATGGTGGTATCTCGGCCTTTTGAGGTGGCGGATTTAGCAGTTCAGGAAACATAAAAATGGGACCCAGCAGTATCATGACCAGGCTATATCCGGAAGTGAAGTATGCATAAATTATGACGGTTTAGAATTTGCAGTTTAATCGAACCTTGGTGCGTTCCTTAGAATTTGGATCTTGTGTGTTACTTAACGACCAAGGTTACGCGCATAATGATCTCTTTGATGGGAGGCAAATGCCATTAATCAAAAAGTTACCAGCATAAGTCTCCCTTCGCTCACTCCTTCTGTCTCTTTCCTCTTTTGGGACTTTATGAAAACTACGCAATAAATCTCCCAACGTCACCCTCCGCGGGCAAAAGCCAAACCGGTGTATGAGTGGGCGAACTAAATTTCGTATCTACAGAGAAAGCTTCCGCATTGATTTCTCCATTGATGGCAACGTACAGCTCCCAACTTTCACTCACTTTGGGAAGCAGCTAACTACTAAGTGACTTACTGACTCCTCTGGCAGTTCGGTGTTTTGCATTCTTTGGCAGTTTTGAAGTTTGAAATGGATTGCCTAAGCATATCCTCTCGTAAATCAGCTGAGATGCTTAATGATGAAGTGAAGCTAACCATCTGCTTAAAGGTTAAAGTTCGCTAAAGCGAATTGAAATAAGTTCACTTGATGTTGAACTGTCGTCCCTCACCAAGATGGCTTTCACATAAGTTTTCCTATGAGTAATGACGGACTTTTCTCAAGGAGTAATAATAAGTCTTGTGAGGAAAGCGATGATTTCAGGAATTGCTCAATATTTTTCTGAATTTTAGCAGTCCTAGTTCTAATTTTTGTCTAAAAATAATATAGACACGTTTTATTTTTTAAATTGAGAGAGATATCATCTATTAAATTTGGTTACTTATGATGAAATATTTTGCGAAATTTGGCATTAAAGAGTAATACTTTTGTATATATATATCCTATGATTTTATTATACTTCTGATGTTTTTATTTTACTTATGTTCCTTTACTCTAGCTTACTTAACTCATTTAAATGACTCTTAAGCATTTCACTTTTACTAATACCAATATATTGTTTTACGTAATGCGACCCGGGTTTCGATGAGTAGTCATCACTTTTAGGCGTATTTATCTTATTATTGTTACATAGTTACCAAACGGAGGAAGAGATGAATTTAAAAACGGACGCCAGAATAGAGGAAAAGGATGGGTATAGATATTCATTTATCAGATTGCTTTCCTGACAAATGATATAAGTAAATATTGCAAATATTGTTGTTCACTGTCATTTTCGATGTATTGTTTTGATATTTTGGATAGATTCTTTTTAGATTTTGGTGAGAGATTTTTAGTACTGAAAAATACGTCGTCGTTATTGCAAAACTTAGTGTGATATATTCAATTAATTATTATCATTTACTTGCATGATTTTCATGGCACGTTGGCTATTTAAATTCAGGGGAACGATGGACTAGGGAGAAGAAGATGGAGTTGAAAATATATGCCAATATGGGCGAACTGCCTTCATTTTGAACTTAAGCTAAAAAGCTTATGCTCAAATTATAACTTCATCTAGTCAAGGATTGTAATATGTCCATTCATAAAAAGGAAACAACAACAACTGAAAACTTGGAACCAAATGCTTTTATAATGCTTTAAAATTTTTAAAGTTGATGCGCCTAAATGACGTGTTTCTTCGCCATCCGTCCGGAACACTCTGGAAAAAATTACGAGAATTCTTGCCATCTGCATGCGACGAGTTCATATATGTTTGTAGACTTGAAGCCGTTTGGGTGGCTAGAAATTTAATTCGACCCTCTTGTAAAACCTGGCGCTTGTAGAATATATTAAATATACGATGCCACCCTCTCAGTTTTTTTTCTTGCCACATTTAGCACTTTAATGAATGGGGAACGAACGCCGCGCTATCTAAATACGTGTTTTCCGTACCCATTGCGTTGCCGTTTGAGTGGCTAGCAATTTAATTCTGCACTCTTGTGAAACCTGGTGCTTGTAGAATATACTCCATATACGATGACACCTCAGTTTTTTTTCTTGCCACATTTAACTCCCTTATGAATGGGGAACGAACGCGGCGCTATCTAAATACATGTTTTCCGTACCCATTGCGTTACCGTTTGGGTGGTTAGCAATTTGATTCTGCACTCTTGTGAAACCTGGTGCTTGTAGAATATAATCCATATACGAAGCCACCCTCTCAGTTTTTTTTCTTGCCACATTCAGCACCCCTATGAATGGAGAGCAAACGCCGCGCTACCTAAATACGTGTTGTCCGTACCCATTCCGTTACCTAGCGACGCCAATACCACGCGTGGTCCAGCTCACCGCAAAGTGGGGGCACGAGGCTTTTCGACTGCGATTATATCCCCTAATTTGCTTCCCGACCCTATTCCCCAGCAGGATCGTCCTCTTACGCCATCAAAAAACCCTCCTCCTCTTTCTCCCCGTCGCCCTTTTCATTCCTCCAGCGCAATCTTCTCCTATTACACATCCTTCCCCGCGTAGCTTCGCTGTTCGGAATTCCTCCTTATTCCAGCACACACTCCAGAGCAGCCGAGAGACCTCCCCACCCACGCCAGCACATTTTCAAGGCCCTAAAGGGATCCAATTCCCCTCTTTAGTGTCCCGGTCATTAAAAAATAAGGAAAAAATATATAACTAAGAAAAGCTTGGAGCCATTCAGACAACTCCCAAGGTGCGGTTCTTTTTCAAACGCGAACACTGGGACACTTTTTTTGGGTTCCTGAAATCCAAATACTTTTTCCCATTCATGCCACACTTTCAATTAACGGGGTTTTTGTGTTGAATTTCGAGCATTCGGATGCGTTTCTCTAGGGAAATCGTAGGTTTTCCTTGTAAGCTGTGGGTTTTATTTTAAATAAGTATTCTGAGAAAACGTCAAAGTTTTAAGCTTTTGCATTTTTCCCTCAATTCCAAATATTCGCGGTCCGCATACTATCGGTGGTCTGACAGCTTAAGCTGATATTATATAAGAAATTATATTTATTGGGCTTTTTATTACTAATTAACATTTCATTCCCCGAATAGTTTTGCAATTTTCTAAGAAAACCTGTTATTTTTTTACCAGTTTTGGTTCAGTTATTAAGGGGAAATTCCTTAAATATTTTATTGTTGAACCTTAAGAATTTTTTCAGATTTTTCCCCTTCCTTTTTGTAACCTATATAAGATATATTTTAGTACAATTTTTCATCATAACCATACCTGGCAATGTTATTGATGTTCAAAACAGTTGTACTGATAGCCAAGTTTCACTATGCCAGGAATAATGATATCTGGAGCGAAGTGCTTTGAGAAAGCGTGCCCTGTCAATATGTAGTTCAATAATTATTGTGCGTATTCTTCGATTTTACTAATCAGATGTAATAGTAATGACTTTACTTAAAAAATATATCAATGTTAATTATGAGTGAAGTAAGAGCACATACGTAAAGTAAGAGCAGGTATGATACAATGAAGACGAATAGTATGATATTTCAAAAAAGTTGATGAATAGTTCATTCATCACCATGCTTCACTGAAAGAACCCTAAGCATTGCTGCACTAATCTCAAACAATGCTTACACTTGAAAATCAAAAATTAAGTGATCCTACTTATACTATTGATCTATTAAGTTGGTTATATTATTTCCTAATCGTTGCAAACCATGTAGCTATGGAGTCAATTGAATTGGCTTCAGCTTATATACTCAATGCAGTCAAAAAGAATTTCCTACAGTGCAATAACTTACGTTCATCTAAATACTTTTTAGTTTTTATTATCCAGAAAGGCAGGTTTGCTACTCTTCATTTGAGGCATACCAAAAAATGTATCTATTTAGCTTAGAAATAAAGTTACCTGCTGAAATTTAACTTGTCTGCAATGATACAAGTAGCAAAATAACCTATTTTAGCTGCCATTTTATCCAATTTTGTATCACCTGAAGTGTATTCCAAAATTATTATCATGAATTTTTCTTATCTTAAATACATTTATTCTTCAGAAAAACGTATGAAATGAAAATTTATTTTGTGTTGTGAGGAAAAACAACACAAGAAAGTGATTGTGAGGGCGTACACCATACGGAGAAGCTTTTCAGAAGTTTTATACTGAAAAAAATACGATTGGTTTCTTGAAAATCATTTTGAAGGACGTAAAAACTATCAGCAATTTCAAAAATATAAGCAATAAAAATTGTTGAATTCATGGATTCGTATAAAGTAATATTTTTCACCGCGCATTGTGCTTTACTAATGCATGGTAATGTAATTCCCATATCGGAGGTAATACCTTGTTATTTTCCAATAAATGATGATATTTCAGCAAGTGAAATTAATGGAAATTAGACATGCATTAATCCATGAGGCATGCCCCATTGTTCAATCACGGTGACATTGTAAACTAATTAGGGCAGGGCTGAGTTGTATAAATAGGATGCTGTTTCACAGTTTGAAAGCAGAGGTTTGAATCTAAAACTATGTAAATTACGTATACCTCAGCAAATTAATGCTTTCTGCTGCCTTATTTTGGCATGAATGGAGAAAAAGCTATAATACCCTTGAATAGAATTATGCGCACCATTAGATTATTGTTAACGAGCAGGAAAATTCCGCTAGCTTTCATGAAAATTCTCCCTTTCCTAATTATTTTATTTTGAAATATGCTGCGTAAAAATAATATTGGGCTTTTAGAATCCGTTGAGCGGTCATTTTCCCTCTGCAAACAAGGTCGTAACATTTTATGGTATATCCGAAATCTTCTCACCCTGCTCGCCACACCACCACACAATCAGATATGGCCGTATATGGCATACCCATCAGGATGAACGGGAAACTGCCGATAAGGAACTTTCCCTGATATTCGCTGCACATCCGCAAGCGATGATTTGTAATGAGAACATTTTCGCTGCAATTCTAGTTGATAAATAATTGATTAATGCATGTTTACATGTTAAGCAAATACTATCCACAAATTGAAGGTTATTCACAGTCGACCCTGAATGCGGATGCAATTATTTGTGCTTAGGCTTCCCGAATAGAAATAAAAGTTTAATCAAATCTATGTTTGACCATTTTTTCTCTCTGGGCGCAAAACCTGTTTCAGCGCTTTTTAGAGCCAAAATTATTTAAATTAAAACCGAGAAAGTGAAAAGTTTTTTATTTCATGTACGTGAGATATGTTTTGAATAATTCGTTGCTTTCATTGTTTGACGTCTGTTTTTCAAATTTCTCAAAATAGTTGCAGTATATGTTTTAATTAGACTTCAATTATGTCACTGTGCATGAATGATTGGGCTATTAATTTTTTCGACTCAACACCTTTCTATCCGACTAAATATCTTGTCGATCTTAAAACAGGTTAATTCAGGAATCTATGATTTATCTTCATCTGTGAATGTGGATATTTTGTAATCATTCAAGTGCAAATACAGCAACCTCTGTGACAGACAACGAACAGTTAACCTAAATAACTCATTGCAGCTTGAACGAAGACTGGAAGGCTGGTACTTAGATACATTTAAGTGGTAATGATTGCAATGGATAATACAGACAAAATATTCAACTTTTGTGCTGTCCTGATATTTTCCAGATATCGCTAAAACCTTTTAAAAATAAATAAAATTAATCGATTCACAGGAGCACATATACTCTACCTGATAGCTTAAAGATATGAATATACAGATGTTTTCGCATTTAAAGGATATAATTACGAAATATATCTTTCGCACATCGAGCATTTAGTGTTCCCCCAAGAGACAGCGCGAAAGTGAAATTGTTTGCTGTTTCAGAAGGACACATGGGATTGATAGGGACTTTTGAGAATTTCATAAGAGTGGTATTCCTAACGTTCCTGTGAATTTTCAGCTTGTTAGGAAATTATGCATGGATCAATGTCTATTTTGACCGGGCTGCAATACGAGTACGCTCAGATGGCAGTACTTAGTGCACAAAAGCTCACCTCCAAAGCTTAGAGAATTGGAAGTGAGCGCTTATGCTCCGATGCTCTGGCTACTACCAGCTGAGAGGATTCGTATTGCTGACCTGTTTCATGAGCGGATTTGATTTTGCGGGCGATTGTTGAGCGTTTGTGCGGTGGACGTATTGAACTGTCTTCACCTATGGGCAACTCAACGCGGAGGAACGTCCAAGAGCCGAGACTCATGCGGAGAAAAGCCGCAGAAACCTAAGTTCAAAGTTATAGGCTTAGGATTTCATATGCTGATATCATTTATTTATGTAGGGAACTTATAGCCACCTTTAGTACTAAGTCAAGGAATGTGTCACCACATTATTTGGACGAAGTTCTTTTTCGTAAATTTTCTTTAGTTTATTAGAAGGGATAAATAGAAAGGGAAGTAGCAACGGTAGGTGTTGTTCAGCAATAGTAGCAAGAGTTTAGTTTTGGACGTAAAATAAATTTCAGAGTAACGAATGGGATTGATTGATGTTGCTTGAAAATCAACTAAAAATTATAATTTTAACAAAGAATTTTAAGTAGCCATTGATTTATTTTAGCGAGTAGAAATTGAATGCTAAAGAATTAATTTCCAAAAGTGAAATTGTTTGCTGTTGTAAAAAAATTGAGGATTATCTGAATTGCATCTAAAGCCCATCTTGATCCTACAAAAACGCAAATAATTGTGGTGAATTGCGTTGCTTATTCATTTCTACGGAAAACCAGGACAATTCCGATGAGTAATTGAATTTGCCGATCCATTATTTCATTTATGACTTAAATTCCCAAGACTGCAATTTTTGGCCATTTCACAATTGACTGCGTCTCCTTCTGTTTCTATTGTTAATAGGAATACGTTAAAAGGGCATATTTTGTTCTTTGCCTGCCGTTAATTGAGGAAAACGATCTGAATTAAATGTTGTTTGTTCAAAGTACACATTCATTAATGTCATTGATTCGTAAACACATATTTCCTATTTATCGCCATCAAAGTTAACCATTTCCAAATAAAAGGCTTCTCAGTTTCACCCCCAAAATTCCTCTGAGATATTTGTTTAAAATATAAAGCATTTTCTTCATTTTACAATGCTTTCGTCTTTATCAAATTATATCACTTAAAGTTCAACACACTAAGTATCCTCATTTCTCTGAAAACGCTTCGTCGTCACTTGGGTAGGTTTTCCTCGTCACCTCTATTACTCTCTCAACCGTGAGAGAATCTCATGATCCCATAAACCAGGTTTAGTCCATTTCACTTTTCGTTCAATTGACTTGGTAAGGACCCAAACTTGCTTTTTCTTTTTTTTTCTTCCAATGGGGTGCGAAGCGAAATGTTCGCGTTCAAAAGAAAGAGGGAAAAGTAGACTTTCTCCTCGACTTTGCGAATTGAAAGGCCTAATTCATTCCAGGAGCTTGATCGGCAGTGAAAGAAGTCGTTGCCGGAAAGCACCTGTGGAGAGGAATCGTATCGCAGGAACACGGTTGCCGCACATTCTTCCAGTAATCGAAAAAAGACTATCTGCCCTTAATTGCTTTCGTTAAATCAAACTGCTTCTTGAAATTTGCGATGAAAATGCAGTTTTTTCATAAAAACGTCATTAGAGCAGCTATTAATAGGAGGTAAAAATATATTTTAGGCGCATTAATTTGTTTAAAAATTTGTCTTCTGAGCATTTTATTTCTCTTATTTTATTTGCTAAGCAGAGTCATAACTTCACTGGCAATCGTAATTATGTTACATATTGGTAGATTTTTTCTAGTAATTAGAAGATGACTCAATATCGGCAAACAGTTTTACCATCAACTTTTGAACGGTTATTATTTCGGTACCAAACGTATTGCACCCACTATAATTACAGTGATAAACGAGCGATTGCCTATCTCCCAATAGCAACTCTTTCACTCAGTACCTTAACCCAAAGTTTAGTTTGGTTTGGTGAGGTGATAGCCCACTCTGCATTAATATACAGCTGCGAACGACTTTAAATTCTCACTAAGGAATAGCAATTACCTATTCACCAAATATATTTTTTTGCCCCACGGCTTACAGAGAATTTTCAAAATGGAGTGTTAATAATTGCTTGAAACCTAAAATTTGACTGCTCAATGGCAGTTGAAGGTTGATTTACTTACTGCAGGCTATAAAAAATGAACAACGCTCGCATTAGATCTGGTTCTTATTCGCGGTCATGACTAAATGTTAGAGAATAATTTTATGACTTTCACCACAGTTGTGTTCTACTCTCCGAGTGGTAGCTAAGGTAAGCTTAGCTTATCCCTTTGTAACAAAAAAAACAGGAATAATCGCATTCTTGTCCGTTCATGACCAGTTTAACATTGATAACCAGTTCATCGCCAACAATATGAGAGTATCGACAATCGATAAGTACTAAAATTCTTCGATCAACGATGGTAGGAATCGAAATGAAAATATTGATACTTACCATCAACAGCTAGGCTGACCGTCGCATTGTAAGTGATTTGAAGTTTATCATTATTGAGTTATCGAATCCTATCTTATCACGAGTGTGCCGTAAACCAAGGGACCCTAGGATATGTGCGTCTGACCATTTCGGAAAGGACATCTAGATTCATATTCAATCAAATACACGGGAGATGGCTCATTGTAAAAAAATGTTATTATAATAGGATTTCGACTTGAAAGAAATTATACTAGGTCCCCGCACGACAGTTTTTATTTACATAAATATGCATTCTTCCTTTTCACATCATTTTGCACTTTATCCCATTTAAAATAACTTTGGAGTCGTCCCCTTTAACTGCTCCGTGCGCGGTAAATAGCGACCAGCATTCCGTTTGTTTCGTTGCAGTACTTATCTCTCGGGTGCGGTTGCATAATTATCCTTCACCAAGTCTTCAGGACTTTTTGTCCACAAATGAATGAGCGAGGAAGCAGTAGAAGGAGAAAAAGAAAATGGATTTGTTATGACACTGAAAGAGCGGATGCGATGATAGATGAGGTTAGAGCCAACTTTGTTCGAAGACACAGGCGTGTGGATTACGCATATTCATAACTAAAACTATCAATTTAGTTTTGACTGAAAAGATTCCTTGATGCAGGACTATAATACCAGGGTCTTATAATGCCTGTTTATCGATAACCATAAGAATATACAGCCATCCACTTTACTTGGCGGTGACTGAAAGTTCTGGGTAGTTTGCAGTCTTATCTTATACAGAAGCTAATCTAAACTTTTAGCCACCGCCAGGCAAAATGGAAGCTGGAAGGCTGTATCATCTTATTGTTAGCGTTGACCAGACATTTTACGACCGTCCCTGAGTGAACTATGGTCCAACAATAAAATGACCGTAATTGATTGAAATCTGAAAAGTGGTGGCCTACGAACGATTTAGTACCGCTAAGCTATGATATGATGTTCAACAGTCAATGATCTGTTTACGATTTCCAGTCTTAAGCCCGTCACTAATCGTTTGAGCATCCAAAATCATAAATTAATCGAAGCTTTCTTCATCATTGGCCATCGAAATTATTAAAAATCGAGGTGATGAAGATAGAGAGACCTTCGAATTGCCAATGGTTTTGAAAGTTTCAAGCTATTGAGTTAGCTTTCTCACCGGGATACGATTGAAGCAGATACGTTCCCCTTCAATACGTTTCCCAGAATCTTCAGAGAAATATGCCCTACCATGAACGAGGGAAAAAGTATTTGGGAGGAGGAAATGGAGAAATTAAAGGGCACTGAACGACGTCTTGAGTGGAAATGATGAAAAAGATTGAAGAAAACTATGGACGAATATAAAAACCTTGGCATTACGCATGTTCGTAATTAAGTCATTATTTTGCTTTTGGCTGTAAAATTTTGCTGAAAGTCGGTTTTATAATGTCTGAGTAACGCTAGCCATTAGATGATACAACCTTTTGAATTATCAACAATAAATTGGCCATAATTGGTCTAAATCTGTAAAGTTATAGACCACTAATAATCCACTACCGTTCAACTATTAGCTGAATCTCAAGAGTAAATGATCTAATCTTTCGTAAAAGATACCCTTGAGAAAGCGACCAGCATCGGTCGGGAAACGTTGGGACCACCCAAAAATTGACGCGGCGACATATCCCAAAAGTTTATATTCAACAAAAATGACCTGTGTATACAGTGTGTGTATCTACAGACTTATGACCATTGGTAATTTTTGAGCATTAAAAATCGTAAATAAAGCGAATTTTCCTCCGTCATTAATGGAAGCTACCTTTGTCATCGAATTTTTAAAAATCGATACATACCTCGACAAAGATTGTAAGACCTTCGCATTGCCAATGATTTTAAAAGTTTCAAGCTGTCAAATGAGCTTTTTCGCCAGGTTGAAGCACCTCTTCTGCAGAGCACTTTGGCCTGCCGTAAGCGAGGGATGAAGTACTTGGGGTGGATGGGGATATGGAGAAAATGGATGTTTAAGTCACTGAACGAGCGGAAGAGTGGAAATGGTTTTTCGGGGCGGGCGCTCGTTCACGCCGTTCGCGTCGTTTTGGGATCGTCCCTCTCCCGAATGAAAATCGATTCGGGCAATTTGTCGGGACATTTACGCCGAGTGAGTAGGATGGAAGGGTGAGTCGAGGCAGGGTGAAGTTGCATTCGATGCCCTCGTAATTCTCTCCGCAAATAGACTCGAATTCCTCTCCGCTCACTCAGGAGTGAATTTGGAGACCCCTCGGAATTCGGCATATGGTTTTCTTTTTTTTTTAAATATGTATGCTTGATATATTATGCGCATCCAGGTTTGGAGAATCATGTGCCACAAAGATTACCTGTATAACTCTGCATATACATGTTGACTAACTCTTAGCGCAATCAGAATACTAGAGATAGCAGTCTTCAAGACTTGTTGAGATACCATGGGGAATCTGAAAAATCTGGAGAATCATAATCTTTAAGTATAATGTATACTTCTTGCATCTTATAAAATTTACAAATATTTCAATAAAACTTGGAAAAATTGCGGTAAAGACAATGTTTTTGTAAATCATATTGTGTATATATAGCGGACTGACGTCCCAACAATACATTTCTGCCTTTTTTTATCCGTATTTAAATTTTTTTTTTTAGATTTTAAACATTTTCATGTAACGTTATAAAATTTTAAGATGCATTTTAAATGGAAAATAACGTGAATATCTTGATGTTTAAATATCAAATTTAAAGAGACCAAAAATCCTTAAAGATTTGTGTTTTATTGGTTTTGAATTCCATTTATTTCCATCAACTTTGATGTCATAAGTGACACATAGACTACCATATAACTCTCGGAGTATATCCCAACTCCATCACTAGTTCAAGTACCAACATTGGTAAAACCTTTCGCATTGATGTATAAAAATAAACTGTTATATTCATTAATTTGGCTACATGAGCTCGGCCTTAAAACTTCGTGTTAAAGGTGTAAAATGGACGGAATCTCACTCAAGTGCAATCTCATTCACCTCAAGATTATTACTTTCCCCAGTATACGCTTGATAAGTCCCGTTTAACGAATCTGCTTGCCTGTGATTTACGGCCTTGTTGTTGCCACGGAGACAGGCTCTGGGGCTGTGATTTCTTGGTGCTTAAAAGATATCAGTTACACCTCACCCGGTGAAAAGGGAGTGAGAATCCAAGGTGCCTCAAAAAGTCGGAGTCACGCCTTTTTCCTCCCTAATGATGGCTGCTAGACCGGTGAGGAGACGTAAAGTGATTCCTCATCTAAAGGAAGTCGAGGTGAAGGATAGCGCCAAGGCGATTAAACTCGGCACTCTACATTATGTTTCTCTGAACTTCTTTATGAATTAACGAATGAAAAAAGTGGGATAACGTTTATATGTGCTCAAATAGAGAGTAGATTTCCGCTACAAAAATAATTCGGTATAAGGCTATTTCATTCCTTAATCACAACGTAAGTTTAAATGGGAGTGGATGAAAATTTCAGGTGCATATATAATATATATGAGCATATTTTTTTATATTTGGGTATTTAACAATTTGAATGATGTAGCTACAATATCATTAATCCCTATGGATCGGAAATAAGGCCATAAGAGTCATTTTTTAACATGGTTTTCTCCAGCAATCACATTGGTATGAGCATTATGGAATGCACTTTTTTTTCATAAAAATTTTTCATAAAGCAACTACAATTGTCAACGTTGCAATGCATGTGTTTTTTCTGAACAATTAAAATTGTTTTATAAAGTTAATACCATCCCAATGAATTTCATACAAAAATGATCGCCATCAAAGGGCAAAGATTTAGAGTCACATTCGAAAAGAAATTACTTATTTCACTGCTTACTTAAAATTAATTTATCTAACGAAGTAAATATTCTTCCGTGGATACATTCTTTTTGTCAATAAATATAACATTTTTATGTATCAGTCACATCTCAGCCAATAAAATCATAAAAATTGGTCACTTAGTATCATGAGTACTTTAAGCATTGGGACATCTTTATGTTGCCTAATAGAATCAATTTTACCGTTGATAGACATGTTTCTGTGTAAACTCAAAATTGTTTCCAAAAAAACTGTTTTCAATAGGAAGTGATATATCTCAATACATATGGAACCGTTGCGTCCGAGTTTGGGCACCGTAGCCTCTGGCTTAGGGTGATATTTCATCACTCTGAGGTGATGCGGACTAAAAGGTCAAAGTTTTGGGGGGCAGTTCACTAGCTCCAATTACTTAACTCTAGGAGCTTCATTCAGATACGCCTAGGGGTTATACAATGCGTCAGAACTATATTATGTTTCAGGAGGGTCTTTCTAGAATAATTGAAACGCATAATATACAAGCGATTCACACAAACATTTTATATTAATCTAGTGAAATTAATACTTACATTGAAGATCCACGTAAGACCCGTTGGATTGAAATTCTAGAATAGAATGCTAGATCTTCTCCAAGTCATCTTGTTTTTCGTGAGTTACTAATTTTTCATTTTCTCTCTACATTATTTATTCGATGTAATTACTCTCTGATGATACCGTAAAACCACCGAGATCATGCTCAGAGAATTTTGTTCAACCATGACTTTTCCTCTCCCATTCTTCTGTATTGCTGACTGATACTTGTCTTATCTACCTAACTGACCTTCATCTCCCTCGTTGATTATCATGCCTATAAGTCTTTCCTTATATTTTGATCAATGTTTTTGATATTTTACGCTATTAATCTTCCAAGCGTCATTTCCTGTAAGGTTAATTGTCTATACCGTGCTTTAAAAATGTAAAAACCTTAATGCAAATAAACTTTTGATATCTTTACATTTACATAGTTTTGGGAAAAAAATTATTCCTAATTTTTTCACAAGTATTCGGCTATTAAAACATATTATTTGGCAAAAATATCAACATTGCAATAGTAAGGTAGTAGACTTCACTAAGAATCTATATTTCTCTAAGGAAAATCTAGAATTTTCAGGATGAAATAATCACTCTGATGCTTAATCAACCTTTTTTCTCCCATCGGCAAGCAATTTCTATTGTTTAGTAATTGCGAGTATTTCAGAGCGGATTTTCATTTATTTTCTACTATTTACTTGAAAAATAATTTTCGAATATTATTACCATTGCAGCCGTTTTCGGGTTACATTAAATTAAAATTCCACCCGCCAGTACCACGTCAGTAACGACGAAGTGCTGGACATGGTGGGTGAGGAGAGAAAGCTTCCAGATCAGATACGGAGGGGATAGAAGGTATGGATCAAGGGCGGCGATGGGAGTTGAAAATAGTGTTAGAGGGTAGAATGTTGGGTAACGAGGGAAATACAGGAAGAGAATAGGATTTTTAGATAGAAAGAAACGGAGTAGGCCTTATAATTAATTTAAGAGGGGAGTGCTTAATGAAAGAGGGAGCTCTCAGAATTCTTCTTAAGTACTCCATCCAAATCAGCCTTAATCAGTGGAGTACTTCAATAATAATAGCGTTTTTAATGATGATTAACGCCTCGGGAACCAAAAGAAATCGAAATATCGTTTTCGATCCGTCCCTCTCCGTAATGAGAAAAATTATCATTCATTTGAAAATTCTTCCCTCCGACTTACTAGCACATTATTCCTGAGAATAATGTCTTCGAAGCAACTGCATAACTCTTTTTCTAATGGAATCCGTAGCTCTAATCAAATACTCGTTTAAACATATTCATACCTTTAGAAATCTAATTGAAGAGGGAAGTCGATGAAGGAAGGGGAGGCGGCCAGAATACATCTGAAGTACTCATAGAAACTTACCATAATCGGTAGGATACCTTAATAATAACATCATTGTGCGATATTGACACGTTGAAACTAGCAAGCAGCGCAGGTGTGTCTACTCAATACTCCACGCTACTCAATAAAAGGAGAATCTGTGGATGATGGTGCGCTGAAGGTTATCCCCACGGAACCCTGAGCAGGAGAATGTGATCGTCTCCGATGGGAAATAACCCCCGCTGAACCCTAATTTTAGACGCCCATTACGTTGGGTTTACAGCATCGTTTGCGCGTCCTCCCACCACATGTAAGTAGGTACTTATCTCAACCAGCACGCTTCAGTGCCACTTACCCGCTATATGGCAGCTTTATAAATGCTTAAGTTCTGTGACCATGTTTCGACTTGGTCGAGTCAGGGAAGATAACGGAGTGAAAACGTAGTAAAAAGAAGAAATGCAGAATGGAAAATGCTGTTTTTTATTAATATTAAATTAACAGAAAATTTTAAGTGGTCATTGATTATTTTTACGAGCAAAAATTGGACATCAAATAATTTGCAATCAAATTTATCTTTACCCCATTCATGAAGCTTTTAATGAAAGTTCGAAGGAATTTTTCCATCCTAACCTCATTTTAATCTTATCAAGCTTCATGAAAAACAAAGGTTATTTATCATGGGATTGTTATTTTATTACTTATGGAATAAAATTTAAAATTATTTACCGACTGCCAAAACTTATTGTTACAAGTCCTTATGTCCCCAAGTTTTTCAGTGTATTCCTTAATGTTGCAATTTCATGCTATTGAGAAATATTCTGAAATTGAATTTCCTGTTATTGAGGGTTACTATTCGTACAGTTTATCTTTTATTCTGATTCATAGTATTGTTTTTTCTTGGGTAGGAAAGATCGAGTTAACGGCCTATTTAATGAGTAAATTTAACCATCAAATGGTTTCTTAATTCGCATAAAGCTATTTTAGTCATTTTTAGATTATAAAGTTTTTCCTTGCTTCATAGTGACATAACTTATAAATTTTATAAATGAAATGAAGGCTTTCGATTCCGGCATTATTTTACTGAATTCAAAAATATAATTTGGAGTTTTAGGAACATGCCATAATATGTGTTTCTCAACGATTTGTAAGGCTTGTAACTTTGAAAGCTAATGTTTCAAATATTTCAATTTTCTGTACTGAACCATTGCTCGGAATCTATCGTGATTCTTAAAAGTTTTTTCTTCGAAGAAGGTTCTGGGAACGATTATTATCATTTCATACGCATGAATATAAATTCAAAAGGAATCAATTAGGTTCTGATTTGTGCTTGGTGCCAATGTATCTAAGTGGAAGATAATGCAATTTTTATGGAAATGAATTTCCATTTTTAAATTTTTATTCCAATTTCTCATCTTATTATGGCGTAATAATTATAGCAATCAACAATAATGAATTGCATGTTGGTAGAAAAATTTTGCTCCCTAGTAAACATAAATGAATTAATCCCTGCAGTATTTACAACAATCGCTGAGTATGGGGAGAGGAATCCAATTTGATATCTTGCCTAGTTATTTTCCCTACGATCTTAAAATATCTATTTGTTGGCCCTAGTTGCAAAATGTAGCACTTCACGTGATGAACGTTAATTTACCGATCAATAAGTTTCCAATCTTTGTTTTGCTACTTCTTTTTATGGCATTAACGTATCTAAGACAGTGTATTTCTTTCTATCTAGGACAGTCTATTTTTAATTAATAAACTTGTATCTTAAATACATTGATTCAAGTATATTGGCGAAATTTACTGTTTTACTCATTTTTTATTTGAAAAATTTTATATTTAACACAGCGTATAAAATATTTTATCATTATCACAGTAAATTTATACGCGTATGTGCATGCTAAATTTACGACTGTATTTATTTTTAATTTGCAAAGTCTTTATTTTATATGTGGCTTTTATTGGATATTAAGGGGGATTTTGTCATGAATTATTTAACGCTGTGTAAACGCATTGTTCATTTCAATAGGGAAAAGTAAGCATTCAAATAATGATTGTGCAATTTCTTTTTGGGAATAAAACATAAATGACTAATAAAATTTTGTCATGGCCGGGATATTGACTCTAAGGAAACATATTGAAAACTCAAGATATTGGATAGTTAATGAAATTGTGATTTGTTATTGAATTTTTCCATTCTTAATCCATGGGTTTGCACTCTATTACAAGTATCTATTTGTGAAAGGATTTTTTTTCAAACCTGTATTTATGCGTAAATAATTAGGTTCATAGGCTTTGGATTTCATGGACTAATCTCACTCACTTGTGTAGGGAAATTATAGATGGCTTCAGTACTATGTGAAGAAATCTGTCACATCATTTGCTGGACGAAGTAATTTTTCTTAAATTTCCTTTATTTTATTTAGGGAAGTAGCAACAATAGTAGCAATAGGATGTAAAATAAAATTTAAGTTTAGTGAAGGAGATAAATTAATGTTGGTGTAAATAAAATTATAATTTTAATTTAACAGAGAATTTGAAGTAGCCATTGATATTTTTTCCACGAGCCACAATTGAATACCAAAGAATTTACGTGCAAATTTTCAAAGTCTTTATCTCATGTGGCTTTTATTGGATAAAAAGGGGATTTTGACATGAATTATTTTGCATTGTGAAAACGGATTTTTCATTTCAATAGGGAGCACGCATCCGACTGAATGATTATGCAATTTGTTTGGGAAATGAATGTCAACTTTTAGATTTTAATTCCAATGTATTCATTTGATTTTTGCGCAATAATGATAGCAATCAACGAAAATGAACTGCATGTTGGAAGAAGAATTTTGCTACATATTTAACATAAATTAATTAATCTCAGCAGTCTTTAAAACAATCGGCGATTGTTGGGAAGAGGAATATTTTATGCAACATTTGACATTGGTGAAGCTTCTACTGCATTGGTGAGGACACCACGTATTATCGTACAAGAAAAAGGTATAATTCATGGGCTGAGAATAGTTTAAATGAATGTAACTTTTGTTCTCACTGTATTCCAGAATTTGCGCATTAGAATGTTCCTGCAAAGTTTTTGTTTATTGCTGACATTGAACCTCGCTTAGTAATGTAATTGGTTTTGAAAGTAAAGAAACAGGAACTGCGGCTTTTGATTTCATCAAATTTCCGGGTAAATAAGAATACTGCACAGGATGGCCAGGATATTGACTGTATGGAAACAGAATGGAAACTCAGGATATTGGATATTCAATGAAAGTGTGATTAATGAAAATTGAATTTGAACCATGGGTTTGCATCCTTTTACAAGTATGTATTTGTGGTAAGATTTTTTTTCAAACTTGTATGAAAGCGTAAAAGAAAGGAATTATTCTATATTTCTCCTGAAAGTGATGATAATCGTCACATGAGATATTCTTACGTCCTGTTTTTTTAAATAGAGCTAATCTTACTTCTACTGGCCGGTTCACACTTTTTAGAAGGCTCTCTGACCGTGGAATAAGTTGCTTTCATTCTTTGAGAAGACAGATTTTAGACATGCGAATGAAATGCAGTCCAAAAATACAGTTGTATAACCTTGTAAATAATCGGTGAGTCATTATGAAAATCTGAAGCCATAATTTTTTTTTCAATAAATATAAATTACTCATGAAATTTTGTCTTCTGACTGTCATTGATCTTACTTTTTGCCATTATATTTTTTGCGCATCAGATTCGTGCATCCTTCCCAAACAGTTATCAGATATGCTCATTAACAATATCATTACCCCCGGTCCCCAGATGTTCAATATTGTACTAATCATGAAACACTGATTGTCGTTTTTTGCAAGCCATGAAAACCAATTTCGGTCCACCAAAGCTTTCACGATTTAATTTCCAAGGCCAATTATTTATCGATGAAAAGCATATGAATCCTTCAAGAACCCTGAATGACCCTGTTTGTGTATTCACAGGGTAAATTTCTATTTAAATATTAACTTTATCCAATGAAAATTGCCTCTGCAGAACTCTTCTTTTCCATTGATTCTTTTTGAGCTTTCTACATTACTGAAATAATACGTAACTGACGAATACCGCGGAGAAACTAGGCAGAGTTAAATGGATAGAATGGCTCAGGGGAATACAAATTACGATCGGTTTGAAAATTTTGGGAGGGATATTTTTAATGAAATTGAGCGCCCGAATTCTATAAACATAAACTGTATTTCCAACTTTAAAAATGTTACAAATAATTTGGCATAATCTCTCAAATTCAGCACGTAGGTTGAAAATTTTTCGCCGTAGAAATTGTTCCTCCAATTCTCACTCTCGAGGACCTATTTCCCGAATTGCATATTTGGAGAAGATCTGTTTATATTGAAAGTGCTTTCATTGCTTAAAAATAAGTGAATAAAACATATTTTATTACAGTGAGTTTTTACAGCAAAGAAACGATACAAGAAACAAATTTTAGGAAGCTTGATCAAAGGGCAATACATGTTCAAATTTTATGCTCAAATAATACTAATTTAAATGTTACACCAAAAGGAAGAAAAGGTGTACAGAACCCATCATTGGCTACCTGAGGTTAGCTTTTTTCATTAAGTTTTGTTGTGAAGTTTTGGCGCAGTTTTTATGCAGCGGCTTATGAAAGAAGTGAAATTATCGTTCTTATAGGAACATAGGCAGGACCAGTTCTTATTCACCTTTGATTATTAAAAAATATGTATTTCATCTCCAAGTATATTTAAAAAAAAAACCGCATTAAATTTCCTTACAAATGTAATTTAGTACTTGAGATTGAAGATTATATTTTATTTACTACGTTCCTCTTAGCCTTTTTTAATATTAGTCCAAACAGTTTTCAGCCCTCATTTCATTCACATTGTTGATGGTAGTGAAAGAAAACTTTGTAGGTATACATTGCATGCTATACATATAAATAATTTGTACATGCTGTGCAATCTGAAAAAGTGCTTGCCAATTCCGCTGTTTTGTGGAGGAATTTGTTTGTTGAATGTACGATAGTATTGCATTTTCCACCTGATTTTGTTCACCAGTGTGAAAATAGCGAATATTTCCTTCATAAAAACGTGCGATAAATGCTTCTGGATGCCATGGAAACTACGTGTGTAATATTTGAGGTTCAATTTTTTCGAATTCATTAAAGAATCGACATTAGAAAAATGTGAATCATATCCATGAAACTTTTCACGTCGTGCTGATGTATTGTGATATCAATGAACAAGCAACATTTTGCTCACTGTAAAATTTTGTTCGCAAGTATGTCGCGAAATAGTTCTCGTAAATCAGAGAGGCTGCTAATTATTTTTCACCTGCAACTAAATGTCTCTCTATGTTCGTATTTTTGCAAACTTTGTTCGTTCTGAATGGTACACAAATGTGATGAACTTTTGGCTGTTATCTTTTTCAATATTAAAATGGTAAATCACTTTGACTGTGTATATTATTCTCTAAAAACAGGAATCTAAATAAAATAATGGGACTTAGACATTAATACCCTATTCTTCCTTTTACAGGTAAGTTTGCCATCCTTTTGAAAATGAACTTGATGTATTACCCTGGGTTTCTGCTGGTACGAGTGAAGTCTTGCCTCGTTGGGTCTAAAAAACAGTGAGTAGAATATAAAAATATTATGTGTGTTTTTTTTCACGCTTCTCATCCTTGATGCCTATTTATTCGTACTTTAATCGGCAAACTGATACCTGATAGACTGTGGCAACCGAATCTTCTAATTCGACTACTTATGCAACTTAATATTTACCAAATACACTACCACATACAAATTTTATCGTCATTTCTATTTTGGAAGGCTTTTTTGCCCAGCTACAGTATGGAGCAGTTATAAGGCTGCGAAAATTAATTTGACTGCTAGTCTATGCATCTGGAGACCATAAATTGCCAAATAATATGTGCTTTCTCCAAATTCCGTGCCCAAAATTCACTATGCTTCCTCATTCTTTCGTAAGTTTCGTGCGTCGTCCTGCAAAATCGAAACATACATTTAGTTGAAGCCCCATTTATTCCTAGATAACTTTCTCCTTAACAAATCAATTCAGTTCAAATGGGGTCGTATCATCTTTTACTTTTGCATGAAAACAAATTGCGTGGGCCTCTTCGCCGCAAGTCAGTATATTCACCGTAGAGAGTTAATAAAAATAAAAAAGTATAAATTAGGAATAATTTTTTTACCAATAATTGAAAGCTGGTTATCGTCCCAATCAACAATTTTAACCAGTTGTACTTCATTTCATGGACTACATGATAGCAATTTTTAAAACAAAGTATTTACAACAGCCTCTGAAGGAAAATCGATAATGAAACCAGCGGAAATGAGGTAGTAAACAGCAATCAAATATACCACGGCAATGCCCAGACCACAGTAGAGAGCAGTAACTTCATTCCTTCTTATGTCAATCCCGGAGAATCTTATTAACAAATTTTTGAAATTACGCTCATTTGATCTTTTTATCTCAAAATTCATTTTTATCACGCAACGGTCTCGGTGCGTCAGACACTTGATTATCAGTCAGTCTCCAGTTGTGTGCAAATTTCAGGAAATGTTGTGTGTATCAAAATGTTATCAAAGATCCATCAACTTGAGAATGGTTTAATACAGTGATTAGGTTCTCAGCCAGCTAACCTTATTTGGACCTCCCTCATCAACGATTATTTGGTGAAGAGTTAAAAAATGTAGCACAATTATGACTTTCACGTTTCTTATATTTATTTTTTCCGCTTGAAATTTATTGAACAAAAGGTTTAGCCTTTTTAATGCTTGGAAATTGAAAACATCAAAACTTACTTCATCAAAACGTGCAATAAATGCTTATTCAAGCATGGAAATAACGTATGTAATATGCTAGGGTTTGATTTTCCAATTCTGATTAAGAATTGATATTCGAAAAATGTGAATGATATCTATTAAATGTTACACGTCGAGTTCATGAGTGATAACCTCAGTAAATTCGAAAGAGCACTTGGGACAGTAAAATATTTATGAACAGAAAACTGCAGACGGTATTGAATTGATGACTCATCAAATTCAATATATACCTAACACCCACCTCAGGTAACTATGGCTCTGGCGTTAGTCAATTATATGTTTTATTTGCGAATGTGCTATTTTGTATTTCATTCCTGCAGTGTTAGCATTTTCAGATCCATTTAGATGACTGATTAATATGATTTCCCTCGAGCATTTATTCAGGATAATATTCAGACACATAGCCTACATTTTATCCTGAAATATCTATTATCATGCATAATATTTCCAGCAACGGTCATTGATATTATCGATATGCCTATTACACTACCAATTAACATTATAATTATTATTCTCTTCTAAATAGTTGTGCTGCTTTGTTTTATGCATGTGGGTAATGTCCTCCATTTTTAATGTCCCCGCTTGCGATATCGTTAAACTTCGCTTTAATCTCCATTTTAGGCCGTAAATAGATATTTTTTATAAAATTTGTCATCGCTAACGTATTATTTAATTGCACTGAATATTTTGCTGGTGAATTTGAATTCAATTTGACGTTCCATGCCAAGTTATTTAGAAGAAATATCCGTCCAGATATCAATATCATGGAAACATCGACTATTTTATGATCATAATCATTCGCAGAGTATAAATAAATAAATCGTGTTTTTCCAAACACTTAAGTACGAACTTCCTTAATACTAAAACTTTTCTATCAGAGTGAAAATTAATGTTATTTATGTCTTTTTATACTTTGAGGGTGTATACCCCATTACATGAACTGTCATTTTCAAGATGGAAAACCGTTGAAAACTAGCTCCATGGCTTTCGGCTAAAAATATTTGAGAGGAATAAGTGTCAGATACAGAAATAAATCAGAAATGGGAATCAACAAAAGAAATAATCAGCTACTGGAGGTGCACCACAAATCTGCTGAGCAAGTAGACCAATTTCAATATATTGGGAGTATCGCATCTAGGTTGGGAGACAAAGATAGGACGCAACCAGAAGAATAAGGAAGACCAAAAGCACTTTTGCACAACTGGTACTAATTTGGCCATCCAGCCAAATTAGGAGAGAGACAAAAATAAGAATTTTTGAAACCTATGTCAAATCCATTCGCCTTTTTGGCTGTCAGACATAGAAATACACCAAAATGGTAACGGTACAAAAACGAGCAGCAACAACAGTTCCAACAATTACGCATGTATGAACAACCATGCTCTGGATAGTAAAAACTTACCTAGGCGGTAATCAAACCCGCGATCTCCTGTTTGGTGAACGAGGACTTTATCCCGCCGCCATCGAGGCTGGGAATAAAGAAATTAAGTCGAGTAACTGAATAAATAGCAATGAAATAGGAAAATCGTATACACTGTTTACCTTTATGTGGCTGAGACTAAGCTTTAAATGAAGCATTGTGCCCGGGCAGGATGCGAATTAGTCGAGCATTATCCCGGTCCCAGTCACCACCTCCGCACCATGTGTTACAATCGTGTTCGCATGGGCGAACCATCCCAACGGTCGGCGATAGCAAAGCAAACTCTCCCTCCATCTTCCCCTATCTCTCTCCCAGATCAAACGGATCGTGCTTTTTCCGCGTAGAAGCAGCCTTAAAACCGTCAGAGCGACACGTGGCGAGAGAGGGTGTCTGACTTCGGATGCTGCGAGGCCTCTCTCGTGGACCACCCCTCCGCCTCGCTACTAAACCTTCGTCCGTCACGGCGCTAAAGCTGCCCACCACATGCCACATTAGCCTCATCCCAGCTCTCTCTAATCCACCTGGGGAACTCTCCTCTCTCTCTTGAGTGGTGACTCGTGTCCCGTGAGGTCGGCTGCTGTCTACCTACACGGGTGGACCACCCACGCACTGATCCACCTCTAATTTTAGATACAAGGAAACCATGAGACAATTAAACGAGCGGTTGAATAAATTATGTATTGGGTTTCCTCCTCATTAAGTTCTCCATTGTATTTCAATCAGCGTATGCGAATTCATTACGATTTGATTATTTATCCCAATTTAATAAATGGCGGTGTTTTCGGTGCTACATGAGTGAATAAATAAAATAACGCCTCATTCACCACAACTTGAACTCTATTTTGAGTAAAAATGGAGCACTCAAACAGGGTATCTGCTGGTTCACAGCGTCTCAAAGTGGCGTAAAACAATAGATATCATGTTCGTAGACAGCACAGAAGTAAAAATAAAAAAAGTGTAACTATAACTAACTATCTCTGTCAATTAAGTCGTAAGATTGAGTGATTGAAAAACTGTAATTACACAATTTTGGTTCTCAATGAACAAAAATTATTTTTGTAAATTTTGCCTGTCGTAAAATTGCGTTTCTTGGAGATTGACCCGCCTGTGATCGGTTGAGTATTTCAACTACTGGTGTGCGATATGTTAATTCACCTTATTCCAAGTTTGGTGACATGTATAATTTGTGGCAAGATTTGGTGTAAATTCTTTAAACTGATAGCAGTATATCTCATCAAATTTATTTGCGCCTAACGCGTTAGTTTCCACCACTGCAGTCTCAAGTTCAATGAGCTATAATAATTTCGTAGTTCAATAGGTTCTTTTGCTATCCCCCTTACCTCCTTTTATAGCAGAAGGACCTATTAGCAGACGAACGTGGAACACAGTTGAGAATATAACAGTGACAACTAAATGCGTCATGCGCAAATGAATCTATGGAAAAATTGTTCAAGGTATAATTTTAACAGTGCGAATATGAGCTGTTGTCAACGGGACTTATGGTCATCTCCTTTTTATCCTGTCTCTATATCCTACTTTCTTCCGGTGGAAATTCTACAATGAAATTATCAAATTGGGAATACAAAATTGATGTACGAGAAGTTGATGAATGGGAGTATATTGGAAAAATTGTCAACATTATTGTGGTCAGTTTGGGTCTATGCGAAGGTATTCAATAGCACCGAGTGCTTTTTACATGCTATTTGCGTTCACATCGGTGAACATATGAGAGTACTCTCAGAATTATTAATCCTATAAAAATATGTATATGAAACTATTCATAATAGCAAATGTAAAATTAAATTCTAATATAAATAATTATTAAATAAAAATAAATTCTATTCCACAATACTTTTGTCGGAACCGCGCCAACACCGCAGAATTTTATTTCTCGTGTTATTTCAAAGTGGTATTACTAAGCTGAATATCAAAGATTTCTACCGTATCACGCCGGACACTATCTTTTATTATTAGTTTATATTTAGTTGATTTTTGAATTAATAAATAAAATTTTACTTATTCTTACATGAAATTATCTGTTTATTTTTCCTTTGATAGACAAAAATTTACTAATCATTTCATCGGTGAAAATATGAGAGTATTCTCAGAATTATTAATCCTATAAAAATATGTATATGAAACTATTCATAATAGCAAATGTAAAATTAAATTCTAATATAAATAATAATTAAATAAAAATAAATTCTATTCCTCAATACTTTTGTCGGAACGCGCCAACACCGCAGAATTTTATTTCTCGTGTTATTTGAAAAATAAACCAACTAATATAGTCCAACCAATAGGGAAAAGAACTTTACGCAAACGGTTTTTATATTGGAAAGAACGGTTTTCATAGAAGAGAGGAAGGTTTTCATATCCCCATTTGAATTTCGAGCGCGCATTTCACGCATATACAACTTCCGCTCGGGTTTATCGCACATGTCTTGTCTTGATGTTTTTAACATTATGGCATATGCTGCCTCTTCGAATAAAGTCTAGATGTCTTCCGGATTCTTCGTCATGGAGTGAGGCAGGCGCGAAATTGAGAATTCATATTCTGGGGGAAAAAAACTTATTGCCGAGGGAAATGGCCTCCTTTTCTCTCCCGGCCTTTCATCTTTTATGACGAAGGAGACAGTGAAATCAATACGGGATTTTGTCAGCACAAGGCAGCCTTTTACTCATCTTACAGATGTACCTTCCTCTTCCCGCTGCAATTCCTTAATATTTTTCTCGTGTTTAGTTCAATTGACAGTTCGTCTTGGACGGTGAGATAAGATGAGACCCAGGAGTAGTTATCATTGTAAAAATCGATTAAATACAACACTGTTTTCTTTTGATTCTGTTTTTAGTCACTTAATGAACCAGGTTGCGTAACCGTGTGTCAAAAAGATATTTTACTATCTACGTCTTTCGTCTAGGCTAGTAATAAGAGTGCCTCTTGTTCCTAGCTCTGAGGAAGTTGATAGTGCCACCGAACATTAATGGAATCGTTTGAGTCATTTTTTTATACTGTGTATTTCCCAGCGTGGGTAATATTCGAGGTAAATACCTCAGCAAGGGTAATCAAGAGAATAAACCAAGAGAGGCCACATAAACGAAGGTGCAAATAGAATTAACACACGTGTAGTTTTTAATTATCGACCGAGGATGAGGAGGCGAGGATAACATAACGGTCATAGAAACTCCTCCAACACCCGGTAAAAAGGTTTGACAAAGGGAAAGGGAGTGAGTTAAAGTGTCACCACTGTGCTGTTTTGGGTAATAAAGTGTCTCTTGAATATTTTGTAAAAGGAGGCATTCCGGGTTTATTCTTTGCTGAAGGGCAAGTTGTAGATGTATAGGAAATTGATTCAGGGAGCCCGTATTGTTGCATATCATTAGCCACGGATGGATAGAGAAAATGGGAGGAGTCATTCCGTACGTAATGAATGATAGCTATCGAAGAGTAAGTATTATTGATTATTGGTACTTTTTACGTGTTAAGAGGTGAGAGGTGAGAGATATGTCCAGAACATGGAATGTGACATAAGTGGAGGAAGAAGTGGAAGTGAAGTTTTCGCAGAAAGAAGAATTGAGGGAGGAGATGAAAGTAATCAATGAATGCATTTCATGTGGCCAAGGAAGGAACATGTCGTCAATGTATTGGACCCATATGGTAGTATGGAGTGGATAGGAGGAGAGAAAATACTTTTCTGGGACAAGAAAAAGGTTAGCATTGGAAGGACTAATACGGCTTTCCACAGCACAGCCAAAGGATTGGGTGTGTTGTTGGTTATTTAAGGGAAAAGAGTTGCGCATAAGAGTGATTCCGGAGTTATTGCTTTTTTTGCTGCCTTGTTAAGTGTTTAATTAAGTGCCATTGTGCGCCAACCCTTGACAAGAAGAAGTTTCATTTATAATGTTTGTTACCTTATAATGACGTTGTTAATTTCTCTTTAAATCATTTATGAATAGGTTTTTGTGTGTGTATGTTATACCTATTCAATTTTCATTAAAAATTTCGATCCGGAAAATATTCGGCTATTAACATTCCGTCGAGTGCAATGGATCTGGCAGGCACACCGCGCGAGTGTCTTTTCATTTCTCAGCACCAGTTGGCGACATAGACCCTTGACGCTTATAGTAGCTGTTCGCTTTGACATGCTCTATGCAGTCTTTCCGCTTTTTGCATTTATACCGACAGATCAGTTGCGAATTATTTAGCATAAAATAGTAAATTAATAGCAAATTAGTATTATAATTAGGAAAATAACTTGGCAAAAATAAAGAACACTAATCTCGTAAAATTCACATGCAAAAATACATTTCGTTTAATAATACTTTATAGCCTAAAGAGCACGTTAAATCAAACCTTGCTGGAACGATTCGAGGCTGTGCGACGGCGTGTAAATAGCTCTATGCACAGCACGTAAGACGTCATTGAAGATTAAGACTACTTTAATAATGCCACTTTAACCTCTAAATTTGAACCACAGAGCCATGCTAATTCAATCCATGTAAAGTATCAGGCACGTTGCTCCTGAACTCAGAATATTACGCCTGACAGGATTTTAAAACCACCATGTGCAGATCACAACGCTATGCAAAATCATGAATTCTCATGATAGCTTTAATTAATTACATTTCTTACGTGAACTGGGTTGTGTTGTGGTAGCTAGTTTTGTGTTACATGAGTGCCCGGGAGGTAAGAAATACATCACAATGGCATGGAATTTCGGAAATGGCATGGCCTATCTCGTAAAATACCCACTAAAGGGTTCCGGTAAACGCCAATTTCATGTCTAACGTGCTGATGAAGTAAAACTAAGTGTTGGTAACCACTTGTGGATATTATTCTTGTATTTACCACAGAATTTTAGGTGGCAGTTGTCGTCTCCTAGTTTAATTATCCTAATTTTTGATGGTGCGGGTATTTAGGGATTAATGCATCGGCTTGTGCATCGATTCCCGATCGATCCGAATTTATAGCGATGTCATTTTTTTCCTATCGCGTTAAATTTGATTAAAGAATATTTTTAGAAGAATAAAAATGAAGGTCACGGCAGTCTTTTTCCAAGCATTTCTTTATTTAACCTCACCTGTTCTAATTATTACAGCATTATAGCTTGAGCAAAGATGACTAGAGACTTTATTTTATGTGAGATGCGTAGCCAAACGCTCAAAGGGTGCTCTTCCCTAATGACCCAGTTTTTTCCTCGAAAGCGGAAGAGAATATTCTTCGTCCTGCGTCCTCTTCCATGTAAGGCACTATGAATCCCCACGGATGTTGTCAACTGGCCAAACGATGCTTCAAAGGGGTCGCAACACGTAAGCAAACGTCTCTCGAATCCTCTAAGGGAAAGGAGCGTGCCATGCGGAGTCCTGTGTATTCAAACAAAGCCCTGGAAGGAAGCTAACCCTGATAATGCATGCACGATCATCGCTACAGATTGTATTTCTCAAACATGACGTGAAAGGGGATCATCTCTGCGTGCATACCCAAGGGATTATTGTCACGATGCCTTCCGTGGTCGGCTTAGTGCACGCTGCTGGCGTTCCAATAATGATCTTAATTCCCTGCCAAATATTTTATTCTATCGTTTCTTGTGGCTTATACGGATGTACCAGACATATTTTTGGCCCTAATACCTATCATTTAGTCTATCATTAATTATCATCTCATCTTTCTGATTACCTTTATAATTTTCTTAGTTTATTCAGTTTTGTAAAACCACTTGTCTCTTTCCACACACCTTTGTTTAAACCGACCATGGTTTCGGCAAATCCAAACAAATAACCAAATATATTGGCCAGACTCGGAGGAGTTTTAAAACGAGAATGAGAGAACATAGACGATGTTTTTAAATAACCACGACTCATCACAATTGCAACACATTTGAATGACAAACACCACTGGTGCAATTTTGATGCAAAAATTTTACATGTACATGACAAGGGGTGGAAACTGTATTTCTTAGAACATTTTGAAATTATTAATTGCCCGGCTAATTTTAAATTATATAACGACCATATGTTCCCATTCCGCTCACCCCTCCTGAACATTACCCTACCTCCCACCCATCGCCGATTGACGTCATCATTAAACTTGGAAGGAACATACCCTAATAACCCCACTCCCATCTCCTGAAAAACTCTACCAATATAAAAAGGCTGTCACCCAAGGCTATGTACCTTGATAATGGCACGAGTTGCCGAAACCATGGCCGGTTTAAATAAGAGGGTGGAAACAGAAAAGTGGTTTTACTAAGCTGAATATTAGGGATTTCTACCGTATCACGCCGGACACTGTATCTTTTATTCTTAGTTTATATTTCGTTTATTTTTGAATTAATAAATAAAATTTTACTTATTCTTACATGAAATTATCTGTTTTTTTTTCTTTGATAGACAAAATTTTACTAATCTTTAACTGCAATTATTCTATAGAGTGGTCATTTATAGGAAATACACTGAAAGTACTTGATTTTTGTGGTTTTAGGATTCCCATAAAATTTTAAAAATTCATTATTGTTCTTTGGAAATTACTTGATAGAAGCAGGGTTGAAATATTGCATAATATTCCCCGTTATTGATATCAACCTATAAATTTACGCATCTCTCGTATTCTTCCGAGCATTCCAATTACTAGGAAGCAGCGCCGCACACTGGTCCGGATCACGAAAAAGATGGACAAAAATAATTTTTTTCGAATTACTTTTAAAAATTGAACCCTATATGTTTATTGGCTTTTTATTTTCAATGCTGCAGTGTGTTTACAAAAAATACCCTTCTTTCAGGAAATATTTGGGAATTATAATTTATTAACTGATGCTTATAACGCTTAATACACAATCCTTAGTTCTGATTGTACATGAAAGTAAAAAGGAATTCTTTGTAAAGCACGAGTTCTTTTAAAGATCATACATAGAATACTTATTTCCTTAAAAAATGGAAAAAAAGTACATTTTTGTTATAAATAGCGCTACGCAATTGACGCAATATATATAAGTTAGTGAGTTTTTTTATAAAATAGTAATCCTGATGTGTGATACCCCAGACATAGTTCTACATAGCTTACATTGCCAAAGCGAGTTTAAAAAAGTCAAAAAAAAATATTTTTTCTGCAATTTGCCGGATCCGACCATCGTGCGCCGTGCGCCGTTATTTTTAGCATGGCAGTTATCTCTTCGATATTGTGTGACCAAAACTCAACTACAATATGCAGGGTAGTGAATCAGCCTCTCAGTGTACGAATGCCGAATATGTAAGAATTATTTAAAACGTATGTTGCAGTTACGCACACGTAGCTATTATTCAAACTTCTTCTAAAGTGGATTATCAGTGGCACTAATTTATCGAAAAAAATATTACCTCATAAATTTTCTTTTCGATTACTTCATGTGGTAGTGCAGCAATATATGGCACTACGGAGCATCCTTAAAAAATATTTCACGTTCTCCATAACACTGCCAGCATAGCCTTAACATTAGAGGCTACGAATGTTTTACAATAGCTATTTTGAGTACAGTTAATAAATACAATACTCATAATTTTAACAGAAAGTATAAACTTTGCCTACCAAGTTTGCTTATAATTTTAATATTGTAGCCATTTAAGCTTAAATATAGGCATAGAAATTTCGCTTTTCGAAATGCCGTTACTATCAGTGCATAAGTGAAAATTTGGAGAACCTTGGCATTACACTGAGTGTAGGGAAGAAAATGCCCATAATATCCTAGTTTTTTAGTCATCGTAGTCCATAACTTCACCGGTAAGTTGTGCTCTCGATATTTACTTAAAAAATGTTCTTCCGAATCCTCTTAAAATAGAAAGGAAATTTCTCAGAGGATAGAATAAAACTACTAGTATACCGTTTAAGGCACCGTTTTTATTGCACTCTACTGGCCAATAACTGTAATATTTTCTTTTCTGAGAATTAATGGAATTTTATTTCCTGAAGTACTTTCCGATCGCCTGGGGTTTTCAATCAGTTGAAATCTATTTCATTTGATTGTGAGTGGTTCGTTACAAGGAAATAATCTGGTAATTTTTTTAGGCTGTTACCTCAAGAGTAAACAATTTTACTCCATTTGCCGAGGTAAAACTTATAATCCCATCCATAATATGGACGTCCGTTTTCGCATTTTTTTAAGCTTTGATTATTTCAAATACTATTTTGCTTTGCTTTCGCATAAACATATTTCTAAGGATCACGACGCAGTCTATAATTTGGTAAACTTCTGTCGTGATTTGTATATGTCCTGTCCTATTCACCAATTCATTTTTAAATATTGTGCAAACAGAAGTATTTTTATGGAAAAAGGGAAATTAATCAAGAAATTTGGATTTTAACAGCAATATCCTTGGAGAAAATTATTGCACGACTGCAGAAAACCTCCGGCGAGTTCAGATATTGTGGAATATAGTTTGCTGAAATAAAAGTTAGAGTACGTTTGAAAAATAAAGACATTAGAGAAGTTATACGTTACAGCAAATTCCTTTGAAGACGTGGGTTGATTGATATTGGATTTGCATCACTTTTATAGCTGCCACCTGCCGAGCCAGCGGGCACTTTGCTGCGGAAAGAGGTCGGCACGTGGGCTATTGAGTCATTAAAAACCTTCTTTTCAACGTTCTATTCTTGCCAACAAAATGTTTGCGGCCCCCTTAGACCGAGAATTTGGATATTTCATTATTATTCTAACAATTTAATTGCTAATAAAGTATTTTGAATAATAATATTAAACGTTTTCATCTTATTTGTAATGCTGTGATTTAATCAAAGCTATACATTTTATTACTTGAATAGGATTATGTATTTTGGGAGGCGATAAAGAAGATACAAGTCACCAAATTATCGTGACAAGTAACTTCACTGTATGGCGTTGGAGTAAAATCTGGCTGGAAATAGCTTCATCGAATAGGAAATGTGAGTGTGTGGAAATAGTTTCATCGAATAGGAAATGTGAGTCGTCAACTTAATTTGATTTTGAAAATTCCCAGCAACATGGATCAGCTTTAAAATAATTTGACATTACCACCAAATTATGAGGAAATGCAACTTCACTTTCTGGCAGTGATATGAAATCTGGTCGGAAATAGTCTCATTAAATTGGAAATGTGAAATGATATTTCAATTTGAATTTAAAAATTTTGTAGAATTCCCCACGGCGTACATCAGCTGTAAAATAATCTGATTATTTGAGTCACTTCAGTTGGTGACCGGAGAGTGGATGAAATTATTCTAAAATGGGAGGGCGGATGAGTAGTCTTTTTTGCTCCATTGAGTAAGTAACTGAACGTGCATCTAAAAAATGGTTGCTTAATTGGTGATGATGGAGAGGCAGAGTTGACTGGTTTAGCTTCCCTCTCGATTCACTGCCCACGAATGTGAACGCCTCCTCATTGCTCTCAAGCATTCGATGCAATTGTACTGCCAACGGAGTGAAAATGATTGCATTAGGATTTCCTTGTTTATTTTCTGCTGGTTTCTGATTTTCCCAGAAGTTGATGCGCACAACTCCTCCAATAATCCCGTAATTCTATTGGCGCAACGAGCAGCTTTGATGATACCCTTCCGTGACTGTGCGGGGTAACTCAGTCATCCCAAATTATGTTAATATTGTACAATTTTTTGATCTTTTACTTTGTTCCATAAATATTTTCTGTATTTGAGCTCAACCAATTTGTCGTCATTAAGGTATTTAATGAATTTTTTTAAATTTAAATTGCTTTTGAAAACTTCAATTTCTATTGGTTAGCTAACTGTGTTACCCCGCACAGCTTTTGGTGGGAAGAAAAAAACTTGTAGATTATATGAGTGCAGGGATAAAAGTTGAATGCAATAGATTTTATTAGAGACTCTTTTGATAGTGAAGAAGGAATCCTTCAATATTAATGGGCTCTATTCGCTATGCCAGACCCATTCGGAAGATAGCATTGCCTTCCTAGTTTCCTGACCTCAATCTATGATAACAGAGTTCCCAAAACTAGCTCCCTTCAGTGTTTCCTAAGTTACTCGATACTTTATTCATTTAACATTCAAAATGGCTTGTATATCAGTAAAAAAACTTATAGTTTCTCGACAAATTGAGCAAATAATAGTTAAAATAGCCATAGTATTGGCTTCTTGTGACATTTGTTGACAGAGAAAACAGGAAAAAGTATTTAACAGGGAAATTAGTTCCGAGTAACACAATTTACAAAGAATAAACGAAGAAAGTAATATATATTAAAGATATAGAGGGAGAAATATAATAAATGTGGAAGATGATCACGATCATCTTATTACCAATTATAATACCCGACACAGTCAGATTACCAAATTATGAACTTGAATTTATTATGGCTACCTAAATATACAATATTATTATTATTATTATTGTTTTTTTTAATTTTCTTCAGCTTTCACCGAGTTATTTTTTAGTGCAAAGAGCACGGGTTCTCACCCAGGTAACTCTTTACTGCTGAATTGCGTGGAGAAATTTTCTCGTGATATAACAGGTTGAAATTATTACAGCCTTTTACAATTAGATGTATGTATTTGGATGAAGGTTGAGTATTTTGAAGCTGTGTAGTATATGTTTTGGGATGATACCGGTAGCTGAGATGACAATTGCAGCTATATAAACCTGTTCCATGTTCCATATTCTTTTTATTTCTATTGCTAATTCTTGGTACTTATTTATTTTTCCGCCTATTGTCTTTTTGATGTTATGCGACAGTGGCACAGCAATATCTGCTATGTAACAAGTTCTATATTTCTTGTCAATACACATTATATCTGGTTAATTATTAGCTATATTTTTATCTGTTTGTATGGGCAAATCGTAGTAAATTTTAAATGCGCTGTTTTCAAGCACTGTTTCGGGGTGGAATTCATAGTATGGGGTCTTGGTATCGATTAACTTGCGTTGATAGGCCAATTTTTGGTGAATAATTTTTGCAACTTGATTATTTTCACTTAAATATACTGCATTAACTAACGTCTCACAGCCAGATATAATGTGTTGGATTATTTCTGGCACTTGAAAACATCTACATTTGTCATCTGTTATGCTTTTATCACCCAGGATGTACTTTGCATAATTTTTAGTGCGGACAACCTGGTCTTGCTTTGCAAGACCAGGTTGTCCGCAAGACCCTTCGGTTTCTCCATAAAGTTCTCCCAATGACACGGATGATGTACGTATTGATATTTCTATGCCTGCTATTTCGGTTATGGTCCAGTTAATCACCCCAAATGTATACGTCAACACAGGTACCGCAAAAGTATTGATGGCTTTTATTGTATTTCGAGCATTTAAATCTGTTTTAAGAATGAATCTTAGTCTTTTATTGAATTAGTCGTTAATACTTATTGATCTGTTTATGTTGTATTGATTTTACTTGTAGGAATCCAAGGTATTTGTAGTTCTCATTTGTTTCCATAGATATTATTGACTCATCGTCCGTAATTTTGAAGTGACCCTGATTGATTTTTCCATTTTCTATGTGAAGCAATCTGAATTTATCCAATCCGAATCGACTGTTTATATCAGTAGAGAACCTACTTGTGACATCCAGAAGGTACTTGAGCTGTATTTAATTTGAGGCATAGATTTTAATATCGTTCATATATAGAAAGTAAGACAAATTGTAACTGTTATTTTTACTATTTTTTATTTTGTATCCATATTTAGTGCTATTGAGGGAATTTGATAATATGTTCAATGCCAGGCAAAACCAGAGCGGACTTAATGAGTCTCCTTGGAATAGACCCCATTTTTTGTCAGAGGTTGATGTTGTAAAGCTTTTACCCGATATATTGACCATTAGGGCTGTTTTCCACTTTGCCGTAGTTGCTTCTAATTACTATTATTATTATTATTATTATTCTTTATTCCACAAGATTTACTTGGAGGTCTGCCAGCGTCGGGCCTTGCCAAGACGCTGCCTCAAGTTACAATTCATTTAAAAAAACAGTCTAAATGTTCTACATGTATCCAGTATTACAGATTTTTGAATGTCATTTATTGTGTTTCTTTTAATTTTTAATTGTTCAATTCCAAAATTGAGTGATGAATGTATTATTATTATTATTTTCATTTTTCCCTCTTGCTTTCTTACAAGGATTTTTCACAGTGAACGGACCAAGTCAAGTTCAGCTGTGTTTTGTTATTACTTCCGTAATTATTCTATTGAAAGGAACCGTCGGACAATATGACAGGTGTCCAGGATGACTGACTTTTGTATTTTTGGTAGAGTTTTCTCCAATTTTAGCTTTTTTAGCTGGTGTAGAACTTCGCACGGTGTGATTCCTGTTGTTGTTATCACTATTGGGCATATATCTACTGACTGCATCTTCCACAAGGCTTTGATCTCTGCTGCAAGTTCTGCATATTTGTTAATTTTGGTGGATTGTGCTTTCTGTACATTATGGTTTAAGGGAATTGTCACGTCTATGAGGTTAGTGTGCCGTTTTATTTTGTCTATTATAACTATGTCCGGTCTATTGTTTTTAATTGCTCGGTCAGTTTTTATTTCTGCATTCCAGTATAGTTTGCACTCATTGTTTTCCAAAACATCAGGTGGATGGTATTTGTAGTATGGTTCATTGGTTTCCAGGATTCTATTTTTTCTTGCCAGTTCTTGGTGCATGATTTTAGCTACATTGTCATGTCTACTGGTATATTCATTTGCTGCTAGAGCCGTGCAACTTCCCATAATATGCTCTATTGTCTCAGATTGGTTCTTGCATCTTCTGCACTGATCGCTGTTTATGTTTTCTTTTAATATGAACTTTCTGTAGTTCCTCGTCAATATTATGCGATCTTGAATGGCCCTCATAAATCCGATTGTTTCCCCATATATATTCCCTTGTTTCAACCATGTATTTGAAGCCTCTTTATCTATGTGTGGCATGTTTAACTGATGAGGATGGTGCCCATGAAGCTCTTTACTTTTCCATTGATTGATTAGTTGTTCTATAGTTTGATTCGGGATGTCTAGTTCACGGTTGCTTAGATGTAGTGGTGTGTAGTGAGTGTCTGTTTTACATACTATTTCGAAAAGTTTGCATTTGACTCCTTTGCCATAGAAGTATTGTCTTAGATCAGCAATTTGCTTATAGTGAAGCTGTACAGCATCAAGAATACCAAGTCCTCCTTCATGTGTGGGAAGTATTACTCTTTCTGTGGAGCTCTTTGGGTGGTGTAAACGGTGTTTTGTAAGAAGGGTTCTCACAATTCTGTTTATTTCATTACTGTTATTATTATTACTATCATTATTATAATTGCATAATGATATTAAAATCAAAACCACGTACTTCAACTTATTCCGTTTGGAAGTTAATAATTAGTGACCAAGATTCCTAAGCAGCAATTATATCTGTCAAGTCTGAAGCCAATTGAGAGTAAAACCGGATATAAAAAGTTCAATAAATAGGTACTCATTGATCATAGTTATAATAATGTTTTCCATATTAACTGGGAAAATTTAATTGGTACCATTTGGTCCTTTGAGTGAACTCATAGTCTGATAATCGCACATATACATTTCTTGGACGTTGTAAAAGTCCAATCAGGTGGTATAAAAATTTATGGCCTTCTGTTTACCAGGCAAGGACTGCTGCTGAGGTTGGCTAAACAGTAAAAGCATAATGGTTCTCCAAAAGCTACAGCGGTAACTCACTTCTCAACGCTCTGCTTCAACATAAATACAGGCCTCTCGAGGTAATAATGCTCTATAAATATTTTAGACTTAAGCTGTCTAAGAATTTGGTCGTAAAGGATCAATAACGCTGTAATGAATGGAACGCCCGGCCGTACTTGCATGGGTCCGCACATAAATTATTTCTCAATCCCTGTGTCAAACAGACCGGGTTTAAGTGAAAAAGTATTGTCATGCATACCTCACGAGATTACATTGCATTTTAATGCCCTTCCGTCATGCTGCGTCACACAAAAGTTTCCGCTTTTCTGTCGTCTCATATATACTGCTGCCTTTTCTCCATGGAAAAGTGGCTAGACTCCTTTCATACCATCGCAAGTATTTCTTTTCTAGCCCATGGCGATGTCAAAATCTTTACGGAGAAAGTTCCGGGCGATACTCGAAGAAAATTGCCTCTTGTCCCGTTATATATTGCATAATCCGTTCCTTTGCCCCTCTTAATAAATTCCTTCAGTGGTTTTCCCTTATCTACCTCTTCACAGTTCAATTGTTGATGCAATATACGATATTTCAACCTATGCACAAAAAAGTTTTTCAATAATAAATATTTTGTTATCTTGCTATTTTACTATTTTACTTCGACAAATATTGTGACAAAATACCAAAATTTGATTTAATATTATAACGTTTTAAATATACCGCACGTGAAAAAGTACCATACCCGTTGTTACTGTTGTCAACCATCATGACATATGCGCAACTATCTATTCTCGGGTACTGCTTTTCTCTAGTATTGGAGTCATTGAGCAACCGGAAATTGCTGATTCAAACCGTATTTATTTTTACCATGATATAATGCCCTTATGCTCAAAATTCAAAATACTGTCACAATTATGTTTAAAAAAAAGTATCTTAAAGATATAAATTAACACGTGAAAAAGTGAAATTTTTAATTTTTAGGCCAATTTTTTTGCCCCAATGGGTTACTGAAGGATATCAACTGATCTATGTCAAATAGCAACACAATGTTTTAGGGCTTCATTTGAAGGCGTTGCAAAGTAATATAGCAAAAAAACATCTAAAACAGAAATTAAAAAATAGTCGCAAAAATGAAGTTTTTTTTTCATGCCTATTTTGTTTATTTTTTCCGGCCGATGCGCGACCACAAGATGACAATCGATTTTGATAATTTTTCCTTTGCTTTGTTTATATAATTCGTCACGTTTCCGCGCAATTCCAGCTTCGAAATAAAAAAAGCTTCTACGACCCACCCTAATTTTCACATAAGACTTGCAATGTGAAATATCGTAAAATGTGATAATCCGAAAGAAATTTTTCTTTGTATTCAACTTTTACTGCTTTTTTAGGTAAAAGAACACTAAATATTCATTCCACATGTGACGTAAAACTTTCCACTAGGGATATTTGCACTCGATGTGATCCTGAGTATCTTTAATTTCCAATTCATCACACAACGAAGTTACAAAAGTCTTTCATGGTACTTCGTGTTATCTCTGTAACATTCTGCCCTAAAAATTAAAAAAAAATGTCTTCTGTAGTCAGTTTTAATATAAAATATTATTATATGTTAATGTTTGGCAGTTAAATCTTGCATATTGTAGCAATCGCTTGTAGTTGTTGTAAATGAAATCAACTTATTATGCCATGACTTGTTGGACCGAAAACCCAGTACTGTTCCACAACTCTTATTTACTGCCGACTACTTTTGACGGCTCTAGCGCCATGATTTATTAGATATTAGTCTATTTTGTTTGTTTGTTTGTGCTATTTGTGGTATTTTATATATTATGTTAGCTGTTTGTCTTGAAAACAACGCTACAGCCGTCGAAAATAGTCGACAGCAAATAAAGGTTTGTGGAACAGTAATGGGTTTTTGTTTCACCATGAATTTTAGTAAGTAGTTGTGTTTGCATATTTAATAATGGTATCTTAGTCCATTTATTCTATTGCTGTCTTTGAGAAAAAATGCACTCAAATGAATTTGTTACGTGATATTAAAAATACTTTGCTTTCAGCATTTTAGTTTTGAACATTTTATTAATTTTTATTTAATTTTCATGATATTACAGTTCCAAGGACAATTAATAAGTTATTCGTTCATATCTGAAAGATTCATTAAAGCGCTATTGATGCGCATGTATTCCAAGGAGAACTTTATACAAATCATTGCTATCTTTGCTTGAGTACCCAATCAATGCCAATTGGGTTAAAATATATATCTATATATTTAGTTTTACATAAATTGCATATGATTTGCATAATTTTATTGTTTTCAGTAGTTATCCCTGATTCGGGATTATTATTAAAATGGGGAAGGAAAGGTAAAAGTCATTTCGTCGAGTTTTCGTGAAAGTATTTGTTAAACTCGCCACTTCCCTGATTTCGTAAGCACAACACATGTTATTATGTAGTCCATGTTGTCTAAAGTCTATTTTTCATAGATTTTATTATTTCTCCGTCCCGATAATGACCCTTTCCCTAAACACATGATGGAATAGCGGCTCCCTTCGTAATATAATATGCACGGGTTGGCATGAGTTGTTAGAGTAGCCGAATAATTTACGAACTTTCTCGATAAAACTTTATCACCGAAACTATTACCTGTTACCGAATTTCTAATGTTGGGAAATTTTTAGCAGCCTTTTCATACATCATTTTATTGATTTGGTGCTTTTCCCTTCACTCCCTTGATTAAAAAAACATGCATAAATGATGCAAATAGTTCTTGGAATGTAGGTCAATGTATGTTATGCAAAAACGTTTTAGCCAACGTTTCTCTTTATTTTAAACTATATATAATTAATATCAATAAATATTTGCAGAGCTAAGCCCTGACGATAGTTGACCCTATTTTAGCATGAATTAAACGAGGTCAAGATAAGGGAAAAAATATTATTATTTTCCATGGTATTAGCTAGTAATATACATAGGTATTTCTCTATGTCCAGAAGTTATGTCTTTAAAATTAATTAGAAAGATTAATATGAGTTTTTCCGCCTAATCCCACGTTTGTATAATTTCAACAGATTCAGGCATCAATTAGGGAAAGTTAGACATATTTTAATAAATAAAAGGTTGTAGCACTTTTCCACAAAATATTTTACTGCGCATAACGGGTTTCGGCTAACCTCATAACAAATGATGGCTCTGTGAGCCGAAACGCATTATACGCAGTAAAATTTATTTTTGAAAAGTGCTACATTATCTTTTATTAATTTAAACCTCGTTTATATATCTAAAAAGCCGTTTTTAAAAATTTTCATGTGATAAATTAATGAAATACAGAAATTAAGGCTTTTATTATTATTTATTTAATTTATACATGCTGCTGTCATATTTTTCTTTGTTCCAGTACTGACGCTAGTTAAGGAGCAAACTTTTTTCAGGCAGATATGGAGGCAGTGGGTATGGTCGGAGAATATAATGGGGTGTTAGGAGAAAGCTAGCGATAGAAGAATGCTTGGTGAATGAGGAATAGGAAAGGAGAAATGGTGATTCATGAATAAAATGAATGAGAAAAGGCTTCATTGTTAATTATAGAGGATGATTTATTTTGGCAATAAGGGCAACAGGGCTTACCAGTAATATATATATATATTAGCGAATTAGCTAGCATAAAATTCACTGAAAGATTACTTTGACTATTCTTATGTTGACTTTTGATCTCTATATTTTCTGAAAATTACCACCACTTCTACATTGCAGTCATCGAAACTGTTGACAAAAAAATTCAACGGTCGTGAGGAGAACCTGAGGAAAATGCAGAGATCATCTGATCAAAGCCAAGAAAATCTTCGAACCTACAAGTTGACTCTTGGACAGCACCAGATCATTTATCCTCATCAAATTTGGTATCCTCAATATTTTCCGCCGTGGTTTTTCGAAAAGCTCACGATCCGTAGTTTTGCCAAAATTTGATCTTACGAATTTATTACACGAAAACATTTCTATGCCCTTTCTTCGATTTTTGGAGTAAGAGTTTCTTAAAACTGACCAATCAAAATCTTTTTTAATTCTTTAGATTCTCATTAAATAAATTATATGTTATACAATTGGTAATATTTTTTGCGATTTCCAGTCTTTATTTATAACTTTGAGATGTTATTTCGATCAGTAAATCTCATTATTTCATGTTCCGGGCTTTGTAGCTTTCAGCACCGTATCGTCAATAAATTTGTTAGCGTAATAAATGGCCTTTCGCAGCTTCCTCATTTTTAAAAATTGAATTTTCAATCTTGTTTATATCTGAATTGTTTATATTTGAATTCTGGGGAACATCCGTTTTTTTTTCTAAACTGGCCTTGATTTTAAAGGCATAATTGTGAGATTTTTGCTCTTTCTTAAAATGAAGAAAACAAATTTCAAAGCCGAAAGTTCTAAAAGAGCCGAAAGAAATTTTCATTCCTGTATGTGATAGATGCGGGCACTCGATGAAACGACTCGACTATCTCATACAAGCAAGGAAAGTGCTGCTTAAAGGTGAGGGTTCATAGGTTACCCGGGTTCCAAGCGTGCTTTGAACATTAAATAGGTGGTGTTCTGAAATCAATGCTGCGATATATAAGTATGAAAAACTAGTGAGCTAGTTAAATAATGAAAGGAAATCTCTATCATGACGAGTGTTGTGAATGGGAAAGACTTTATGCGCCTCTGGGTATATTATTACATTTAATCAAAAATATGAATAATGGTAATTAACGCGTTAAATATTTGCATTAAAAGGAAAACCGTAAAATTAGCATTCCCCTTAGCATTAGGGCGACCACCCGGCTGGAAGCCCGAATAGCCTTTTTCTAATATATTTCCCGGGAAAGCATCAGATTTTTATTAAATTCAAATTTAGATTGGAATGCAATATTGTATTTATCAGCCTTTTTAAGTTTATACCAAGTTTTTTTTAATATAATGTCAACACGAATAAATTTTCGAGTTTCATGGTGCTTAAATACAACTTTTTCGCTGGATTGTTTCATAAATACATTAATAGGGTGCTCTCATAAAATTAAAAAGGTAATTTTTTGCATGCCTAGATAAGCAAGTTAAATTTATGAACAAATGCGAAATATGACTTCATAATTCTCAATATTCTTGTTGCTAGAGAGTTTCAAAGTTCGCAAAAATTACTAAATTCTTTTGCGCTACAAGAACGCCCTGTGACGTCAGAATGCTAGTAAGCAGACTTGCTCCATGGTAATAACAAAGCAGTAACGACGATAACAAACATCTACGATGATACTGATTTATAACTTAAAGGGTGTATGAAAACAGTTGTGAATACTTTAACCCATTACCGGCCGAGTAAAGAAATACTTGAAAATATATAATTTTTTTCTTTTCAATTGACCTAATAACATGCTAAATAAGGTAAATTGAAAATATGGGCCTTCAAAAAAATTGCTTATGGTAAAAAAAAAAATGTTGCGTTTTCGCAACGTTGGCCGAATCCGGTATCTGTATGCAGTTATGCAACCCGCATTACAATACATTGCCGTCTCATAGGAATATGCTGTTTTTACTGTCGGATATAATCCTATACCTTTTTATGCCACGTATATGACAAATATCGTCATATTGGATAAATAAAATCCTTAGATATTATGTTTCCAACGAGGTGTTGTTTTTCTTCTCTTCTTCTTCTTCCTAGCGTTTGTCCCGCGCTATTGCAGGGTCCGCTTTTCTGCATAGCCTTCTCCACTTGGCTCGATCCAGGGCGTCTACTGACGTGGCGTTGATGGTCTTCATGTCCGCCTTAATTTTGTCGAGCCAGCGCATCTTTGGTCGTCCTCGTGGTCGGCGTCCTTCAGTACTCAGCCGCATTGCTGTTTTGGCCACGGAGTTCTCATCACTACGCACCACATGCCCATACCACCGCAGTCGAGCCTCCCGCATCTTGTCTGTGATCGATGCAACTCCCATTCTTTTCCGAATGTCTTCATTCCTGATGTGATCCAGGCGGGAGATGCCTAGGATCCATCGCAGCATCCTCATTTCCATGATATGCATGGCCTGTTCTTGATTAATTATTGTTGTTTGACCTAAATCGAAAATTACTTCTATTAATATAATAATCGCTTCCATTTGTCACAGGGAAAAGTTTCAGCAGAAAAAAGAAAATACTATTTCACATAATATTCTATGTTAATAAAAGAAAATACCATTCGTGTTATTGGGGAATATAGTAAATACATGGGAGGTGTGGACCTACTTGATAATGCAAATGCAAATGCGAATTATTGTTATTTGACCTAAATCCACTATAAAATAGACATGCTTTACGGTTTGAAAGAAATAAGTCAAAGCGAAATTTTTCTCAGAAGAGCATGTATTTCACATTTTTTCATTGACTTTAATTTTATCATTGCAGATTGAATTACAGAAATTAATGGCTAATTATGAAATATTCAAGCATTTTGGGTGCAATGGAACATAAAATTTCGTACATTCAAGCATGAATCCGCGATGAATTATATGGCCTAACTTTTTCTATGTTTATGGACGCGAATTGTATAGGGTTACGTCATGTACTGACTTATTCACTTCACTTTTAAGATGCGTCCCTGCTAGATACGATTTGGAGTCTACCAGTGAAATTTACTTCCGTTGCATAACCTGTACAATCTCCTGGCGTTCGTGCAAACGCTGTCCAGTAAGTTGATAAGCTAGGACCTTTTTTCCCCTGAATTCTAGTGCGGTAATTTTCATTTGCATTATCAAGTAGGTCCACACCTCCCATGTATTTACTATACTCCCCAATAACACGAATGGTATTTTCTTTTATTAACATAGAATATTATGTGAAATAGTATTTTCTTTTTTCTGCTGAAACTTTTCCCTGTGCCAAATGGAAGCGAAAAACTTGTATTGCTGTCTACAGGGACAATCTATTTATCATTCCATCGAACAATACTAAGACCTTGGGCTTTATTAAATGTTTGTTTTCATGTTCCTCTCGGTTTCACGTCGATGGTTTTATTATATTCTATCAGGCACTCCTCCGTTATACGTATTTACTCGTATTTTCACGGATGGCTCCATTGACAAATAATCCTTTTTCTTTCAAAACAATAAATAGTCTTCAAGATGAAAAGAAGTTATTGAAAAACATACGATGATTCAAGGGATCAGGGATAACCTTGAGAAATTCCAGAATAACACTTGCTTCCAAGCCTAAATTTCGATAGAAGTAATTTTCTATTCCTTCGTTGAACCCTAAAACCGTCTGAATAACATAAGCACCAAAGTTAAAAGCAAAATCTAAAAGGCTTGTTTTAAAAGAACATTTATGCACTGTAGTGACCAAAGTAAGGTACCATTTGCTCATTATTTCAAACCCTAAACCCTAAAACCGTCTGAATAACATAAGCACCAACGTTAAAAGCAAAATCTAAAAGGCTTGTTTTAAAAGAACATTTATGCGCTGTAGTGACCAATGTAAGGTACCATTTGCTCATTATTTCAAAATTTATGCGCAAATATTCCGAATTGTAATAATTTTTCAAGTCGTCAAATTGAGGTCATAATTTACAAATCTGTCATTTTTGTCCAGACATGAATTGTCTGAAAAGTGTAGATTATTTTTTATTAATCTAAATATGTTTTGGTTCAATCATTGCCGAACCATATCTACGCCTTATCGTCTTCATTCACCCAATATCCTGTTGTGGAAGTCGGTGATATCGCTGAATCGTGAAGTAAGGAAGGATTAATTCGGATTGAAAGTACAAAGTTGTGTGTTCCATTCCACCCGAAATGCTTTCATGTAATTCATAAATAATCATTATTTGTTGTAATTCAATCTGTTGTGATGAAAATGTCAATTAAAAACTGGAAAATACGTTATCTTCTGTAAAAATATTCACTTTGACTCATTTCTTTCAAGCCGTAATGCATCTCTATTTTATATTGGATTTAGGTAAAATAATGCAGCATCTCATTGGAAATATAATATCTAAGAATTTTAATTATCAAATATGACGATATCTGTCAAATACGAGGCATAAAAATGCGTAGGATTATATCTGACAGTAAAAACGGCATATTCCTACGAGACGGAAATATGTGGTAATGCGGGTTGCATAACTGTCTATAGATATCGGATTCGGCCAACGTTGCGAAAACGCAACATTATTTTCCGGATCTGATTTTCACTTAATGTTGACTCCCTGACGAAATATAAGCTTTAATATCTGTTAATTGAAATTTCTACGTCCACATGGACGAATAAAAAAGCTTAATAAAGGGAATAGTTACTCTTAGGAAAAATTATTTATCTTGCTTAACAGGAGACTCGAAAATTGACACATTTTGAGTATTTTTATAAATATCGAAATACTTATTAAATGTCATTATAATCTCACTAAAAATCAGTTTAAACTTATTTTTATCGAAAAAAGCGAATTCTAAATGAATAAAATTCAATTGAAACATTTTTTTTCCATTTCTCAATAATGTTGCGTTTTCGTAACGTTGGCCGTAAATGGGTTAATAGTTTTACGGTGCGTAAATTGCGCAATGGTTGACTCCCACTTCGAAAAGACGCATTTTGGGAACATCCTGAAGGTAGATTAATTAGGTAATTCTCTTACACTGTGGAAATCGCCGTAGATAAGGATGATGAAAAAGTAATAAGCGCTATTTGTCAAGACTGTGCTGCATAATCCAGCATGCATACATTATTTAAACCTGCCAATTATTCAGAATAAATATTTCACATGACTGATGATGAAATTAACATATAAAAAATAATTGTATAGAGAGACACATAGGTTTTTCTAAAACTGGAACAAATAGTCTACTCTCTACTGGCACCACGTAAATGTTTTGTTTACTGGACTCTGACGTCACGATCAGCCAACATGGCGATGGGTCGTTGGAGCGCAAGATTCAAAGACAATTTTCAAATTCGAATGTTATGAATAATACGCAGGTTAGAGAAGAACTGCTTTCACTGTAGTTTTCAGCACGAAGGATATTTTTTATCGCATAATCATCTATTTTCAGTGGAATTCCCCATTAAGTGATTAATATAATTCTCCATCGGTTATATGCCAACGTTTAAAATTTTGAAGAAAATGGTATTATTTGGGGAAAATTGTACGTGCATATTTATTTATTTCTTACGGATCATTCATATCGGAGACGTATATGACTTTTATAAACTACCCATTGTTCAATCGGATTTTCTGGTTTTTGTAAAACACCCTTAAAATTATATTTTTTACCGCAGAAAGCAAGTAAAACGGTAAAATCCTAAGCTTTGAACGACCATAGTACTAGACAGATATAGATGAACGACAGATTTTGGCATGTATCGTGTATAATTTTTTTTTGAGCTCAAATTCTGCATGATAATATGTTATAACTCGGAAAAAAATTAAGACTGCCGTCTATTTTATCATGGTATTATAAACTCGTTTTTTTATTTGCTATCTTGTTCGGGTCAAATATTGTAACTCTATTTTAACCCACTTTCCGATTAGCTATCAAGGTAACACTTATGAGATAACTCAGAACCAGTTGACAATGCAGTGCTCTAACACTTTTATTATTTTTAACTGCATCTCTGTTGTTATTCAAAATCTAGAATTCAATGAGGAGATTAGTTTAAAAAATAACCACCATAATCCGATGGTAGCGCTGCGATCATTGAAAGGAACAAGAATGATAATCATAGCAATATATTTATTTACATAAAAGTAAATTAAAACATTGAATGAACAAAATTTCACGCACACACTGTCGTTCACGATAGAAACGTTTTTCCGAAAAAAATTATTATTTATATTTTGTATTATTTCACCAAATCCCCATATCTTGAACAATGGCTCTTAACGAAATTACAGGCCCTTTTTTCCTTAGGACTTAATGGAAAACTGAAGGTTCTCCAGCGACGGTATTAAGCAGCCAAATGTGCCTCAGTAACTCCCTTTATAAACGCTCTACCGCCGTGTACCTTGGAAAGAATTTTGTAATTAGTCCGTCCCTTTTATACGATGGTCTGGAGAATAAGCACGAGGTAAATGCATGGGTACAGTCACATCCAACTTGAAACGACTCTATGTGCACGAGGACGTACGGGAAAATTTCATATTTTGAAGTGCACCTGACGTAGAAAGCTAATCACAGATCTCTTGTGCTCGAAAGCCACCGATTGTTATCACCGTAATTAGCGTTGAATCCAAAGTACATCTGTAGGTACAAGAAATATAAGTCCATGTACCAAGTTGCTAAACTCTCCTTCTTTGTCCCTTTAAGAGATAACTCCATTGATAGCCAGCCGGGTCGGGGATATGATATTTCGAGATATCGTTTTCCACACTACACTACCATATATGATGTCCTTTTTCCTTGTTTTCTCGTCATTTTCATCTTTTATTCCATTTTATTGAAATTCGAACACGGTAAATTAATGGAATTTGAGTCTTTGGTCTTGAAAAGTGGCGCTACACGCCTAAAAATACGCTCACCGTCTTTTATTTTGTCAATTTTTTCTGCGAAGTTTTAGGTTTCATGTCTTTTTCATACCTATTATCTCGTTGAAAAAAGTACCTACCGTCTGATTTTTGCCACATTTTTTTGCACTCATGTATCCTCTTTCCCAAATTTTTTATTGCACCGTACAATAATCATCATATTTCTATTGTATTAATTACTTCGGAGATATTAAACCCAAACCTCTCTCTGATTCCATAACCAGCGCTAGAAAGCATTCCTGCTCTGTAGATCTCTTTAAGACATTCAGTCGAATCCCTGAAAATAACACGTAGAGGATGGAGTATTTTTCCTTTTTTATTTGAATTTAGGAGGATTTTAGGAGAGACAGCTTTTAGATGAGATACGGAGGAGACAGAAGGTATGGATGGAGTTAGTGCTTAGCGGTGAGGGGATGTTGAAAATGGTGTTAGAGGGTAGAATGTTAGGGAAACGAGGGAGGGGAAGGAGAAGAATAGGATTTTTAGATAGATTGAAAGAGAGTAGGCCTTACTGGGAGTTAAAGAAGGCAGTGCTTGAAGGAAAGGGAGGCTCCCAGATCACTTCTTGCGTACTCCATGGAAACCTACCTTAATCGGTAGAATACTATAATAAATAAATAAATTTGAATTTAAGTGTACGAATGAATGATATTTTTTAATACTTTTTTCCCATCCGTATGCATATAGTCAATGAAGAGGTAAGGTCCAAGCCAAAGAGCATTCAACGGCCCAAGCACTATTTTATTACGAAGATAAATGGCAGATTTTGACGGATATGAAATTATATTAAAAGCTATTGTTCATGGCACTGTTGCTTTGACTTTTAGTAGACGGCAATCTTAATTTTTTCCTTATTTTAACGTGTTATCATGGAGAAATTTGACCTCATAAAAGTAAATAATTCTGAAAACTTGTCCAAATCTGCCATTTATTTTTGTAAGAAAATGGTACTTGGGCTATTGGACACCACTTTGGATTGGATTTGACCTTTTTATTCACACTATGTATGGATGGGAAAATGAGAATTAAAATATATAATTCATTCGAACACTTAAATTTAAATAAAAAAGGAAAAATTCTCCATCCACAACGTGATATTTTTAGGGATTCGATTGAATCTCTTTATTTCAGGTTTCCATTGCGTCTTAATCATTTTCTTAAAATGGTTAAAGCATCATCACACTATTGTTAGTGCTCCTGGTATGGTGAAATCTTATATAAAGCATCTTTGACGCGTAATTCAATCGCACGATGGCCTCAGTTCCAATATACTTCCATTTGTATCTTCTACCTTCATCATTGACGAGATATATTTTCTGATCCCTTACCCTATTTCATTGCACCGCAAAAATATGATGAAGCCTCACAAATACTTCGCTATACTGAGAGATGTGGTGCTTTCATTGCTGTGTTTCATCTCTGACCTACAATATCATCCTTCTAAAGCCACAAGGAGCCTCTCAAATCCTTGTTTCAATTCCTCTTCTTGGAAGAGACTTCCAAGACGGGCCATCAAAGATTTTTCCTTCCTGTGAGGCCGAGGAAATTGGGTACCGCTGTTCGTCGCATTTCTCGCCTCCAGCTTCAATACAGACGAGCCCCGCCTCATTGAGCTCTGAGTTTCACGTGTCCCCCGGCTCCATCCACTCTGAGAATCTGCTGCTCCACACAGGATTTAATTTGTATCTTGCAGACGTCTTCGTTTGTGAATAGGAACGAGCTGATGAGAGATGCGTCGTACGAGAGTCTGAAGAAAGGACGACTGAAGAGTGTGATGAGGGCGAGAAAAAAGTCGCGACGTTCATAAAGTAACTACTGAGAACTCTTTTAAAATATTCTAACTGTACACACGGCATGAAATAAAATGATAAAAGATTTTTTGAAACACGCTTTAAAAAAAACAGTATATATAATGCGGTTAAAAGTAATAAAAATACTTTTTAAATTTATTTTTTATAGTTTCCAACCTATTAAGGTAGGTTTCCACGGAGCACTAAAGAAGTAATCCGGAAGCATCCCTTTATTTCCAGCACTGCCTTTTTCAGTTCACTGTAAGGCCGACTTCATTTCATTTTATCTAAAAATCCTATTCTTTTCCTTCCCCTCCCTAACGCTCTACCCTCCAAGACCATTTTCAACAACACCTACCCGCTAAGTAATCCTCCCATCCATACCTTCTGTCTTCTCCGTATCTCATCTAAGAGCTGCCTCTCATCACCCACCATGCCCAGCACTCCCTTGTTGCTTCTCCTCTCCGTACACTTCACCTTTTCCATTTTCCTCCACACCCATATCTTGAATGCCTCCAGTCTTCTCACGTCATCCTTCCTAAATGTCCACGTTTCCACACCGTAAATAGCTACACTCCCGATCAAACTCCTCACTAACCTCTCTTTCAACTCTTACATAACGATCCTCTCAGAAGCTCCTTCCTTTTCATGAACGCCTCCTTCGCTAATGCAATTCGCTTCTTGATACCCTTAATACTGTATCCGTTTTCCTCTAATGTGCTGCCTAAATAGTTAAATTGCTCTACCTTCTCAAGCTTCTCCCCACCTACTTTTATCTTGACTCTCACATTCTTCGCTAATGATGCTTTACGAAACTGCATTACCTTGGTCTTATTGTGATTAATGTTTTTTAATAGAGTAAAAAAAATCTTTTTATCACATGGAGATAAAGTGCGTTGTGATTAGGTATATTGGAACTGAATGTAAGAGTACCTCATACATGTGTAAGGATCGACACGCAGTATTAATATATAAGCCTAATAAGCACACACGCTTCATTGTTCGAGTGATGAAATACTTAATTTTTTGCCTTTTAGTGCATTTTATGCTGTTTATGGAATGAGCGTGATGATAAATTCTTTTTTATAAATTTTTATGGTTTCTTTTTCTGTGGCGTATAGATTAAAATTATCATTGCATGGATCGTTAGGAGAGCATGGATACACTGATATATTTTAAATTTGATATAGGTATTTTTATCAAGGAAAAATGGCAATTTATATTTATGAATGTATACAAAGATAGTTTTCCCAACAGCTGATTTGCGATGGATTTAATGAGAAAGACAGTTTAGTAATTTATTATTTACAATTCTCCGAATTTAATTCCTATATTTTTTTCAAATTTATCTCCGCGTGAAATTAAAATATGGGGTTGTTTTAAATGCAGTACGATTAAATAGTCAAAAATTATGTTTGAAACCGTTTGAAAGAACATGGACAGGGGCTCTGCTGTGATGATAAGTTAAATTCATACACCGACCGCATTATTTCAATTTAAAAATATGTAATTTATTAACTATGGTGAATAACTAGATACAAACTGAATAATATGTGTTCGTACCAATAGATCGTTACTATCGGCATTGACCGTAAAAGCAAATTTTCAATGAACATTTACAAAAACACTACAAGCGATCCTTATGTTCATGCATTGATTCGAATACTATTTCGCTTCAATTATTTTACGAATAAATAAACAAAATAAATTGAATTTGAAAATTAAACCCAATGAGTATGGATAGTTTTTTGTTCATTTCATTTTACGCCATATTTGGCAGAAATTGCTTATTGAACCAGCAAATGCGACACAATGCATTGATACTTTGCATTCAAATGCAATTAATACCTCTCGTGCCAGGATCAA